>NW_005842231.1:1051198-1118698 GCF_000455745.1 Alligator sinensis | reverse complement strand
GATTCTGTTTTCTGTCTCTACCCCTGTTTTCTATTTAAGCCTGGAAGGGAAATGTGCAAAATGTATACTTGTTTTCAGCTATTGTGGAAGGGCAGAAGGGAGGGTTGAGGAGGAAGATGGATCTTGTTTCTTTAATATTAATAAGCTTAAATTCTCCACTGAATTTCATGAAAAATCCCTTTTACTTCCTAGTTGCAATAATGTAGCTCTGTCCCCTGCTGACAAGATGAGGGAGAGAACTGCTATGGAGCAAGCTGATAGAATCCTAGAAAATTCAGGTTAGAAGGGACCTCAGGAGGTCATCTAATCCAACCCCCTGGTCCCCCTGAAGCAGGACCATCCCTAACTAGATCATTCCAGCCAAGGGTTTGTCAATGGCCTTAAAAACCTCCAAGGATGGAGATTCCACAACCTCTCCAGGTAACCTGTTCCAGTGCTTCCACCCTTCTAGGAAGAGAATTTTTCCTAGTATCTAACCTAAACCTCCCTTGCTGCAACTTGAGATCACTGCTCCTTGTTCTGCCATCTGCCACCACTGAGAGCAGTCTAACTAACTCCATCCTCTTTGGAACTGCCCTTAAGGTAGTTAGGGAGGGTGTCTCTTGCACAGTCTCTTCCCTGAGCTACCATTTTCTAGCAACTATGCTAAGGCAGCCTTCTGACAGGGTGGCAGCAACAGATCTTAATTCAGTCTTAAACTCATCTGAAGAGAAGAGGTGATTTTCAGATGAGTTTAAGACTGAATTAAGATCTGTTGCTGCCACCCTGTCAGAAGGCTGCCTTAGCACAGCTGCTAGAAAAATAGGGCTTACCCTTGCAGTTCCTTCCATGCTCTACCTCAAACAAACTAGGACTTCTACTGTCCATTAACTCCCTTCAAGAACAGAAGGAATTGCTTTTGAAGGAAACAGTTACTGTCTCAGGGCCCTTTTCATGGGTGGCTCATGGGAAGTGCTGAAGGAAAAGGGGCCATCATTATATTTACTAGTCTGTCTTTCCCCTTCTGTTTACTCTGGGATAGAGCAAACCAGACAAAAGAGTTACTTCAGCTGGAGCCTAAGTCCCCTACGCCTTCAAACAGTGTAACTTTGTTTAATCTGCCCATGCCTTTTATTCTTTGCTCTGCAGAAGTAGGGGGGTATAATAGAACTTGGGGTGTTCCTTTTTCACATGCTGAGCAAGGGATCTGTTCCTTGATGCTCCAGATCCTTGATCCTATTGCCATCTGTTTCCACTCCCCCAAACGCACCTGCATCATGGCTTCCAAATTATGCTGAACTGCTCTTCCTCAGAAGAAGCAAAAGCAGTCAGAAAGAAAAAAAACCCCTCTGCTGCTGCTGTTGATAGTCTCTGAAGCTGTAGGTAGGAGGAAGAGTTGGTTAAGTTCAACTAGGAAGTCAACAACCAGTAAGTGGCTGTAAAGAGTTGCCAAATTCTTTTAAGAAAAGGTGAAGACTTGTTACGAAAGAGGAGTGGAAGAGTTGGATCAAACTCAGATTAATGCACAGTGCTTTAATGTTGAGGTATTTTACCAGTGCTTAACAGAGGAACAGATCTGTTTGTGTCTTGGCCAGGGGCAGGCAAAGTCTGGCCTCTGGGCCAGATCGGGCCCACGGCAGACTCCCATTTCTCAGCATCCCTTGCCCACGTCCCGGTGGCTGATTCCCACGGAGACCCCAGTAGCAGCGGTGCTGTGACTGTGTAGCTAGGGTTTTCACAGACCAACCCCAGCAGCGCTGGCAGGATGTGTGGCTGAGCAGGGAGCTGCTCTGGGGCCAGGGCTGGGATCTTGCAGTGGTGGCAGCATAATCTGGAGCCGGAGAAGAGTTGTGATCCACTGTTCGCACAGTGTGAACAGGCAGCAGGTTATGGCTCTGCCCCAGCTCCGGACCATGCTGTCACCACTGCAAGATCCTGGCCCCAGAGCCGCTGCCTGCCCAGCCACGTGTCCTGCCAGCACTGCTGGGGCCAGTCTCCATGGAAAACCTGGCCCTGCGCTGCCACTACTGGGGTCTCCACGGAAACTGGTCACATCAACATAAGGGGGCTGCTGGGAAATGGGAGTCTGGCTACTGGCTGGATCCACCATTTTGCCCACTCCTGGTCTAGACATTCACAAAACACATGTAAGGGATATATGAGATCATCATTAGAATATTTGTCCCTACTGTAGAAGTTAATTCAGTAAAATTAAGTGAAATTATGCAGCAGTCAATTTACTGAAAGATACAAGATTCCCAAATGTGAAATACTTTTAAAAAATTAGCTTTAAAGTTGAAACAAGCCAGTTAAACTGGTTTACAAAAATGTGAAAAATTCTTCAACTAGAAAATGGTTTCTGTTCAGAAGAGTGGCAGTCATTTGTATTGCAGCTGTATTCACCCAGCAATAACTGAAGATTTGATTTCAGAAATGTGGACAATGTGCTAGAAGTTCTCTGCCACTGAACATGGAATAGTCTACCAAAGAAGCAAATCATTATAGATTAGCAATAGAAAAAAGGGGGAAGGCTTCCCTTTAAATAGCTGGATATTACAATATTTAGCTCTTTTATACATTTAACTAGCAAACAGGAGATCAGTGCAGAGCATGGGGCGGGGGGGGAAGCTGCTTATGTGTGCTTATAGCTGCTCATTGCCTTTAACCGACAAGCCACTGCATTCTGCACTCAGGCTAAAAAAAAGGCAGCAGAATGGCCAAAGCTTGATCCTATTTTAGGTCAGTAGCAAAACTTCCAATAATTTCAATAATTTGTCCTATGAAGTGAGATTTTTTTTTCAAAAAAGCATTCCTCAGTGATTTAAGGACACTGTGCCCATTGATTTCTCCCTCTCCCCCCACCCCCAACTTGCTTTAATTCACAGAAGCTGCTTGCAGATGGGGGGTTTTGTTTGTTTGATTTTTAAAGCGCGCCATACCAGAAGATACAGCACGTTACTTCGATCCAGCACCATAGCATCTGTATAGATTGGACACTTCAGCAGGGCTCTTTGGTGCTTTTATCTGAAGCTGATTCAATCAGCTATTAGATAAAAATGCCAAAAAAGCCCCATTAAAGTGCCTGATCTATACAGATGTCAGGCGAGCCCAGTCCAACTAATGCACTGCCTCTGGGCGTGCACTGGGCTCGGCGCAGGGGTGCACAGAGTTTAAAGTAAAGTACTGTTTTGGTTTTGGTTTTTAACATCTGCAGGCAGCCTTAGATGTTTCTGAAAATCCTGTATACAGGAGTTCAGTACAATACACTAGAAGACTGCTACAAAACAGGAAAATAGGAGAGCCTCTAGAAATCTCCATCACCTTTGGATGGATACAGCAAATAAAGTGAAGGTTGGTATTGTTTGGATGTGATAGGGTGAGATTTTGTAAATGTGCTTATGGAGAAAATGGGGAATTTTCTGGGTTTTTTTTTTTTAACAATATGCAACTAAGTTTACCTTTTTCATGTGCTGCTTGTCCCTGGTCCTCAAGTTAACTGGTCATTACAAAATCTGCTAAAGAAAGTGGCTAAACCAAGAACATCTATTCTGCCAGCAACAGATTACCTTTTTGATGATCTAACAAGGCTGAGCAGGGGGCTGAGATCTCCCAACAAGGGGGTCTGGAGGTCTTGAGTGATTTACTTGCCGTGTCAGAGGGAGCTTAGGGCAGCAGAGTCAAAGAGCACTGAGTGCCGAGGTCAGAGCTTTCATGGTTTGGAGGAGGAGGAGCCTCGAGTCCATGGAGGTTTTGTGTCCATGTATAACGAACTGTCCAGAACGGTGAGGAAATGCACAGTATGTTTATAACATCTAGATCAGTATATTACTTCAGCTAACTAAAGCAAGAAATAATCGTGTTTAGGCACTGTTATGAAGTCTGTTCCTTTCAAGTATCGTATGTCCTTCAGAATTGAACTGTAAAATCGACCACAAGACTTGAGATCCAGGAAACGTGGCATTTAAGCTCCTTGGTGAATCAAGGAATTGGCATGGGTTGCTGGAGCCAGGAAGCTGAGTGCTGGGGACCTGTTTCTGTGAAGAAGCAACAGGCAGCCTGTGCTGTGGGCATCAGACAGGTCAAAAGAAGCAACAGGAACACAACAGTGCTGCAACCTGATGATACCACGTGAAGTTTAGGAGTGTATGGTACTGATACACTGAGATTGAAACAATGGAGTCTAGTCAATGTCCAGTGAGGAGTAGCTTCACCCCCACTGGTTGTGGTTGTTAGTAGTTTAGAAGAACCACTTAGAGGTTTTTTTCCTGTGGAGATGTATGCAAGGGCTAGTTCAGTAAAGCTCCCATTTCTGGTAACTTGAGCACCATAACAATGGAACCACTTACTATGTAACAGGTGTGTAGCACACATGTTAAAATCAGAAAACTTCAATAATATCTGGTGTGCAAAAATTTACAGAATTTATCTATTATTTAGCATCAAGTTAAATCCCAGAATAAGAAGCATATGAAAATACTAGGTGCTGGTTGAGGTTTTTGAAGCTGTTCAAATATTAAAGCTGTACATCTTGCATTCCACTTTAAAGTTGGGCAATACTTTGAGCAAAGATTAGTGAGCAAAGATGTATTAGGGAATACATTCTAGCAGGATCTATCCTCTTCTTTTCCCCCTTCTGTTACGCAAATACGGGTTGCTTTCTGTCCCATGCAGTTTGTTTGCTTACATGAGACAATGAAACAATACATGCATCATATTCTACTGCTAGCATTTTTATAATCTATCTTCCTGTTCTGTTTTAACCTACCTGTGCTTTACTTCTGCAGGATTCAGACCTTCAATCAAATTCACTCCATTGAAAGAGAGAGCTGAACATTTCAAGTGAAGTCTGTTTTCCACCTCCAGGACTGGCATGTTTCTCACCTTAATAGTCTTTATCTGCCTCTAATCCTGGTTCCTTCCCCAGGTAGACAAATAGGCTTCAGTAGCAACCTGCCACATAGGGTGACATATCAAGCAAGTTTTAGAACATATATTGAACCAGACTCTTGAAAGCCCCCTCTGTACATTATCTCTCTTGCATGATTACCTCAATTGTGCAATAAATTTAAACTAGCTACAGATGCATATCACATTTTCGTTTTGCCTTTTACCTTCCACTTAAATCTGAGCTGCATTGTACACCCACAGACTCAAGAAGTTACTACAGAGAACACTGGTTTTAGCTGTCTGGAATGTTTTTAATTCCAGACTTCAAACTGTAAAACGCACTAACCTGCCTCTAGGAATTTGTGACAACTTTATTACATGATTATTTTGGAAATGAAGGTGATGGGCAAAGTACAAACAAGCTGAAAATCAGAAAGCTTTGTTGTTAATTAAATGAATGAGTCAGTACTTCCTTGGTGTTTATGTAAAACTTGCCACAGGTAATTTCACAAAGTGTAAAGGCATTTTTAAATATTTGTGTCACAACCCAAGGGTGTGATTTTTGTTTTGTGTGCGCTCTGGCACCACTGAATTATTTTCCCGCCAATTTGTAGCTTTCTTTGCAGTGTGTATTTCTTCTTTGCAGCTAAGAAATGCACGTTGCAAGGAGTTCCCGCCATTTGTATTCTAATTCGAGCCCCATTATTGGCTTGCATTAAATTATTCACACGTGGCGGCTAGCGATTGGCTTGCTAGCCGTATAAAAGGCTTGAGTGGTTTCCACCCAAGTTGGAGGACTCCACGAACACCAGGAGGAGGAGACTTCATGTCTTGAAGCGCTGCGGAGCCTATTGGACCCAGCGTATTTCAAGCAGGCAACAGGGGTCTGATCAGCCTCTAGCCTCTCCCCATCGCCGAGCGCAATCCTCGACGTATCCCTCTTCCTTGCACGCAAAAAGGATCCACGGAGCCTCGACAACTCCGTGGGAGTGATCCGAGTACTGTCGGAGTCCTCAAACGAGGATTTAAGCGGAGCTTTGCCTGGGAAACTGTCCAGCCTACACCGCGACCATCTTCGGTGTAAGTAAACAATCTTGAATCAACCATTACGCGTCCGTGCCTAATTCTAGCGTGTCGCCTGCTTTCTCCAACCCAGCGTGCCTGGGCTGCTGGTCACAGCCTGCGCGGCGCGAAAAAGGGCCTGGATCGCTCTCGGCCCGCACAATTTGTACTTTGGTTGTAATTCTCTCTCTCAGCTACTCTGAGAGGCTGTTTGAATTGCATGTAGCTGTTTATAAGTAGTTCTAGTTTCCATTTTCAGGGGTTCAGTAGCCTGCTTTCATTCTGAATTTGGCATGCTCTTCCAGCAAAAATTTGTAAGAAAGACTTCAGTGGAGATTAGAAAGAAAAGAAGGTGGAGCATTGTAGTTTATATTGAATTGGGAAAGGGCTAAATTGTGATGTTGGAGGTAACATGAAACTCTCAATAGCCTCCTGGGCTTGCTGTGATTGAAAAACAGCTAATGGATATCTATTGACTTCTCCAAGGATTTGCCTGGGGATCTCTTTCTAAGAGTGTGCCTCAGGTTCCAGATCCAGAAAACTTCTGCCTAGCAATTTCCAATCAGACTATGCACAGAGTCTGTATACATCCTCCTTATCATTCAATGCGGAGTAGATCAGCAGAGATAGCCGCAACCATAAACAACACGTAAGCACTAAGAGTGGGGGGCAACTCCGCTGCCACCCCTGCTGCTGCTGGGGGCTGGCTCCAGCCAGGCTGCAGGCCCATGCTTGCACCCCCACCATTAGCACAGAAATCGGGGGGCACATGTCCCACTGTGTCCCCCCAACACATCACCAATGTCTACAACTGCCATTTCAGTCCCTTGCTACGTCACGAACCTGACATCTCATGTTTCTACACCACATTTGACCATTTTGTTACACATGCTTGTGCTCCTTTATTGTACTGAGCAAGGTCTTTCATTGTACATGTGCCTTCAAGCAGTGGGCATTGAAGCAGCTGTTGCATAGTCTGAGGCTCTGTGCTGCAGTCACAGGTGCTTGAACCAATGGTATAGTCTCAGAAACTGAAATAGCCAGGAATGAAAGGTTTGGGGATCCAGACAGAAAAAACATCCCACAATTGTTATTACAAGCAACGTTTTTTTTTGTTTTGCATTGGTCTGTGTAGTACCCTGCTTATGAAACCTGGTAAGCAGCCTCTGACTTATAGTCAAAGGAAAATTATAGTACATATACCTCCCAAACCTAGCATCCGACCACAAGCAGAGTCCAAGCAGTCATATAAAGTATATTTATTACATATGAACACCATACATAAAGGACATGCATTTGTCTGTCTAGGCATAGATATCTGAAAATAAGTGAGGACCAGCTACACAGAAATAGGTTTAGCCTCAAGTTATGGTAACCAAGATTTCCAAAATTTATTTAACAAAATATGGAGCAGACCCTGTTCCCATTGAAGGCAGGTGAATTTTTTTTTCAAAAACAATAGACACGTGTGCACACTGTCCTGGTATGCTTGTGATACAGCTTGGAAAATTTGAACCATTTGCCGTTGTTAATTTGAAAGAGAAGTGTATAACTTCAGCTCAGCAGCCTTTCCTCCCTTGTTATCTCCTTGATATTCTGGTGTTGATTATGTGGCATGTTTTAAAGAATGATACATGACAGTGTAGTTGCTAGGAGATAGCTACTTACCTTAAGTGTATAATGTTCAAACTTGTGCTGCTAACAGCTAAGAAGCAGTATTATATTGCAGAACTGATGTGCTTTTTCCAATTTTTTTCACTTATAAAAAAAGTGACTGAATTTTCACAGAACACAACAGAATCCTTTTTTTTTTTTGTAATTTTATGTGATCCCTACCATCCTGATATTTGTTGTCTAGTTAGCTAGACAAGGGAGTGAAGCAGCAGGGTTTCAATCTTTCATATGCAATTAGTGCACCTGAATTTTCTGTGCAGAAAATGTAGGCACATTAAACTGTGCCTGGGCACACATTTGAATGTGCTCCCATTGGGAGCAGCTCAGTCCAGGGCTGTTCCTGCCCTGCTTTGCTCCCCTGCAACAGCCAAGGGGAGCTCCAGGCTACCCCAGGTACCAGCCCTGGGCATGGGGGTCAGTCCTGATCTCTGTGGGGTGGAGAAGCTGTCCCAGTTCTTGAGGCAGCTGCATCCCAGCTGTGTGGAGATTGGGACCACACAGTAAAGCATCTCTCCCTGAGGAGGAGGGAGCTGTTATGGCTCTGGGGGCAGCTGTCTCTCAACTGTGTGGAGATCAGGACTGGCCCTGATCTCTGCAGTGTGGGGGAGAGCTGTCCCAGCTGCAGGGCAGCTCCTGCCCAGCCAAGTGGCAATCGGGGCCAGCCCCAAACACCACACAGCTACAGCTGGAACAGCTCTCCCCACACCACAAGATCAGGGCCAGCCCCATCTCCACATGGCTGGGAGGCAGTTGCCCCAGAGCTAGGACAGCTCCCTCCACCCCCCCGAGATTGGGACCAGTCCTGATTTCCATGCGGTTGTGGGGTACCTGCCCCCAGAGCCAGGACAGCTCTCCCCACCCTGCAGAGATTGGGTCTGGCCCCAATTGCTGTGCAACTGGAAGGGAGCTGCCCTGCAGCCAGGACAGCTCCCCTGCCTTGTGGAGATCAGGGCTTAGCCAGGCAGCAGTGGCCCCTGCTGCCTGGCTGACCAGGAGCAAGTTGCTCCCAGTAAGGGTCTACACGTGTCCTTTGGTGCATTATTTAATGCACCATTTTTCTAGTAGCTGTATGTATTGGCACTAGCAAATGGAGCATTAGACTAATTTAATACGCAGTAATTGACACACACATGCAGACAGTGATGCTTTACCATGCATTAGATTAGTCTAATGTTCAGTAAAGCATCTTGTGTAGATGCACCCCATAGGAGTAAACACAAAATAAAATATTTCAGTTACATTGCCCATGCAGAGATGATCCATAAATTAGTTAGGTGTTTGAGCATCACAAGATGAGTATTTTTTTGCATAAGATACATTGTCCATCACCCTAAACAATGAGTAGATTGCCTCGAGGGATTTAGTCTGTCTAGTTTAACATGGGAGGGAGTGGAGAGTTCTGAAATTCCTTAGAGGTAGAACATCTCCTATGGTCTTAATGTTAAACATTAACATTCACATGAAATATTAGCTTCTATCAGTAATTGATTTAGGCCCCAAAGATGAACATTTCTGGGTAATTTTATCTTTAAAGTATAATATGTGAAATTATGGTTGTACTTAGGGAAGTATCAGGAAGCCATACATTGCTCAGTGTTTTACTCTAAATGAGAGACTATTTTTAAAATCAGTTTAGAATTTAGTAGCAGTCTGCTGACCCTGAGAGCTTGCCTTGCTTTTTTGTGAATGAACTGCATACTCCATGTGCCAAGTACCGTTCTGCCCCTATCCTGAAACTGGGCTGCGATTCTCTAGGCCTTGGTTTAGATAGCACATTGCATGTTCAGCTTAGCCCTTCCTCTCAGTATCCTGTTACCTCTTCAATCAAGACTTCCAAGAAAATCCCAGTGAACAGCACCATTCTTTGTAAAGGTAAGTATAACCACTCCGATTGTACATACAGATGGTCAAAATGAATTGTAGACAGGTAGTTACATGCACAACATCATGCAGTGGGCAAACAGAACTGAGTTCTCTTGACTTCAATAATGTGAAACAGCTGCTGGGCCATGCAGGCGTCTCTCAGCTGGCAAGCCTTCCAGACTCCTGGGGCACATCCAGACGAGCACGCACGTGCCTGTTGCAACATCTCAAAGTAGTTTGAGACACCGCAAGAGGCGTGCTGTGAATGGAAAAATGTTCCCTGTGCTGTATATCTGCAGCATGGGCTTGAAATTTGATACCTGAAAATCCAGGTATCAAAAAACAAACAAACCTGCAGAGCAAAAAGCAGCACAGGGCACAGTCCAGGAACGTGCCCTGAGGCAACCGGAGGTTGGGTCCTCCAGAGACTGGCATCCAGCCAGAGCATCTCTATGGTGCTCTTGTTGCCTTAGCATGCTGGTTTAACACGCTGGGGCAAATAGGACTGGGCCAGACCCAGGTGCTGTCCCAAGTAAGCAGGGACATCGGGGTGGGGGGGGCTGTGGGTGTTGGGGGGGTGGGATATGGGGTATGTGGGGAGTGGTGGGAGGTGTGGATTTTGTTGGGGTGCTTGAAGGGGGGGCACCACACCTGCCTCCACCACCTGTCCCCTGCAGCCCTGGCAGCAGCAGCCAGCCAGGCCATCAGGGCCATGGTCTGGTTGCAAGAACAGCCCCGTGGCAGTACAGCACTGCTTCACCCGAGAGGGGGTGTACATGCTGAATGGACCCGGCCCGCCCCACCCCAGCCCGCCCCGCTAGCTCATGGCTTTGGGCGGGAGCTGTGACGACCCAGCTGGCTGCTGCTTCCAGCACTGCCGGAGGCAGGGGGGGCAGGCAGGCATGTGGCACTCCCCCAACAAAACCCACACCCACAAACCCCATACCCCCTGCCATTCCCAACACTCCCTCGCACCTGTCCCCACTCCCCTACACACCTACCCACATCCCCCCCATGCCCCTGTGGCTGCAAAGGCAGCTGTCCCCACATCCTAGCTAACAAAGGGGTCAGGGGGAGCTCTGATTTTTCTTTGATAAAAATACCAAAAGCAATCACCAAAGCATATAGTTAAAAAAGGAACCTCGAATCCACATTTTCCCATGATTTATATGAAACACCACTATATATGTGTGTGTGTGTGTGTGTGTGTGTGTCTCTCTCTATATATACACACACACAGGGGGGGGGGTGTACACACACACACACACACACAGATAGTGGCATTTCATTTTAATCATGGAAGAACACAGATTTTGGGGTATTTTAAAGAGTGAATTTGGGATTTTTTATCAGAGAATTTGCAGTTTTTAAAACAGGGAACACCAGGATCTTTCTTAGTGAGGAAAGTGGCAGGACCCAGACAGAGAAGCATGCCCAGGGCTGGCACCGGGGACCCAGCTAGAGAGCAAATGAAGTGGCTGACTGGCCATTTGAGGCCAGGAGGACATGCTTTGACAGTTCAAAGTGATCCACGACAATGAGCACATCTGCCAAATGATAGCTGCCCAGATGGCAGGGCAGGGGCGCACACAGCAGCAGTGCCGCACAAAGGCGAACTGTGCAGCCCCAGCCCAATGGCAGCTGGTCCAGAGGTGCAGATGGCTCTGCTACAGTGCCCATGCCACTGCTCAGACAGTTGTGCAGTCCTCATCCAGGTCTGGCAGGCATGCAGACATGGGGTTGCAGGTAATGGGGCGGATGCTGTTGCAGGTGACAGAAGGTCACAGCCAGGCAGCAGCCCTCGCTGCCAGACTGCTGCAGTGGGTTGAGGGTGCAGAGTCCACTCTAGGTCAAGGCTGCTGCAGCAGTCCAGCTGGCACAGGGGGGTAGTGTCCCCATATGTCAACTGGTCAGGTCTCAGAAGCTCCTGAGAGCAAGTAGCCATGAGCTGCTCATCAGGACAGCTCTTTGTACTGCTGTTGGGATTTATTTTAGAGAATTTGCAGTTTTTAAACAGGGAACACCAGGATCTCTGCTAGTTAGAAAAGTGGCAGGACCCGGGCAGAGGAGCCTGCCCAGGGTTGGCACTGGGGACCCAGTTGGAGTGCAAATGAGGTGACTGACTTGGCCATTTGGGGCCAGGAGGACATGCTTTGACAGTTCAAAGCAGGCCACCACAATGAGCACATCTGCCAAACAATAGCTGCCCAGATGGCAGGGCAGGCGCACACATGGCAGCAGTGCTGCACAAAGACTCCCCCTGGCTGCAGATCTGGGAGTAGCTGAGTAGGGTCAGTTTGCCCCAAGTAGCACAACTTGCCCCACATCAAAGTGTATGTTCAGGCACGTGTGCTGAGGCACAAATCCCCATCACAAATTTGTGCCACTCCTATTTGAGCTTCCAGAAGCACATATGCCTGCATGTGTGGATGCACCCCTTGTTTCCATTGCAGAAATAAAGCTTACAAAATAAAACCTAAATATTCTCCTCTCCACCAGAGGCCTCAGTCCAGAAGGGCTAAATGAAAAGTTCTGCATGGGGAAGGAAGGGAAAGGCTGACTATCATGCCTATAGCCCTGCATATGAGACTGGCTGATGGCATGGGCTTGAGTTTGAACCCTGAGATGACCAAGGGCTTTGGTTGAAGTTGGGAGGAACTGAGGGAGGAAGATGCCAAATGAAATCCTGTAAGAATCTGGCTCCTTTGGTAATGATCCTGTCCTTTTATAACAGCATCCAAAGATAAGTAAAAGAGGGAACTTAATCTTCCTGACATTGCCCCTACACATGGAAGGCACGCATTAGAAGAGGCTTTGGGGTGTGGGGAACTGTGGGGAGAAAAACAACTTACTCCAACTGGCTTCCTCAAATGTTGAACCAAGAGCAAACCAGGGCACATAGTGATGAGAATGGGAAGATTTGCTCCTTCTTACCAGTGTGTTTTCTCCAGATCTCAAACCCATTATCTCTAATATGGTATGAACCACCTACCTGTGTCGGCTTGACAGAGGGTTTGTGGAGTCTTCCTTGCTTCTCCCTTGGAAGAGGGTGAATGTTCCAGGCCCTAAAATTTTCTGTGCAGTCTCCATGGTCCTCCCAGACCCCTCTGAGCCTCTGAGCCCAGGCTTCCCGCAAGGGTGGTGGTAAAAGGCATGATTTAAGAGTGGTGGTAACTCTTAAATCATGCCTTTTTTGTTTTCCAAACACAATTCAGTTTCTCTGGTTCTCTATACAGACCTGATCACCATTACCAATGTTATGACATTATGAACAGGAGTAAATATTTTAATGGAATCCACAGGCAACGTGTAGTGGGGGCACAAGCAGGCATGTGCCCCCCCTGAGATTGGCCACTGCCGCCACCAGCGTCTGCAGGTGGTTGCTACTCACCATTCCCACCCTCGCCACCGACACCACCACAGCCACCTGTGGGCAGTCCCTGCTCAGCCTGCCCTCACCGCTGACATCACCACAACCACCTGTGATCCACCTGTGGTCCCCACTCGCCGCCACCATACCTCCACCACTGACACCGCTGCTGCCTCCTGCAGCTGGTCACCCTGCCCCCCAGCCTCAGGAGGCACAAGTCGTTCATGTTGGAATTCTTTCTTGAGATAAGGCCATAGAGCTCTCATGGTCTTCCTCTAAGAAAATACCTTCTGCTCCCCTACCGGTTCTGAAATTCGGGCATCTTTGATTTATTGTACTTCTGGTGCCCGCTCCGTGGTTTACTTGGTGAAGTTACACCTTGTCCAATCTGTTGCCAATCACAATAGGTCTCCTTCCAATTGTAATGGAGTAGCAGTATTAAATACCAACCCTTTGGCTGGCAGTGAAGTCTAGTGGCTTGGAATTGCATGTAATTTATGTGAAATTTATATAATGTAATGAGCTTTTACAAGTCTGTGCAGTGTTACATTATCAGCCATTCAGATACATGGTGTGACATAGGTCCAATCAAAACATTAGTATTATGGTGGGGGGAGCCTACCTTAAACTAGTAAGTTGGAGGAAGAGATGGATGAGGCATTCTTCAAGGAGGTAACAACAGTGTTGTTATTTAGATTTCTATCCCATTATCCAAAAGTAATGCCACTAACTTTCTCAGTATTTTCCTGGAAGAATAATACAGAGAAGCAAAATACCCAGTAAGTCCCTAGCCTGTGTAGAAGACAACTTTCTGTTGAGAAAGTTGGGGATATGAGGAGGGGTTCATCTATCTTGGATCTTGTTCTGAACAATAAGGAAAAATTGGCCAAGAATGTGAAGAGAATTGGAAACTTGGGAGAAAGGTATGATGGTATGTTAGAATTCATGATTCTAAGGAAGGGAAAGCATGAAGTTAGCAGAATGAAGAAACAGGACTTCAGCTGACTCAGAGAAATAGCAGGTAAGGTCCCATGAAAAGACAGACTTGTGGAGCTCAGAAGAGCTGGCAGTTTCTAAAAGGCTTAGTATTGGAAGCTCAACAAGAAGCCATTCTAACATGGTCGATACATAAGAACATCAGATACCAAGTGGCTATACAGAGTTTCTTAGATGCCTCAAATTAGGAAAACATATAGGCAGTGGACGGAAGGGCAAGTCACTAAAGAAACATTTTGATAAAAAGCAAGAATTTGCAGGGAAAAATCAGGAAAGCAAAGGTTAGAAATGAATTACATCTGACAAGCACAGTTAAGGGCAACAAGAAGGGGTTCTACAGCTCTGTTGGTCAGAAAAGAAAAACTAAGGAAGCCATGGGTCCACTGCTTACTAGGCAGGGTGAGTTATTAACAGAAGATACAAAGAAGGCAAAGCTGCACAACAGTTGCTTTGTCTTAGTCTTTACACACAAAAAAGGAGCTGCAACCAGATGGTTACCAAAGTATATATCAGCACCGTACCTAGACTCCTGGCAGCCCTAGGTGAACTTTTAGCATAAGGCTCCCCTTTGCCAGAGATAGTGATAATAATAATTGGACAATGGAAAAAAACCAACCATTTTGGTTCCCCTTTCTGTCCAGGACCCAGGCAACTGCCTGGTTTGCCTGTGCCTGTGTCCAGCCCTAGTATATATAGATATACACACAGTATAGACCAAAAAAAGGGGAAAGACTGAGGATCAGGGTAACTAAAGGGAGTATCAGAGAGCTTTGGATTAATTTGAATTAATTTAAGTCAGCAAGTTCTGAAAAAATCTGGCTGATCAATAGCAGTTAGCATGCTTTTGTTAAGAACAAATGCCAAACCAACAAGTATCTCTTGGCAAGCTGGGTGTTGGCAAACAGTATTCATTTTACTATAGTCATATGTAAAGTGACACATCTAGGAACAATGAATGTAGGCTATATTTATAGGAATAGGGATTCAAACTTGTGAAGTAGTGAGACTGAAAAAAGATTTGGGTATTTCAGTGATGAGCTAAACACAAGTTCCTGGTAGGTTGCTATTTTCAGAAAATCTTCTGTGATCCTTGGATGTGTCAACAGAGGAATGTCTAATAGCAGTAGGGCAGTTATATTATCTCTGTATTTGGCACTGCTGCGATTGCTGCAGGAATACTGCGACTACTCACAATTCAACGAGGATGTTTCCACAGTTTAACAGGTTCAGTGAAAAGCCAGGAGAATGAAAAACATGTCTTGTAGTGAGAGTGTCAGAGCTCAGTCTGTTCAGTTCAAAGGCAAGGAATGAACTGATAACAGTCCCTATGGGGAATACAAAATGGTCATCAATCTAGCAATGTTGTAACAAGATCCTATAGCTAGAAATTCAAGCTAACCAAATTCAAACTTGAAATGAGCTTCAGATATTTAATGAGTAGAAGTAGTGTGGGTGTACTTTTTTGTTTAAACGGTTAGTTTATTTGCTGCAACATGTAGATTTAAGTCAACCAAAAACTATCAATTAATTTGCACCAGACTCAGCTAGTGAGTCTCTCTGAGAAGGGCAGGATATAAATCTAAATAATAACAACAACAACAAAACAACAAAAAGAAGGTTTTTAAATGTTTTGTAATAGTAAAAGTATTTAGACATTTTTTAAACTAAATATTATGAGCTTTATTTTTTTCTTTTCAACACTGACTGAAAACCAACTATTAAATGTATTAATAATGATTTGGGTGCTGGCATAGAGAGCTTCTTGAGCAAGTTTGCAGATGACACAAAACTGAGAAGGATTGTGAGCATGTTGGAGGATGCAAGTGCAATTCAGAAGGATCCCAACAGATTGGGAAGTTGGGCTAGAGCTAACAGGATGAAGTTCAATACGGACAAATGCAAGGTGCTACACCTTGGGATACATAATTAAAAACACAAACACAAAACAGGGGACACCTAGCTGAATAGAAAAAGACTTGGGAGTCTTGGTAGATTATAGACTCAATACGTGTCTGCAGTCTGATGCACAAAAGGCAAATGTGGTTTTGGGATGCATCAACAGAAGCAAGACAGGAGGTGATAGTGCCTCTCTACTCAGCACTGGTTAGGCTTCTTCTGGAGTAGTGGGTGCAGTTCTGGGCTTCACATTTTGAAAGGAAGTGGGAAAGTTAGAGAGGGTCCAGAGGTGGGCAACAAAGATGATCAAGGGCTTGGAAGACAAGTTATATGAGGAAAGGCTGAAGGAGCTAGGCCTGTTAGCTTGCAGAAAAGGCCCTTAAAAGGGGACATGATAGTAGTCTTCAAGTACTTGAGGGTCTGCCATAAAGAAGCAGGAAAGCACCTTTTTTCTCTTGCTACAGATAGGAGGATATGGACCAATGGCTTGAAGTTACAGCAAAGTAAATTTAGACTGGATATTTGGAAAAACTTCTTCACTTCAAGACTAATGAGGCAGTGGAATAGACTGCCTACTGAAGTTGTGGACTCCCTGTCACTGGAGGTATTCAATAAAAGGTTGGACAGTCACTGGTTGGGGATGATCTAGGTGTAGCTATGCCTATCTTTTCTGTGCTTCTGAGCTTTGGTGGTTGCTCCCACCTCCACTCCCCTTTTCTGCTATATTGTCAAGGTGTTTTTAAGCCACCTCAGAAGCACTGGGTATTAGCTACACCTAAGGCTGGGGCCTTCAACTGGGGTGTGCTGATTCTCCTGCTGGGACCAAACCCAGAGATTCCTGACTAGAGTGTCTTGTCCCTCTGCTTAAGGCCAGACTAATTGCCATATCTGGGGTCAGGAAGAAATTTTACCCCATAATCAGATTGGTATGGACTATGGGGTTTTTTGCCTTCCTCTGTAGCGGGGGGCACGGGCATCTACCCTGGATTTCTTGAGCATATATTGACAACATTTTATAGAAGTAGGACATTGGCTACTGTAATTCCCCTGCTTTAGCTGTGGCAGGTTAGGGTGCTAGGTCTCTGTCGTGTCAGGGTTGAACATAGTCTCATGTAGAGTTTAGATTATACTTGCATGGGATGGTATGGATAGGGATCATCCTGCCTCAGGCAGGGGGTTGGACCACGTGATGTCTGAAGATCCCTTCTAGCCCTACTTCTCTATGACTAAGATAATACATTGGTTTCCATTAAAAGTTTTGGTTTCATCCAAAATTAAAGCCAACCCATAGCCAGCATTGTTATA
Source organism: Alligator sinensis (assembly GCF_000455745.1). NCBI lineage: Eukaryota > Metazoa > Chordata > Crocodylia > Alligatoridae > Alligator > Alligator sinensis. The sequence continues at coordinate 1,101,666 of NW_005842231.1, read as the reverse complement.
ATGAGAGAATCAAGGCTTTTGATGGATTTGTTATCACTGGGCATTTTCAATTCAAAATTATTTATTTTCTAAATGAGATATGCTGCAGTTCAAACAGGAATTACTTCTGGAAAGTCTTATGGCCTGTGTTACACAGTTCAGTGTAGATAGTCATGGACGTCCCTTCTGGCTTTAAAATGTTTAATTACAATTTTGAATTCATCCTCAAGTCCTTATGAATTTCTTAGTGTCTTTTATTTCAATGATGTTAAAATCCACACTATTTTCATAAATGTTAAATCCCTATAATGCAAAGCAGTGTGTCATTTGAATCTCCATTCCAACTTCTGATTTTATTTCCTTTAAAAAATCAGTATTCTGTTCATATGCTGCAAATGCTACTAATGAATAAAGCTTGAACAGATGTTAAATGTTTTGTGAATCTAGGGTACTCTGTGAACAAGGTTATATTCCCTAATTACAATTTTTTCACACACACCTGGCATTCAGCATCACTAATCACAACTATTTGATTTAATTTGCCATAAACATTCCTTATATAGCTAATGTAGCATGACATTATCTTGTGCAGCAAAACATAATACATAACATATACTGGGGAATCAGGAGGGAATTACATCATTGCTTTCCATATATTAACATCAGATGCATATTTTCCTTGCCACATATGGTAATTTTTACATTTATAAAAATGCATAAATCTAAAATAAAAATTGTGCTAAATGTTAAAGTAAAAAATCTTTTATTGCGGAAACAGAGCTGTCAAAATCAGCATCTTTAGAATATGTTTATATTTGTGAATCAGGACTACTTAGGACCCATTTATAGATTCATAGATTCATAGATGTTAGGGTCGGAAGGGACCTCAATAGATCATCGAGTCCGACCCCCTGCAATCATCAAGTCCGACCCCCTGCATAAGCAGCAAAGAGTGCTGGGTCCAGATGACCCCAGCTAAATACTCATCTAACCTCCTCTTGAAGACCCCCAGGGTAGGGGAGAGCACCACCTCCCTTGGGAGCCCGTTCCAGACCCTGGCCACTCTGTGAAGAAGTTCTTCCTAATGTCCAATCTAAATCTGCTCTCTTCAAGCTTGAGGATTCCTGCACCTCCAAAATCCTATGCTGTGATGAATAATATCCTTCCACTGAAGGATGACTGAATGGTTTCTACTGGAATATAGTACTGCTCCTAAATAAGCCAAAAGGGAGCAGAGTGTAGAACTGTATAAAACTTCACATATCTACTAGCCCAAGAATCAAGAACCAGCTAATTTCAAGCTCCCATCCCTTTATGAAAACGTTGAGGCTGTTGCTTTCCTGGTCTAAGCTGTATTTTAAAGCTGACACTGTTCAGTATTTCATGTACCAGGTGCTGGTTAATAACATAAGAGGATTGCATGTTTCTAAAACTAAACTCTTTATTAAGGCAACTATTTACAGAGCTGCTGAAGCACAGTAAGCTATCAAGCCCCATGTACCAAGATCAGCATCTTGGTGCACCCTCCAATGTCTTTCATCCTGAATCTTCCCCCGTTCCCCGTACTACATTCAGTATGTTGTTCACAAATGAGCAAACAAGATGTCTAACACCTGATGGCAAGGTTTAAGTTCTATGAGTGGTCCATGCCATGCATGTAGCTGCAAAACGGAAGGGCTTCAAATGAAGAATAAACTGGCCATAAGCAGAGCTCCTCAGTTTTAATCAAGGCTCTTGTGCTGGTTCTCTCTCAACCTTTGAACTAGTTCCTTACCTTTTCTATTAGAAAATGAGTATAAGCCCCATATTTCACCTACTTGTAAGAATTAAGGGCCCTGCTACTTGTTCAAATTAAAGCTAGATGGAAACCAGTGCCAGAGCTGTTGCACATTTTTAAGTACTAGTGGCACCTATACATGTGCTGGGCATCTGTTCCGATGCATGCTATTTGGTACACATTGCAGAAGACTCAACTAATCACACTCCAGCAGCCTCTGTATCATGTGTATTCAGTGTCTCCAAGCTTCAAAATGGTGGTGGGGGCACTTTAACTAAAGCTTGTTGAATGGGTTTTAGTTAAAGTGCCTCTGCTGACATTTTGAACTGAGGGACACTGAATACACATGATGCTGCAGGTGCTTTAATTAGAGTAGCTTTTGGAGCCACTCTAATTAAAGCGCCCCCCCAACACCTGTTATCCTGGAGCACATATAAAGATGCCCTGACTTTGTAGCTAGTTGGCTCAGTTTTCTGCTCAAAAATGCTTTCCACCATTGTGATGATCAATCTCTGCATACAAAACACAGAAGTCTGTAATTTTTTAATAAAACTAGTCTGGACTAACAACAAATCTCATCACCATGTGCCACAACAAGATTATGTGTAAACAACATATATGCAGGACATCTCTTCCAGATGCAGCGATGACCTGCCTCAGCCAAGGCATAGTTAGTCACTGTTCAATTAGTCATTTCACTGTGGTCTCTTTGGGTGTCTATACATGTGCTCTGGGGTGAGGGGAGGTGTTATAATTAGAGCAGCTCACAGATGGCTGCTCTAATTAAAACGCCGCAGCATCATGCCTATTCAGTGTCCCACATTTCAAAATGGTCACAGGGATAGTTTCATAGTTTCATAGTAGGTAGGGTCGGAAGGGACCTGAGCAGATCATCTAGTCTGACCCCCTGCCATGGGCAGGAAAGAATGCTGGGGTCAAACGACCCCGGCTAGGTGATTGTCTAGCCTCCTTTTGAAGACCCCCAGGGTAGGAGCGAGCACCACGTCCCTTGGAAGTTGGTTCCAGATCCTAGCCACCCTGACTGTAAAGTAGCGCCTCCTGATATCTAGCCTGAATCTACTCTGTCTTGATATTAAGCCTGAATCTACTCTCGGTCAACTTATGGCCATTATTTCTCGTTACTCCCAGTAGCACTCGGGGGAACAGGGACTCTCCCATAGTCTGCTGGTCCCCCTTGGCCAGTTTGTAGACGGCCACCAGATCCCCTCTCAGCCTTCTCTTGTGGAGGCTGAACAGGTTCAGGTCTCATAGCCTCTCCTTTTGGGCCTGCCCTGCTGCCCCATGATCAAGCGCGTGGCCCTCCTCTGGACCCTCTCCATGTTGTCCACATCCCTCCTGAAGTGCAGCGCCCAGAACTGGACGCAGTACTCCAACTGCGGCCTGACCAGTGTTGCATAGAGGGGGAAGATCACCTCCTTGGACCTGCTCCTGATGCATCTGTGGGTGCATGAAAAGGTGCAGTTAGCCCTACTCACCGCGTCCTCACATTGGCAGCCCATGTTCATCCTGGAGTCTATAATGACTCCAAGGTCCTTTCCTGCCTCTGTGCTGACTAGAAGGGCGTTCCCCAGCCTGTAGGTATGCTGCTGGTTCTTCCTCCCCAGGTGCAGTACCTTGCACTTGTCAGTATTGAATCCCATCCTGTTCTCATCCGCCCACTCCTGTAACCTGTCTAGATCTAGTTGCAGCCTGTCCCTTTCCTCCAGTGTGCTCACTTCTCCCCACATTTTAGTGTCATCCACAAATTTGAACAAGGTGCTTTTCACCCCCTTGTCCGAGTCACTGATGAAGATGTTGAACAGTGCGGGTCTGAGGACCAAGCTCTGGGGGACCCCACTGCCCACATCCCTCCAGGTCGAAAATGACCCATCCACCACCACTCTCTGGGTGTGGCCCTCCAGCCAATGGCAACCCATCTGACTGTGTAGGCATCGATGCCACAGTCACCTAATGTCTTAATGAGAATGGGGTGAGAGAGTGTTGAAGGCCTTCCTAAAGTCCAGAAAGACTACGTCCACTGCTACACCTGCGTCCAAGGATTTTGTGACCTGGTCATAGACGGCCACCAGGTTGGTCTGACAGGACCTGCCTCGAATGAACCCAGGTTGGTTGCCCCTAAGCATGATCTCCCCTGCTGGTCCCTTGCAGATGTGCACCTGGATAATTTTCTCAAAGAACTTCCCTAGGACCGAGGTAAGACTAACGGGCCTGTAGTTTCCTGGGTCCTCCTTCCTCCCTTTTTTGAAAATGGGGACCACATTGACCCTTTTTCATTCCTCCGGCACCTTGTCAGAGTACCATACTTTAACTAAAGCTCATTTGACAAGTTTTAGTTAAATTGCCCCCCCCCCCATTATTTTGAAATGTAGGACACTGAATACATGTGATGCTGCAGCATGCTGGAGCATTCTAATTAGAACTTTCCAGCAGATGCAATTAATTGGAACTCATTGGAGCACGTGTATAGCACCCTTCTGTTTAAAGTCAGATCCCTCACCAAAAAAAGTGGTGGGAGCACCCACAGGATGTTTTACAACAGAAAACTGAAAAGTGGAAAATGGAAATGGTTGTTGCTTTGGTAGCTATTTCTAAAAGCCAAATTAAAAAAAAAAGTACTAGCTCTTTAGCTAGTGTAAACCATTGGCACAAGGACTTGCCTCTTGTTAGGGACAGCAACAGATTTGCATACCTTCACAACTTAGCTAGAGAACCTGGAGAAGAAAGCAGTGCCCTCTGGAGGCTCAGAAGTTTATAAGTTTACAAGCAAATCTTGCAGTTATGACTTTTCAGGTTTGTATGTTTTCCCCTCTGGCTCTTGATTCTTTGCTTTCTGAACTAACAGCAGCAGCTATTTAGCATTTTTTCTCAACTCTTTTTTTATTTTAGATCTTTATTTATTCATTCTATTAGGGAGAGACCCGGTCTTCTTTAACCACGCAGATGACAAAATAGGAGTGATGTCAGTGGATATGTAAATTACAATTTCTACACAGCGGGTGCGTCTACACATGCCCGTGATGCTGTTGTTACTGTGCCATCACTTAGTACTTCCTTTTGAAAGTATTAAGTGACAACGCAGTAACAGCCCACACTGCACTGTGCCAGTGGCGCACGGTTATTTCTAGCCACTATGTTGCCATAGCAAATCACTATACCAAAGGAGCATGTTGCTATAATGGCACAGCAGCAGCATCATGGTTTTTGCCGGTGCATGCTATGTTGCCATACCACATTGCTATGGTGATGTAGTGTCACATGTAGATGCGCCCAGTGGGTGCATCTACACATGCGCTTTACTGAGGAGTAGACTAATTAGAGCCACAGTAAAACATCACAGTCTACATGCTTGCCAGTACTGGGGCACAGTAAACTAATTGACTCTGCCTACTCTAGTAGGATAGTACGGTCCGGAACAGTACTATCTTACAGCAAAGTACTTTACTGTACTGAAATGCATGTGTAGATCATGACATGGGGCATAAATTGTGCCTGGTCAGCCACCCTGCTGGGGGCCTGCTCCACCCCAGCTTAAATCGATGCTGTCCCCAGTGCGTGTGTAGATGCTATACCCAGGAGCAGTTGTCTCACCTTAATTGCACATGTAGTTGCACCCACTATGTAGTGTTTTGAATGGGAATAAATTAAAAAAACTCTCACCCAGAGGTGCTCAGCCAATGAAGCAATGTGCACAATTGTGAGTAGCAGGAAAGGGAACCTGGGATGCTGGACAGCTGGAGGAGAGCTCTGGTTTTGAGGCGAGCAGTTTCCAGTAGAGAACTGATATGTCAGGCAACTTATGTGATATTCAAATTTAAGCTGATGGGCACAGGAGGGGAATCCAAAGGGAAGAGAGCTGTTAACTGTGTGTAAATTATGTGTTAATATTGGAATAAATAGAATATCCATGGGCATGGGCGGATCTAAGATTTTGAAAAGGAGGGTGCAGATGTTGTGATGCATCATCATCATCACATATAATGAAACATTTTTTCTCTAGTTAAACAGATACTAGACGATTTATTAATATGCTAGGAGCTCAGTGCTGTATTATTCAATTTAAGGTCAAAGCAAAAAACAAATAGAACTTTATTGGAAAGTGTACTAATTTTCTAGCTTATATATTAAGTTTATAAAACACAACAAAGTAGGCAAAAGTAGTCCAAATGTACAGATGTACATCTCTTACTCAGATTCCTTTTAAAAATAGCTTTCTGGAGCAACTTGACATTGCATCCAACATTTCACTGGGTGCATTTACATGTGCTATTACTATTCAGCAATTAACTACAGCACAATATGCACCGGAGTTTATTGCTCCCAAGTGCACTGTTTGAACATGTGCCCAGGAACATATAGGGTTTGCTAGAGGCAGCCCCTGCACTGAAGCACCCTTGTGCCCCAACCAACTGCATCAGCATCTACATGTGTGTTGCTATGGAGTAAATAACTCTACAGCAGGTTAGTACTTGTATTTAATTATTAAATATGTAATTTACTTGTAAATACAAGTACTATCCTGCTGTGGAGTTAATTAGTTTCCTGAGGCCTTATAGAGCCACACATGTAGAAGTGAGACATTTATGGTGGAGCTAATTAGTCTACTCTGCAATAAACATCTCATGTAGATGTGCCCATCTGTAAGTCTTGCCCATGTGTAAGTCATTTCCACACCTGAGTTAGTGTACACTTGAGTTCATGTTGCGACACCTGAGTTAAGGTTTTAGCTAGAACAGTCTGCAGGGCTGTGAAATAGAAGAGGGCTATCACCAGGAATGGCTAACAGACAACAACATTGCAAAAGAAAGGAAAGCTTGATTAATGGAACATCAAGACCATTAAAAACTAGAGTGGGTTCTTAACATCTGTGGAGTAAAGAGAAATTAGCAAGAATTAGGTATATTATAATAAGCCATGAAGTCAAGTGACTCAGCATTGCCTGAATAGAAATGTTGCTGCTTCTCTGGGGCAGTTGGTATTAAAATTTGGGTGGAGCAGGAGTCAAAGTGGGGGTGGGAGGTGCAACTGCACCATTACACTCACCCTGGATCTGCCCCTAGTCATAGGCAAAGCAACTTGATCATTTACCTTCTATAGCAAGTGGCCCAGTGGCTTCCCACATTATCTGTTACTTTTTAAGAATTCCAGTGCTACCCTTAAGACTTGAATGTTCAGAAGGAGGAGGGAGTAAGAAGACCATGAAGAGCTTGAGAGTAAGCATCCTGAGATGCTTGGTTCACTGTGGACACATGTCCCTGGCTCAGGACCTGGTGTCAGGGATGGTAACATGCAGACTCACCCAAGCAGACTGGCCAGCTGGAACACATCAGGTTAGCCATACCTGTATACATTAATTGGGAGACATCCCTAATTAGACCCAGCTCAGGAAATGGCCAGCAGTATAGGCTGTTGGTTCCCTTGCTCCAAAATATTTGTCCTGTGACTCCTGTTCCAGCCTTCAGTTCTTAGCACTTGTTCCGGCCACCCATGCCCTGATACAAACACATGGCACCTGCTATTTTTCAGCATGCCAGAACATTGGCATAAATTACCAACAGTATGTTGGGCATCCAGCTGTTTTACATTAACATATAGTTTCCTTCACAGCGATCTTGTATGGAAATGTTTCCTTCTCTAGGTCAGAATGTTGTCTTTTTCTGTAACAAAACCTTGGGCATCAGGGTGTGATTATGCTATCACGGCATCTCTTGGTAGTCTACTCTGGATGAATCTGTTGGGTATCTTTGGATTCACAGGATTACTGAATATCCTCTGTATCTTTGGACATGTCCAGACAAGCACAGACATTTGTTTCCCCAGGGACAAGTAGCAGTGGCACATCTGGCATGTGGCAGGTTAGCCCAGGGGGTGTAGGGAAGGCTGAGGCTAGCACATATGCTGGCCCCTGAAGCCATATCTCAGGTCCTGGGGCCTTTGAGAGTTGCAGCAGTGGCAAGAAGCCTGGCCAGCAACTGGAGCATAGCTCTGGCCAGCCAGGCTCCAGTTTTAGGCAGCAAACACTACTGCAATGTGCACCACCCTGCTTTTATTTGGCGTGGGGTTTTTTTATCCTGGGATCTCCCCGGGTCAAAAAACTCCCCTGTGTTGCAAAGTAACAGCACAGGGAATGTAGGCATGGGTAGTGGTGGTGCCACATTTGGGTTTGCGGAGCCAATACCACACATCCGTGCTCACCTGGACATGCCTGTTAAGTGTGAGGGAGCAGAGTTTTGTTATGTCTTGGGATATGGGCAGTTTGGCCTTCCTAGAAAAGCCAGCAATGGGCTGTCTCTACAAAATTGTCAAAATACACAACCTCTCAGAGTCTTTTTCTTAATTTATTTTGTAATTTAGGGAAGAGCATGGGGGAAAGTGCCTCTGAGGGCACTTTCTTTCATTTACTTGAGTGGGAATCTGGCTCTGAACCAAAGAACATCCTGACTCAAACCCAACACTTTTCAGTAAAAGCACTTCAAGAATGTACTGATTGCTGGAACAAGTGGTTGTGAGTGCTTAGCACAAACTTACTACTCCTTTGTACAGAAACATACTGGGTGCATCCACACGAGATGCCCACTGTGCAGTTGTTACTGTGCAGTTGTTACAGTTGTTGCATAAATAAGTACTAAATGACTGTCCAGTAACCAGAGTTACTGCACAGTGCATCCTGACACAATTGCCTGGTGATGATTACTGCACAGTAGCTCATTAGTGTTATGCAGTAGTGTCGCATCACGGTTCATGCCTGGTGACACTACTGTGCAATAACAACAAGCTACTGCACAGTAGTAACAAACTACTGTGCAGTAAGCATGTTGTCTAGATGCAGCCACTGGCCAGCATCAAACCAGCAGCAGTGTAATCAGGGGTGATCCCATGTAAGAAAAAAGCAGGATCTAACACATGCAGAATGAGGATAGGATTCACAACATGGGCAATTCTTTTCTTGATCAATTTGAAATGCACCTTAATGGAGATGAGTTATCATGTGCCAACACATTATCAATTCATGCATTTAGGTATTTCTTATTTGCCCTTCAAAATCAATGCTCATTTTCACAGTACTTTTACATATAGTTGAAAATATACCGTTCTGATCAAACTTCCCTTCAATATCAATTAACTTTAGTTCAATTAACTTTAGCTTGGAAAGTTCAACCTGGTGTTGGGCACAAAACCAGTGATTTTCAACCAGGGTGTCATGTGTCACGGTACTGTGGGATGCTACAAGATCTTATCAAGGGTGCCACAGGGTACCAAACAGTATTAGCACTGTTAGGTGTGCAAATATCTACATATGATTCATAAGGTAAACTCAGAGATTTTAAATGGGAATCCATAGCATCAAAAACATTCTGACCTGTTGTGGTCTTTCTGAGTTCTTTGCAACATGAGAATCACTGTATTATTTTCCCATAGTCAAATTAAAAGTGAAAACTAAGAGCTAGCATTTTCTGAGATGCCTTCAGTTGAAAAAGGTTGAGAATCACTGCAATAAATAAACCTTCCACTCTGCACTTATTTGCTGGAGCTCCAAAATGAATGTGCTATCGCTGTGTCCACATCCCATCTCTGTACATAACTTCCACTTTGTTTCTTTGGATTCCCCAGCCTGTCCCCTGTGTTGCTCTCATGGCATGAGATAAGTAGCTCAAACCAAAGTAAACTCCATCTCTTTCTGTCCTATTTTGTCTTTGTTTTTTTATAACAATATTTCTTTTGATATGCTGATCTATATTACTTTTTAATGGGAAACAATGATAAAGCTATTTATATGGAGAATATAGGTGATAGTTATTTTCTTTTCTGCTGTGCTAATGGTAAACTTTGTTCCCAAAAGTGTGTGTGTTTGTAACCACAAAACTGTTCTGTGTTCTCACCTACTGATTAGTAGAAGATTTGTTTTAAAAGCGTCTCCTCTAGGACCTGGCCCAAAGTCTTCTGATGCCACCAGCAACTTTCCAATTGATTTCAGCAGACTTTGGAGCAGGCTTTCAGACTACTGTGGGATGCATTCTCTGTGTGTAATCTTTATAGAAGAAACTACCATCAGATGGCACTGCAACATATGCCAGTTCTCAGATAGACAGCAAAGAGCAAGAATTAGCAGGTCTGTCAGATTTAAAAATGAGACCAAACTAAAAGAGAATAAAAGAGCTCCAAAGCCAAGAAGATGAGATCAGAGTACTAGTTAACATTTTTTAGTAATGGTATGCTTGTATTTCATGCAGTTTCATCTCAGGATCACAATTAGCTTGCTTTTCACCTATAAGAGTTTTAGTCCCATCATAAGAAAAATCTCTTAAATGTTAAAATGTCCTTATGACTCAAAAAACCCCCCAAAAACTGCATCTTTGCTTCATAATAGCTAAAAGAAAAAACCTATTCTATTACCACTTGTAATAATAATACAACTTGCAATAGCTGAGGCTAGTTCCGATGTCTCAACTAAGATCTCCACCATATGCTCCATAAACTTATTTAACAATGTACCAGATAGTCAATATGCCATGGACCAAATAGATAGTTCCTCTGGCAACAAGCCAGCTCAGTCTAGGCAAGCAAAGATAAAGCAACATGCACTATTTCTTGTTCTTTTAGTATAATTTATAGTTATACTGGCAGAATAATACAGCAAAAACTAGAGGCCAAATCAGCCCTCAGCTATGTATAAATAGTTGGTACTAAAGTTACCTAAATCCCTTGTGTGTATCGGAGGCGTCATTAAATCATGTTTTAAGTAGGAGCCCAGCCACATGGTCAAGTTATTTATGGTATGATAAAATAGGGAATAAGCCACAAAAATATCACACAGAATATGTGTAATCATTTTGTGCCTGGTTCCTGTTGCATCTTGAATTGAATGCATATCCTCAGGAGAGCACCAGAGTCCTTCCAGTCTTTGATACATTCCTGTGGCTGTGAGCACTAGTTGGCTGATTGATGCTCCCAGCTGCAGAACCACCTGCCTTGCAATAGGGCACAATTTGGATCTGATCCCCAGTCCCACAATTACATCTCTTGCCAGGCATGGGAGGAGGTGCAATTGTTGAGCTTAGGGATCAAATCTGATTGTGCTTTAAGTAAACATGTGCCAGGGGCCTGATACACAGAAGGTAGAATCTACATTATGATGCATTGTCTTATCCTCAGTAGTACCAAGTCTTGCTACACCATTATTTTGCTTATTGTTTTATTCACAGAGCTCCATTGCTTTTATTTCTAACATTATCAATTTTGTGTAACACTTACAGAAAAGCAGCTTTATAGTTATTCAAAAATGGCAAAACTGTCAGCACAACCCACCAACATTTAGTAAATGCCCTCAGCAGTGTAGGCTAGACCAGCTGTCTTATTTCAAACTCTTTTAGGTTCTGTTATGTGTCTATTTTAACCAGGCATTAGTGTTATGGTAGTCAGCATTTTCCATTCCTTTTTATTTTTCATTCACTGTCTCAGCTTGGGGAAGCATAAAGCATATACAGACTTCAACCGGTTTTAGGGAACAAATGAGGAGAAGGCAGAATTCCTGCCATCTTGTGGTACTAAAGCTTAGTGCAGCTGGGCAATGAAGTTAACTGGTCTGCATTTCTGTCTCATTCTGGATTACATTTAGGCACAGAAAGCAACTATTATGAAACTTTGAGTCCCTAGTTAGCAAAACCCTGTTATTTGTACCATTTCAGTACAGCATATGATCATAATTTGTTTTAAGAGTCAAAATAAATGTTATGGTGGAGTGCCAAAGAAAGACCTCAATGGAAACAGTAATATGATGTAGTTCATAGTCCAAGGTTTATCTATGATATTATTTTTGTCCATGTGATTACTTTCCTGGCATGGAGCCATGATGAACAAAATAATATACTGGTTCTTGATGAAAGACAAACTTAGTCTTCTACAGATGTATTGGGCAAGATCTATAGAAAATTGGATCTTTTGGAAAGGACTGAGAGCTAGTCCTGTACTACCAGGCCCACCTATTATAATCCTAGACATGTTTAAATAATGAAAGGTGAAATTTTCAGCCAGGCCTAGATCAGTCATCTCTATCTATGTCTGTGTGCTTTTGAAGTCATTTAGAAATTTACAAATGTAATTATGCGTGCAAATTAGGTGCTTAGACATATAAATGTCCTAATTTCCTCCTACAGATAATTGTGGATATAAACTGGAGCCTGGAATTTGGAAATCTGGACCTAATTCGGCTTAATTACTAGAGACAATTCTATATTAAATATAGATCAGGTATCCTATTCCTAGCCTTCTCTGGTGTTCGTTGCACCTAAATAACAGCCGCATTTTTTATGACTCAGAGAATAACTACAGATGGAGATTTATTGACTGCTGCCAGAAAGGTGACAGATCCTTTTATTTAGTTAGTGGCCTCAAAACAGAAACTAAAAGATACCTAAGAATGCTAGTAGAAGGTATGTAACATACTTTGGATTATATTCTGCCTTCAAAAACACATCCTGTGATTCCCATTGTACTCAAATGGGTTATATACACGTATATGGATAGAGCTTGTCTCTCTGGTTTTACACTGTACCAGCTACTTCTGTTCTTCTAAATCCAGCTATCTTTATTATTTGTCTCCTTAGCCCTCACTTTTAGGTAACTGTTAGGAAAATTCTTCACAGCTAGCTTGATACTATATTAAGGTTGCTTGACACTTCCTGTTACAAGATCTGTGTTGAGCTACTTATAACTTCCTAACTTTAAGCATTTCGACTGAAATTTCTCTTGCGGGTTGTCTGCTTTAGGCAGGGTACAGTCTTTCGCTGCATAATCACGTGCTATTTTTTTACACAGGACTCTGGCCTCATTCACTGTATGGCATGGACCTATTCTAGGGATAAATCATTATTGTGTAGTCGAGGAGGCTGTTTGTTGCCTGTGGGATCCCTGACTCATTTGTTGCAGAAATCAGAAGATGTACAATATGAAGTAGAGGGCATTATGAAGCGAGGGGATGGTCTCTTAGGAAGACAGCTGAATGAGACTCCAGGGAATTGACTTCTATCCCTATTTTTGAGTCAAGTCACCTAGGCCACTCTTTTGTAGGTGGTCACTGAGTGTTCCTTTTTTCTGAGGCCTAACTTGAGACTCTGGGGATTGATTTGCAGAAAAAATGCTGGCAACCCACAGCCATACCTTAAATCAATAAGAGCAGTGCTTTGATTACATATGCAAAGTGCATACACTGCTAAGACCTTGGAAGATCATGTCATATCTATCCTAAACTGAGAACCAAACTTAGTGGACAATTTAGACAATTTTTCTGTTTCTAGGCTCCCTGTACAATGGGGATACTGCACTCTCTCAGCCCACAAGGGTTGGGTGAGGATAAATATGATTTAGAGTTTGTGAAACCATACTGGGAACTGTACAAAATCCAATGAAGGAATTAATTTATTCAGAGCTGGGTTTGAGTTAGTTGTTCATTAACAAGGCCTAGGGACATGTATTGAACAACACAATAAAACAGACTATTGAATAGATGCTCATTATTTAAGCACTGTCCACCCTGTGAAGCTGGGATTGTATGGAAAACCAGTTTGCAACTATGCAATTAAGTTCTGCATCATCACATGTACACACAATGCATCGTGTTGAGGTTACAAGGGAAACATAATTCTGCTATTTCCTACCTTTTGACTGCTTGATTTTTGACACCTCAGTCATTTTTTTTACTGGAGGGGATTTAGGTTCTATCTCCTGAGTCAAACCTTGGTCGTAGCCACTATAGCCTCATTTGTGGACCATCATGGGTTTTCATTGACCTCTAGGAAAAGTTTCGTTTCATAGTAACAAGGTGCATTTACATGTGCATTTAAGTGCAACTAAATTTAATGCACAGTAAGCAATTTTGGGCAGATGTCTACATGTGCAGGGGTTTGGCACTATAGATCGTGCACTTGCACTTGACACTAAACTTAGTGCCAAAGTTAGTGTCTGGCTAGGGGTGGGAAAGGGCATAATTAAAGTGTCTTGCACTCTGGGTAATCTGGGTAAACTTAAAGAAGCCAGTTTGGGAAGTACTGCCTCAAGGCAGAGCAGCAAGGTCAGAGCGGAAAGGTGAACACCACTGAAATGGGACAATATATATGCAGAGGGAGGGGAGTACGAGACAAACAGAAGGTGTAACAGCATGGCAAAGTCAGGAAAATCCAACCAGAATGTGCATACCTGCTGTATGTGAGAAACAGGCTGAAAAACAACCAAGCAAACAGCAGAGCCAAGCCTCTATCATCCTTCCCCCAGCACATGTATAACCAGCACTAATGTCAGTGGCATCCAGATGAGAATACATTTGCAGCCATTTGCTAAGAGCCTTTTGCTTCTGTGTGCTGAGTTGCAGCTATTGTCTGCAAAGGACAAACTAGAGGGAACTCCCTGTGCCCCCAGAGGTGGCAGTGACCCAAGAACTAAGGTTCCAGTCAAACAAGACAGCATAAGTGTTCTTGACAAAGCAGTTTCAAAGACTCTCAGGGTTGGAATAGAAGGCCTTGTACAGCACAGTCAGCTGGACCTGCCAGCAGATTTCCCGTAAGGGATCATCTTTAGGCTTTGTTTTATAGGCTCAGGTTCAGAGACACAAGTCCAAGGAATATAGCCTCCTCTTGTTCTTTATACTTCTGCTGCTATGACTGCTCACATCTACAGATTAATGGGCTGAGAGACTCATCCCAGCCTGACCCTTTACACTGTGCGAAGGAGTGTGATGGAGGCAGGGAGGTGTAAAGGGATCCTAATGGCTCCAAATCTGGCTGAGGAAGATTCCTCCCATATAAACATTGTGGACAGTTGTACAGCTGCCTTCTAAGGAGCCGCTCAGAAGTACAGGGGATGTTAGAGAGATTTTGGGAGGAGATGTGGGGCCACAGTGCTAGAGATGCCAAGGAGTGCTACACCGCATGAAACAGCCCTGCGGATCTGCCTGTACATGTGCTTGGGGGTAGGGGGAGGGACATTTTAATCACACCAGTTCCTGAGCGGCCACTCTACTTAATTAAAACAGTTCACCATCACATATATTCAGCCCCCACATTTAAAAATGGCCACGGGATGCTTTATCTAAACTTCATTCAATGAGGTTAAAGAGTCTGCTCCTTTGCGTTCTGATTAGAACATGAACAAGCATGTAGGCAGCCATACCCTCTACAGGCCTCTGGGGTTGTTCAGGGGGCTTCTTCAGGTCTTGGAGCAGCCCAGGATCAGGATAGGCAAAGATGGCTGGGTGCTTCATTACTCCCTCCCACCCTCCACCCCTCATAATCTGTGGTTTCTGTGCAGGGTCACTAAGAAGTGTATCTCAGTGTCTTATCCATGTATTTTAAGGCCATATCTGGTAGAGGTAAAATTAAATTATCATAATGGACCTTCCAGCCCTAAAAGCTAGGTCAGAAAATGTGATGAATCGGGAGTGCTGCACACAGACACGGGGGTCATACCTTAAAGAGTTAACATATATATACAGCTTATAGGAGGCTTTCTGAGATTCCTTGATTTAAATAAATCTTTATAAAAATGTGTTTTATAATAAATCAGCAAGAGGGATTCATGGTACAAACTCACTCACATGATTAAGACTTTGAAGTACTATGGTAACACAAATGAATAGTGACAACTATCTGGTACATGCATTTCAATCTTATTGTTTTTCATTATTCCACAGTGTAACGTATCCAAGTCTTATCAACTACTCATATTACTTCCTAATTTTTGCAGTCCAAAAACTCAAAGTAGATTTAAGGTTGACTGGCAATACTTTATATCCTTCCCAGATGCTGAGTACACCTGTACAGGTACTCCTCACTTAATGTCATCCCAGTTAACGTTGTTTTGTTATTATGTCATTGATCTATTAGAGAACATGCTCATTTAAAGTTGCACAATGTTTGGTTATAACGTTATTTGGCTGCCACCTGCTAGTAGGTAACTACTGTAATGTAATTGAATTCACTTAACATCATTTCACTTAAACTTGCATTTTCAAGAATGTAACTACAGCGTTAAGCGAGGAGTAGTTGTATTTAAATATCTGCAAACCAGAGAGTTAAATGGTACATTTCAGAGCACATTGCAAAATCATCTCTTAAGATGGAGATTAGCTTAACTGTTTAACTGTCATGGTGCAGCTGTCTTATAGAGCTGTGTGAAATGGCTGTGTTTCGATTCGATTTTGGATTCGACCATTTAAGAGGACAGTGATTCGTTTTGGCGTTTCAGATCACTGTCCTGTTTTGTTTCAGCTGAATCTCCTCCGAATCTGTTTTGAACAGGCTTCAAGGGAAGCTTTGCACAGGCCTACCCAGCTGTGCAGGGCTTGGGGCCGGGGGCTTGGGGCCCCAGTGGAGAGCAGGACAGGGCAATGGGTGGCTTGTCTGAGGGAGGGGGAGGGCCTCTGCCCTCCATGCAGGTGTGGAGACCCCTGCACAGATCTCTGATCCCTGTCATGCCAGGTCATGGGGCAGGGAAGTGGAGTAGCGTGGCGAGCAAGCCTGCTGGTCTCTGCCACGCGACTTGGCTTTGCAGAGAGCAGAGATCTGTACCGGGGTCTCCTCCCTGCTGCTGCCCACCCCGTGCAGCCCCAGATCTCTGCTCCCTGCAGAGCCAGGTTGCAGAGCAGGGACCAGCACTGCCCTGCTGCACGACCTGGCTCTGCAGGGGGCAGAGATCTGTGCCGTGGTCTCCTTGCCACTGCTGCCTGCCCCATGCAGCCCCACATTGTCAGGGCAGCACGGGGCAGGCAGCAGTAGCAAGGAGACCCCTGGTCTGGATCTCTGCTTCCTGTGGAGCTGAGTTGCGGAGCAGGACAGCAGCATACAGCTGTTTCCCTGCAAGTCCAACTCGGAAACTCTGAAATTTTCTGAAACATTTTGGATGCCTCATTTCATTTTGGAGATGTTTCTGAGCCTTCCGTTTTGATTTGGATTCAGTGTTTTGGGCACCAAACCGACCCAAAACATCTCCGAAATGTAATGGCTGCTGAAATTTTGCACGGCCTTACTATTGTATTATAATTCTAAATGCTATTATATTTGTTGCTGTTATACTGGTACTTTTAATTCAGCTCTTTTTCTTTCTTTGTTACACCTGGCCTATGAATCACAGCTGAATAATTCATATCAGTACAAACATGAAAAATAGAAGTTTAAAACAATAATTCATTCAATAATCCAGGTACAGTAGGCTAATACATTTATACTGTAGAAGTAGATGTCATTTCGAGTTATCCTAATTAGCAGCACTGAGATCTGATGAAGAATCTTTGGCATAAATTCAGCATTTTATTCAGCTGAGTCAGTGGCTTTCAACAAACTAGTTTTAAAACCAATTAATTTGATTGCAAAAGTGGGAGGTGACTGAAAAAAGTATTTGGATAATTTAATATAGATTTATTGCCAGCATAGGAAGCTTATATTCAGTAATTTAAAATTAAGCCTATGGGACCTTATCCTGTTTTTATATTGCTGTTGTACCACTGGAAGAACTTCAGCTGATTTCTACTGCTTTACTACTCCATCCAGGAAGAGCACAGACCAACTGCAGAAACAATTCCTCAGCTTGACGAAGGGTATCTGTACCCAAAAGTTTGCAAAGAAGAATTTTTCCAACTATCTGAGTTGGTCTAATAAAAGATACCAAATTTACCAAAATAACCTTGTCTGCCAGGTAATTTAATACAAATTTATGTTTTGTTTGTTAAAAATAAAACACCTTTCAAGTCATATTTAATGTATTCATTATATTTAAACAATAAATATAATGTCTTTTGGATGTAGAATCTCTCTGCAGCACACATTTGATAGATAGATGTGCACTAGGTACAGAGGAAATAGGAGTCTGGCTGTGGAGCCCAGCCTTTGGTAACAAGCTGAGTAGGTCAATGATGAAGCACAGTGGGTCATTAAAGTGTCTTTTCTTTTTAGAAAGTGTCTTTTCTTTTTCTCATTGAAAACTTGCAATTCATATGCTTACCATATGACTTATGTAGTAAATATAAACTCTAATGTCTCAGGACACACAATGGATAACTAGCTTTGTACAGTTCTGATATGGTCTGAAAGTGGGCTTGGGCTGTGCTTGTTCTTTCCCTTACTAGCATCATAGATCAGATAAAACAACTCTGCCATGCTGAGATACCAACTTCTCAGGGCTTTAATATACAGTATGGCCAAATCCAAATATACCAAAATCATGAGTGGCTCAAAAACCGTGCTTTTTAAAAATACTAAATGGGAACTTGTTTTCATTTTTTGTCCCACTTTTTGCACCTCCAGGGAGCATTCAGGTGACATTAGCCAATTTTTTTCTGCAACTCTGAACACTAGACGTTTATTTTTTTTTAAATGCAAGATGAGAATCTAATCGAATGCTCGGTCTCCAGAAGCCAGAGAGGAGGGCCCTAATGTCATAGGACCCATCATAAACTAGGTCAGGTGACTGCTTGGTGCTGCCTCATGTCTTTGCAGCAGTTCTGTGCAGTTTTTTAAGCTAGTTCTGTGTAGGTTCAGACTTGGACCAGAAATATTAGAGCCATTCCATTCAGCACTGAACCCAGGCTCATTAGCCATGCTTCTCAGCTTAGCTAATTAGCCCACTGGGAACACCATCCTACAGTAGTTATACAGCACTAGTTCTGCTTCTGACTAACTACATCCAATTTCAGAGATCAGAGCAGGCTAAGAAATCAAAAAGGTTGATAATCCTTGCAATAGAATAGGGGCATCAAATGTATGCCACATGGAGCCATTTCATCTGACCCATGGAGCTCCCAAACCTGTCAGGAATTTGGGTGTGAGGCAAGTGGGGGTGGAGCCTGTTATGGAATCTGGGGCATGGAGCTCCACTGGGGACATGTGTCACCATCGGGGGAAGAGCAATGGCCCCTACGCAGTTGATTGCCACACTACCGCTGCTACTGCTTGTCTTGCCACCACTACTGCCGCCAGGTCTATATCTGAGCAAGAAAGCTCCTTGCAGGTTGAATCTGGCCCACAAGAAGCCCCCTGGTCTGGATCTAGCCTATAAGGAACTCCACTGTCCAGTTCTATCCAGTCATTCCCAAGTCTGTATTTGTGCATGCAAGTATTTCATCCCAAACACAGTCTTTGCATTTGTTTTTTACTGAATTTCATCTGATTGATTGTGGACCATTTTTCCAGTCTATCCAGGTCATTCTGGATCCTAGCCCTACCCTCCAGAATGTCTTCAACACCACCAAAGTTAGTGCCACCTGCAGATTTGCTAAGTGTGCATTCAATCCCACTGTCCGAATCAGTAATGAAGATATTAAACAACACCAGACCCAAGACAGACCCCTGGGAATCTCACTTGATACCGTGTCTCAAAAGAACATTGAACCATAGATGACTACTCATTGAACACAATGATCCAACCAGTTCTGTATCCACCTTACAGTACTTTTATCTAGTCTGCATTTCCTTAGCTTGTTAATGAGAATGTTATGGGAGACAGTGTTGAAAGACTCACTGATGTCAAGGTATATCACATCCACTGTTCTTTCCCCATCCACAGAGCCTATCAACTTATAGGAGATCAAATTGGCCAGGTATGACTTGCTTCTGGTGACTCCATACTGACTGTTTCTGATCTTGTTCTCCTTGAGGTGCTTTCAATACATTTCTTGAAGACTTGCTCCATGATCTTTCCAGGTATTGATGTCAGACTGACAGGATTGAGGATCAACATACTAGGTTAAATAATTCATAGATTCATAGACATTACAGCTGGAAGGAACCTCGGAAGATCATCAAGTCCAGCCCCCTGCCCAAAGGGCAGGAAGTCAGCAGGGGTCACAGGATCCCAGCAAGATAGACATCCAAATGTCTCCTGAAGGCATTCAAAGAAGGTGCTTGAACCACCTCCGGCAGCAGTCTATCCCAAACCTTGGGGGTTCGGACAGTTTGGAATAGACTGCTGCCAGAGGCAGTTCAAGCATCTACTTTGAACGCCTTCAAGAGACATTTGGATGTCTATCTTGCTGGGATCCTATGACCCCTGCTAGTCATAATGGCCCCTGAGAATCTGATCAAAACATTCATTACTATGTACAGTAAAATTTCCATAGGCATAGCTCCAAAAAAACCTAACAACACCTCCCCCCATCCCCAAACTAGGCTACACTGTGGTTTGGTAGCCTTGTAGAAGTTGCCCAGTATTGGCCACTATCTCAAAGTTGTTTCTGATGGACAGAGATCATTACTGTGAAACCTGAATCATACCTCCAACTACTGAGAGCAGACTCAGGAGAAAGGTGCAGGAATGAATGACCCAACAACTTGACTACGCTCAGCTCGAAACAAAGAAGTGCATTATGGGTGCTCTGTGGTATGGATTATTATTATATTTTTTACTGGAGTCAACAAGGTATTTTGTGCAATTTTAGTTTTTGAAAAGCTCCTGCCTTAATGGGAATCTGAATTTCTCCAGCTCCCAAGCTAATGGGAGCCAAGTGGCTGGTGGACATGTCTACACGTGCATATTTATTGCTCCCGGGGATGCATTTACACGTATGCCCAGGATCACAGCACGTTGAACCAGGTTGGAGTAGCCCCATCAGGCAGGGAGCCCAGGGGTCAGCCAGGCAACCTGGGGATGCTCTGCCCCCAGGCTCACTGTGCTGCAAGCAGAGGGGCTGGATGGGGTATGAGGGTGCTTCAGTGTGGGGGCTAGCCAGCAGGCAGCTCCCACACTGAAGCACCCTGGGACATTTATGCACATGGTCCAAAAGGTGGCAGGGAGGAGGGTGGCAGGGAAAGGGTACTTTAATTAGAGTGCCCCCACCACCATTTTTCAGTGCAGGGTTGCTGATACACAGGACGCTGGAGTCTGCTGGAGTCTGCTGGAGCATGGTAATTACCATGCTCCAGCAGACTCGATTAATTGAGTCTCCTCTGACGTGCTGTAATTACAGTGTGTCGGAGCAGTCACAATGTGCATGTATAGGCGTCTCTTGTGCCGCAGCCAGCAAGGGCAATGTCTACACGTGCACTGCTGCAGAGTTTGTTACTCCACAGCAGGATAGCACTTGTATTTAATAGGGGTGCACATGTAGACACAACATTTATTGTGCAGCTGATTAGTTTACTGCACAGTAAACATCTCATGTAGATGTACGCTCCAACTGCTAGTAAGTAGATTGGGTGAAAAAACAAATATGTTGACATATAGCTACTGGCACCCAGACAGTAAGCCTCATAATCTGACTCCGACAGTGCAGTGATCTCTGAAAGGAAGCTTCCCGTATAGATTAAGTCAAGAAGCCACTGATTAATAGGTAGGTTCTTCAGGGCAAAAGTGTGATGAGCAGGTGTCTACGTAACCACATTGTATGAGGTAACCAGGTGTGGCCACATCTCTCAGAAAACCCTGCCCTTGCATGACCATGTCTGTTTCTCAAAGTCAGCCTAACAGGATTGAGCAGACTGCCGGCCAGTGTCTACTCAACACATCTTTCCCACTGTGCTGAAACCCAGCCTTATCTCCAACTTCTACCCTTGTTCCTGCCTAGGCTTGTTCCCAGCTCTCTCACACCAGTGTTAATATTAAATTCTTTAACTCACTTTTTAGACTTCTGTCCCAGAGCCCTGTCAGTAACCTTACTCTCACCACCATGCCAGATTGCCTGTGCTCTGGTCAAGAGTTCGAGCAGACTACAAAGCCCCAGCCCCTTGCCCTTGCCTCCTCTGGTGGCATGAAGGTGAGATCTCTGATGTCTCATGTTCGTTGGTATACCTGACTAACAGGATTAAACTGGGCATATCAATTGTTGATGGGTTGACACTCTGAATTGGGCAACACTGATTCTGAGCAGCAGGAAGGGGAGGGGGGAATTGCTGGCAGTGGCCTTCTGTAGGTGGGGATGGCTAGCACATGGTGAGAAGGGCACTAGAATGGAGGGCCTCTGGGGACTTTGTCACCCTACTGCAGCTACTGCTTTTCTTGCTGCCAAATCCACTGTTGTCTGTTGCCATTGTGAATGATAACAGGGCTGAGCAGCAATGGAACCTCCAGCAGGGGTATAAGGACCTACCAGCTTTGGGAAATGTTTGCCATGGGCATGTGAGGCAGTGGGGGGAAGTAGCTACATGGCAAGCAGCAGCCCACCTTAGGGTCAAGCTGGGTTACTTTAACCCACCCTTTGTGAAAGGTTACCAGCCCTGATTAGGCCATGGCAGTCATGTTCAGTGTGCTGAACAGGCACTGGTAGGCTGACACAGAGTTATAAGACCTGGAGTTGCATCCCCACTACTGCAAACTGTGCTATCCAGGTTTACTGCCTTGCTGCCTATAACAAGTAAAACATTCTTCGACCTGCAAGTAGGAATGGGAAACAATCTGGCAGTCTAGCCAGGAGAGGCATGGATTTGGGCTCAGCTCTGCCCATCCCAGCATGACCTGCGCAGGTTCCTGGACCCAAACCACACCAGAATGAGGTGAGGAAACAATGTCCTTTTACCTCAACCTCGGCCTTAGAAGCTATAGTCCTGTTTGTCGAGAAGAAAGATGGTTCCCCACTATTATGCATAAATTACAGAGCATTAAACCAAGTCACAGTCTGGAACTAGTAGCTCTTACCTCTCATTAATGGGTTATTAATGAGTACACATGACTAGAGCTGACCAGAGCAGGGTGCAGGGCATGGGGCAAATCAGCCCGTGCGAGGTCCTGCCCCCGCTCCAATCCTGCACGCCTCAGACCTGAAGAAGCTGCCACCGCCATCAGCAGTGGCAGCGGGAGGTGGGGGGGAGGTAGCGAGTGGCCAGATGCAAAGCCGGTGGCGGCGGTGGTGCGGAGTCACTGTGGCCACTCTACCCAGCTCCGCAGGGCCCCCCAAAGCATGTGGCCTGGGGTGCTTGCCCCGATTCGCTCCCTGCCCCAGGGACAGCCCTGCACAGGACAAGCATTTCCTGCAGGGCATAGCCAAACCCAGTTACCTCATTCTGAGGGTGTGGTTATCCTATTCACTTCTTGATCAGTGTTAAAAGATAATCTTGGTTACTTCACAGCAGAAATACCTAGAACCACAAGAAAGCAACAGGACTGAGTAGCTATGAACAAAAATTAAACAGAAAAAAATTCTAGTGCATATGTAAGCACTGTAAAAACAAATAACCCAGAGGGGACTGGGACTTTTTTAGCACATGGTAGTCAGGCAAAAGTACTGCTTTGAATTTTACTGAAAATAGATTAAACCATACTTGTAAAGATTTTGAATATGCACCTCACATCATATTCCCTGATTTGGTTAATGCTGGGAGATGCATGGTCCTGGTAAGAGAGTGGCACACAAATATTAGAATATTGTATCAGAATGTTATAGTTAGGTCCTTTCCCTGGCAGTAGGAGCAAGTTTGATTTGAGATCCCCCAAATGCTTTCATTGTCCCCATTTTCTACAAAGGCTTCTGCATCTCCCCTGAGAACCATCTGACTTATGGTTTCAGTGGAATGGCCACACTGTCTTCCCTCAGGTATACTCAGCTTAACAAAGCAACTCACAAAAATTAGTGGTGGTTAGCATCTACTTAGACTTAGCATCCTAGTGGTTGGCATCTACTTAGCCTTATTTCAGTTTAAAACATGAAACATGAACTCCTGCATACTCTTTTCTGTACTGCTACTGCTGGAGAAATCACACATCTTTGGTGATGTTGTTCCAGTAGGTGCCTTGTCAAAAAATAGATGCCTCTGGGATAGATCCTCAGGTTGCACACAGCACAGCTAGTAAATGCAACATGTGTGATGCCAAGCCTTTCTACTCCCTGCAATGAGAGGTCTGTTCAGTTTTAATGCCTTTGGCCCCAATAGGCGCACATTTTACTGAAAGGGGAAATGCACAGGTTCATCAGCAATCAAACAGGAAGTGTAGAAGGTGAATCTCTAGCTGTAGGGTTCGCTGTAGGATTCACAGGACCTGGCTGAGCACCAGACTGGGAAGTTGTGTGTTTGCTTCCTGTATTTGTTAACTTATTTTACTTTTCTTATAAATACATTATTTCTGCTGATTCATTAGCAGCATTGCCAAGCCCAAGCTTTGAAAAATTATGAGAACTTTAAAAGCATGAGACTTAAAAACAAATGAAAAGAACTCAGGATTTGCCTTCTAATTTTCAAGACTCTAAGGTTTAATTTGTCAGATTTTAATTTGCACTGAGCACTAGAAGCCTGCTTTTCCATCAGATGAAAGCTAAGCTCCTCACATAAGTGGGGGGCTGGAAACCATGGTTTTAAGGAAAATATTAGATATTTTGAAACTTCCTGTAAGATTAGATGAGTTCACCATACCACAATTCCCAGAGTTTAGAATCAGCTACCTGGCCGTAACACCCCGCAGCATTTGGTGCATTAGTACTAATCATCGTTTCCATTTTTTTAAATGTCTACCCTACTTTATTTCAGCAAGAGACTTATAAAATATACACTGATCCCTGCTCTGAGCTGGTCATCATGTTTTTTTCTATTTCAATTTATGGATGCCTTTTAAAGGGGTCTCCCAAGAGACATCATTGTTATTGCTGGCTTGGAACATAGCCAGAATTCTAATGTGAAATTCTAATGTGATGAGCAACTTATAGAGTAAGCAGTACTTGAAGAAGCACAGTAAAAACAAGCATCCATCAGAAGTTTCCTGATAACATGGCTTTGTAGTTCATCCAAATTGTCTCCAGTGGACAGAGGTCCATGTCAAAGAATGAGCTCCACCGTAGTGCTAGGAGGGGATAGTCCTTTCCAGTCAGGGTTGATTCTGGAAGCACATTCTTGGATGGAGACTCTACTTAGTGCTGCAGGTGCTCTCATTATTCTATTGAGAAAACTTTCCTCTGTAAAGTCAACAGTGTGGTGGCTAGCATTTAACTGGGTAGCATTTAACTATAGCAACAACATTTGCTGTCCAAAGTATTTCATAGGGATCAAGTAAAGTAAGTTTAACAGGCAAAACCTTTGCTTGATTCAAGTGATTTGCAAAATTTCCATTCACTTTAATAGGATCAAGATCTCGCCCATTGTGTTTAGAGAAGATGTGACCTCCAGAAGAAGGGAGATCATTTCAACCTTCTCTTCTGCACAATAATTGTATATTAAAATGTGAATTCCAGTCCTCTCAAAAACAGGTGTTCACATTTAATTTAGTGGATATTGAGTCACTTCTTTATTGTTATCTCCTTCTTCATCCTGTTAATTAGATTAACAATATAAGCCTATGAAATCAATTGGCCTTTTGACTGCACACTTAGAGAAAAGTCCCAGACTGTGACCCTTTGCTTTGTTTTGTCTTTGGCAATCAGGGCAGTGTTACATATTCTAAAATCCTATGAATAACGTGTGTGTCCAATTCTAATGTGATATCAAAACCAACTATAAACAGTTTCAAAGACCTTAAACAAATCTTGATATTTTTAAAAGAGAAATGTGTGTGTCTTACTAATGTGTTTGCAAAGTTACATTTTAAAGAGTCTCACTGTTTGGAATTTATAAACTATGGCCCTGATGCTTTGAAGGGATACCCATAAATAGACCTTTTTGCCCACATAGGATCCTACTGAAGTCAATAGGTCTCTACATGGATTCCAGGGTCTCCCTGCACAGATTTAATTTCAGGCTTTGGGCCAAAAAAAGAAAAGGAACACGTATACTGTATTTCTGACCAGAACTGATATAGACTTGACAAATAACAGAGCAAAGCTTTATAGAAACTTATTTATAACACAAAGGATTTTGAAACAAACTGGAGGCAATGTTAGCAGGCAAGAGATAAGAGAGTCAAGTAATGCATTAGACTTAGTGTTGGCAAGAACCATGTACAGCAGAATTTTGAATCAGATGCAGTCTATGAGTCAGCAGCTCTGGAATGCTAGT
This sequence comes from Alligator sinensis, assembly GCF_000455745.1. Taxonomy (NCBI): domain Eukaryota; kingdom Metazoa; phylum Chordata; order Crocodylia; family Alligatoridae; genus Alligator; species Alligator sinensis. The sequence continues at coordinate 1,076,001 of NW_005842231.1, read as the reverse complement.
GCAGAAAGAATGGCAGTAATGGATCCAAGAGGATATGAAGGCATGTGGAAGCCATTCCAAGTCTATTTTAGCAAAGCACATGTCTCTAAACTAAAAGATATTCCTCTGATGGTAAAATGATGTCTTGGTAACATATTAAATGAAGTCCTGTTAGTTGAGATCAAACATAGTCCTCAAGGTTCTTAACACAAGCTGAAATCTGCTAACCAGACACATAGAAACAGTATAGAAGAGCCTCCTTACTCAAGAAAGTGGGTGCTGGAGGTATTGGGTTTAGAGATGGGATTTTTTTTTTTTTAATCACTGCTAAATTCCTAAAATATTATGGATTAAAATCCTGCCCCAGCTAGCGCTGACAGACTGCAGCAAGCAGAGTTGTGGCACCCTCTGTTCCTGGCATCCTGCCGTCCAAAACTTGATTTGTCACAGTCAGTGAGGAGGAGAGACATGCTTTGGATAAGAGCAACTTTTGTCCTCAGCTAACTTGAGCTTCTTACTGCACTGCAGCATGTTAAATGCCAGCTATCTGGAAGACTGGAAATACTCATAAAACTGCAGAACACCTTCCCCTCCAATTAGGGATGTGTTATGCAGGATGGACACAGTTACTGGCCCTCATGAAAAATCTGTTGAACATGATGGACAAGCTTCTTTGGGTAAATGTGATATCTTTTATTAGGCCAACTAAATAGTTGGAAAAAAATTATTCTTTGCAAGCTTTTGGGTACAAACACCCTTCTTCAAGCAGAAGGAGAGTAGAGTACACTCTCCCTCCGCCTAAAGAAGGGTGTTTGTACCTGAAAGCTTGCAAAGAACAATCTTTCCAACTATTTAGCTAGCCTAATAAAGAGATATCACATTTACCCTAAGAATCTTGACTGCCTGTGTCCTTACACCAACATGGCTACGACAAACCCCGTTGAACATGATGGGAAATTCTTATTCCCCCAGGGAAAAAAGAGATCCCTATTTCCTCTTCTACCTTTCATTTCCATGTCCTCCCTCCACCCCAGACAGGTATACCAGAGCTGCATTTTGATTTTTGTGCCATTCTGTGTCCCAGAGTATCTGAATAGTCACTAGAGAAAAATTACGTTAAGCAGATTTGTAAGAAAAATGTCAAGGAAAAGAGGTTTTCATTACTGTAAAGGCAAGGAAAAGTGTGGGAACATTGTTCAAAGAATGTGCATGATATGTTTGTTGAAAACTACCTTTGCTCTTCAATAAAGAGGCAATCACTCCATAGGAAAGGTTGCAAGTGAGGTTTTTTTAATAAATTTTTGTCTCACCTCTTAAAAGTTTCTATTAGCCTCAAGCTTGCTAGAGGCCGATTAAGAAATAAATTACACTAGAATATACTAGAATAAAACTGAGTCGGCTGATTAAAAAATAAATTAAACTAAAATAAACTTTTCCACAACTTTCTACACAAAAGAATTCAGATGGTGAAAAGAATCCCATGGTTAACTGAATCAGCAGCAGCTGACTGACTGTGTAGATATTATGCCCTGGTTGGCTTACAAAGACATCATTGCTAACATTCAGCAGAATGATCAGAAATCATGTGGCAGAGCCTGGCTGGTAGCTGCATGGCCAGATGGCAGGCAGGGCCTTGTTCATAATGGGAAAGCTACTGCATAGCTAAAAAATTAACTCCCAACTCTGCGATTTTTTTTGTTTTGTTTTGGTTTGGGTTTTTTTTTTTGGAGGGTGGGGGGGGGATTGTGTCGGTTGCATGGGATTCTTGCACTCATTTAAGTCGCCTGAAGAAAGATTGCTGCCTGGAAAATGAAGCATCTTTATTGTTCCCTACATTCACTGACAAATGGACCTTGCTGGAAGACTCTTTTAGCAGAGTAGGGATAATTATGGCATCAAAAACAATGGCAATGGTTTTTCTCTTCCAATCACAAATAGGTTTTAGTTTTGAATGGCCTCCTGAGTTATTCAGTAACTTAGTCAAAGTCTTAGAGTTCATCTCTCGATAATAACACTGAGTTCTTTTCAGAGAGCAGGATAATAACCTCCCGCCACCATCTGCAGCTATATATCCTTGAACAGAGTTTGGAGGAAGGGAAGCCAAAAACAGAAATAGGATGATGAAGTGTGTCTCTAATACCTCATGCTGCTTCGCAATATAAAGATCCCAAAAGGCTTGGTAATGTATTCCAATAAGAATTGTGGTCAGAAGGAAATGCTGCTTTCAGGGGACAATTGCAGAAGTGCTGTTTGTGAGAACTGCACTGCGTGGGACTCTGAGGCACTTTAAGACTCATTCTTTTCAGTCTCAGCATATGCCCAAACTAAACCTTAAGTGGAACTTTAATGATGCATAAGGCCTTATGTGGACCATTCGCATTTGTGCAAATTTAGCCACAAAAATTTGAGTGTAGCGAGCAGACTTACAGGACACCATCAAATTCATTTAAACAGAAAACATCAAGTAAAAGATGGTAATTTCTAGTTACTGCCTGTACAGGATCTGAACTGAAATGTTAGAAGTGTATGGCTTCAATTTACTTCTACAAAGGCACCTGCTATCCGGCCCTCCACAAATGTTTGTGCTGCACGAGCATAGATGAAAAGTGTTCCACCTCTGGATATATTCTTTTCAGTTGTCACATGGAAAGAGGCCCTATCTTGTCACTAAGTAACACGATCTGGTTCAGCATCCTCCCCTCATGTATAATTTTAAATAACTGAAATCAAAACTTAAAAAAATAAAATCAAATTTAAAAGAAAACCAAGCAGAGTAATTGCTATATGCATTGAACATCTCACTGGCCTCATATGTCTGTTAAATACATCATTAGGCAAACAAACAGAATGGTAGAGTATCCCATTTTTAGAGCTTGGTTCTGGTAGAGCACTCAGAATATAGCTAATGACCTCTCCAAAGACCTAGGAAAAAATGGAAAGGCAAAGAGGAAGAAACTAAGAAACTAAGAAAATGTCCGAGTTGCATGGAATGCTTCACAAGTCAAGTCAGTCCTGAGGCCGCTCTGACTGTTGGGGCATCTTAGATGCTGTAACAACCTTCCTCCACTCCACCCTGTGTTTGGCCAACTTGGCTCACTCTGTCAGTTGAAGCCACATCCCATTCTTGATATTCTACCCTGCTCTACTCAGCTCTTCTTGGGTAGAAGGTCAGCTTGACAGTAGCATACTTTTCAACTTCATCCTGCTGAGCACCGATGAAGGATGTGATCATTGTAGACCCAGGCTTCAACTGATCCACTATGAGGTTAGCTGAGTTGTTTTTCATCATTAGTGATTCTTTGGGCAGATTGACCTGGTGGTGCCTGTCTCGTTTCCAGGTACGGAAAGCCATTGGCTCTCAGGGAACTCATCTGCCCTTTGACAGGTCTTGATTTTAGTCCTGCTGGGTGTCCATACAACCTCCTCACCCAGGCTAGCCTGGGGGGGTCCCAGTTTAGTTACCAACAACCCGACCATGGAACAGGCTATCCTGGTTTACATGGTACCAGACAGCAGACCAAGAGAGGCCTGGCCTGAAAGATGAATGCCTTATAATATTGACAGACAAGGTTCCTTGGGACCTTAATATTGACAAATTTGAATAAAAGTTAATTGTTTGCAATCATGTTTGAAAAAGCTTAGGATTTTGGTTATGATTTTCTGTGTTAATGAGCAGGAAAATCACGAAGGAAGAGAATTATCTAGTTTAATTTACAACAAAATCAAGTAAGTTGTATTTTGTAAGTGTGTGTAAGGTCTAAATAAATAAGTAAAAAAAAGAAGATAAAATGCATAACGTGTCTTTTTATTTCTGAGTAAAACATGTGTAAAGAAATGAATGTTTAACCTATAAAGATCACAATACTGTGTACTGCCAGTAAAATGTCTGTTTCGGAACACTGCAGTACCAGGTACTTGGGTAAATTGGCATCACTACATGTTTTAATGTCACCTAGATGGACAATTTTAATATGCAGCTCCACCCTATTTATAATTTTGTGTGTTAACCACCTATTATCAATAACAATGTTACTGGAATTTTAGGGGCTGGGAGGGGGGAGTGCAGCATAATCCATTATTGGCAAGCTGTTCAGTTAGTTCTGTACATGATTACACTTAGAATCTGATTGCTCATTAGTTTTCTTTCAAATATGCAAGAGGCATTTGGCAAATTTCTCTCTCTATTATACTTCCTCTATAAAAGAAAACAACAATAAATATAAACGCAAATGTTAGAGACAAGAAAATTGAGAAGGCAAAGTGGGGTGTGGAAGGAATGGAGAGTAATGCCTTATAGCGTGCATTGTCTAAATTAATGGTGTTCTCACCCTGTATCCTCGTATACACTAACAGCATTTTCATAATAAGCACATCTCAGATGATTAAAGCCAGGGGTTCTACTTTATAAATGAGATTAGAATGCAGAGTTACTACAATAACAATATCTTTGTATCAATTATCCTTTATTTTGCACATAATTTTGACCCCAGTCAATTGGTTAGTGAGAAGGTTCTTATCTTCACAGCTAGTGCCAGCAGCATGCCAGCACTCAAGCAAAAGATAACTTGTTCCTGTGACAGTTGATGTCATTATTTAATTGGGTGAGCTGCCAATGGCAGAAATGTGTATATCGACACACAGTACATAAAACATGTGCTTCAGCTATGAGCCGTCCTCTTTCATAACTTGAGCTACAGCTCTGAGGTTACTAAATCTTTCTATAAGCAGTTCTCTGCAAATGTCATTAAGAAGGTTGATCCAACTTTACTGCAAACAGCATCCGTGGCAAATCTAAGAATCTGCATAAAGCTGTCCTTATTTTTAAATGTATTCACATTTTGAATACTGGATTTTTTACTCAACTGGCTGTTTAGCATTCTAAAGAGCCTCCTTATCTAGGACAAAATCAAATGCAGAACTTAGAATGTCTCAGGGGGGTGGAACTTGGAAACCAGGCCAGTGCGCTGCAAAAAGCCCTGAGGTCTTACTCAGCCTATGTGGAACCTCACAGAAAATTTGGGAAAGATTCTATTGGACAACAAACAGATTACAGGCTCTGAATCTTGCAGCTACCCCCATGCCTTCCTATCACAGTTCCTTTGATCCTGACAGATGAAAGACTTCACATGGCCTGGCCAGCTGAATGTGCCCACATCTTAGAAGCACTAAGCCACGCCAGTAGCCTGGTCTCTCTTGGGTGCATCTACACGAGATGCTTTATTGCGAAGTAGCGTAGCTTACTGCACAGTAAACCTCGCTAATCGTGAGTAAATTTGCTACCTGCAAATGCAAGTAGCAAAATTTGATTAGTAATGGTGCAGTAGTGGTCATGGAGATGCCTGACCCCCCCCAGCCACCAGGGGGTGGGAAATTGTTCTCTGTCACCAGAGCCTGGGTGGGAACTATGTCCCCCTGCCCCAGCAGCAGGGAACTCCAAGCCCCCAACTCCAAAATTGTGATCAGGGAGTGGGGGTTGGGAGATCTTTATCTCCCAGCCCCCACTTCACCCTGTGATTACAGAGCTTGGGCTGGGAAACAAGGATCTCCCAGAGCTGGCCCTGCGGTCAGAGCTGGCACTGGGAGATAAGTCTTCCAGCCTGAGCACTATGACCATGGAGCTTGGGCTGGGAGTTAAGGAACTCCTAGCACTGGCCCCATAGTTGGGGAGCTGGCTCTGGGAGCTCCCCACTGGTTGGGGCTGGGGAGCTTGTTCCTAGCTCAGCTCCATGAATGCAGAGCTGGGCGGGGAACAGGTTGGAGAGCTTGAGCGGGGAACTCAGCTTGTTCCCCAGCTTGTTCTTCACCCAGCTCCCTGCTCATGGAGCTGGGCAGGAAACAGGCTCTCCAGCCTCTGCCCAGCGATCATGGAGTAGAGACTGGGAACTTTTCCAGTCAGGGGCAGGTCCCAGTCTTGTGCTCCGATTGGGTAATTGAGGCACAGGGCTTGGAAAGAGCCGCAGGGGTGGAGTAGGTGACTGCCCTGTGCGCTGGTGGGGCAGCTAGCAGTCCTCTGACATTTCCAAGTCCCCAGCCCCTAATCAGGGAGCTGGGCCCAGGAGCTCCCTGCTGCCAGGGCAGGGGGACTTTGTCTCTGCCCTGGCAGCAGGCACCCCTGCAGGAGCAGGGTACAATGTCCCAGTCCCGGCCAGGAGACAGCTGTCTCCTGGTCCAGTGCTCCCTGCCAGCCCCTGGGCTAGCACCCAGGTGGTGGGAGGGGTCCATTGCAAGGCTCCAGAGAGCAGGAGCAGTTTGTTGCCAATAGCAGCAAATCTGCCCCCACTTCCATGCACGTGTAGACACCTGCCTGGGAGCATTTACTTGTGAGTAGTTTACTTGCAAGTAAACTGATCCCAGCTCAAATGCATGTGTTGATGTGCCCTTTGAGGAGGAAGCACCCTTACCAGTCATACCTAATTGTGTCCTCGGAGTTCTTCCCTCTTCTACCCTGAAGAGTTTTACTAAGACATTAGAAAAAAGTCCTCCCCTTTCCAAACCCCAAATGAAAACTGGATAAAGGGGGGAAAAGCTGCCCACTTCAGGACAGACATCCAGTTTTGTCATTGCAATCCTAGGAGTGGCATTTTTATATTATAAATCCTTCTTTCCGGTATTTTCTTTCCCATTAGCTTTGCTATCTCACTTTCTTTCCTTTTATCTTCTTAATTGTCTTTTCCTCCTTCTAAGTCTTCTGCAAATTGACGAGGTGTTAATGGGATATTGCTAACCTTAAGTGTTGGGTTTTCAAACAGAATTAGGAGACTATAACATTTTTAGCTACATTTGTACTTTTTTCCATTTCTTCCTTCATGTGATGACCAATGCCTTGTACCAAATTGAAATTAACATGATGGAAAAAAGGAAACTCACTATTTGCTTGTGTAATGTGGAGTGTCTTTGAATGGATTTTGTTCAATTTGCTTTCACTTTACACTTGTATTTTGCTTATGTTAAATTTTTAAAAAGCCTTTCATGTTAATAGAAAAGAAATAGCATTCTGAAAATATATCCTATTATGAATACATTTTAATAATAATTAAAAATAACTATTTACCCTTTACAAGGACTAATTTGCTGTATTCTATATAGAGACAAAATAATCTGGATAAAATACTAACCAGTCTGCAAATTCTCTGAAGGTAGGTTAACAGTTGTGTTTATTTGTAGGGACCACTGTGATTCAGGCTCTGGTGAGATCAAAAGCAAGCTCCCTGCACAGTCGCCAGAGCCAAATTCAGGCATTTTCCCATGTCTTTGATTGGTTGAGGGAGCCTGCTATGGGGCTAATTACTACTGAACAGCTGTACATAGGCTGTTCTTCAGCTCTTTTAAGAAAGTAAAGTCAAGCTCACCACTTGTTAAACAACAGCTCTTAAGTAAAGCCCGCCACTTAGAATTCTTAATGAAACCATTATATATAAACTTTATTAAACAACAGCTTTTATTGAGTGCTAACTTTTATGGAACGCTGACCCTGAGGCAAAGTCTACTGCTGCAGAATCCGTGTTAACATCTGAAGTTTAATGTGTGGAGCAGCCAGTGACATTTCCTGGTGACAGCCAGTCTTTGTGGAGTCCTTGGCACCTTGCACCCCATACCCAGCTGTGGGGACAGTCACTCAGCATGCCTATACTCACTTCCCCTAGGGCAGGAGGTACTTACCTGCTATACTTGGGGCAGGACTTTTAAACTCCCCACCAAAGTGGGGAATCAAACAACCTGATTGGCTGAGCCCCAGCAGGCTTTCTCTGGAAACACATGGGGCTTCCACAGTGTTTCCAGGGCTCTGCTGCCTTGCTTTTCTATGCTTTGGGTAAGTTTTTTGTTTTTTAAACTTTTTGCCCCACCTCCCTCTCCCCTATGCTTTCAGGCCATTTCCAGCCAAATCACAGTTTTTTGGGGCTTCGGGGGAAACCAGATTTTAGGCTTTCTCCTAAAATGCCCTGAAGCCCAAATTATAGCAGTGCCTATTTATTTGTAATGCCTTTGGTCCCAAGTGAGCCTTGGAAATATTAAGGTTCTAGCTCAGCAGCAGATAAAGAACACTTGTAATCTCATGACAAAAATATTACAAAATATCCACCTAAAACGGTTTGGATAAATCTGAACAACCATTTTAAAATATCTGCACTTTGAGATACACAGGGCATGTCTACACATGCTCCTATGGTGCCGTTGTTATTGGGCCATCATTTAGTACTTCCTTTTGAAAGTACTAAATGACGGTGAAGTAACGGCTAATGGCCCATACTGCACCGTGCCAGCAGCGCATAGCTATTTTTAGATGCTACATCACTGTAGTAATGCACTATAACAAGGGTGCAAGTTGCTACAGCAACATAGCTGTGGTGTCATGGTTTTTGCTCGCTGATGCTATATAGCCATAGCGTATTGCTACAGTGACATAACAGCAAATGTAGACATGCCCATATTTGACTAAACCAAGCCTTTGCACCTCCTTAAGTGTGCTTGTCAAGAAGATGCCCAGATGCCCTTGTTTGGAATTAAGCAAACAATTCTGCTGATGTACAAGAAGTGTAATCCAGTGTGCTCCCTCTTAAGGGTTAAAAAAAAAAAAGCAAAATGATTGTTCCCATTAGAACCAGCAGATAGAACACTGGTTTAGAACAAGGAAGCATATCAGTAGTATAAAAAGTTGCCATTTTCATGTTTCAAAATAGAACATTCTTTAATGTAAAAAAAATGTTCCTAGAATACCTGGGAGTGAGGATTGCTCTGTATGCTTGATAACATTTCTCTCGTTTTCTCTGCTTGGAAGGCCTCTAATTCTCATGAGGCTTTCTATTAAACTTTATTACGAGTTTTGCTGCATGGGAGTTGCTGGATAAATTGTAAAATGATGCAATACGTATTTTAACGTGTATGTCTGTTTTACAGACCAAGTCACACAGCTGAGTAGTAAACTGCAATAGGAAAGGGCATGTCCGCCTCCCAGGTAAAAAGCTGTGCCACACCTCACACTCACATGCAAACCCCCCCGCCCCCCCAAAATACATACTTTGCAACTAGAGCCAAGTATTACATTGGGTATGAAGTCAACAGTTTCTAAAGCACACAGAACTTCTTAAGAGAACACTTAATTTATTAGACAGAAAGAAATGGTTTCCAAGTAGTTCAGAGACACCTCCCACCCCCAAAAAACCAGGGCTATAGAAATTGTTTCTCTATCTGCTTCCAAATTTAGAATGAGATGCGACCTTGAACATAAAGCATAACAATATATGTTTTTTTCCAGATCGTTTCCAGACAAATCTAGCCAGTGGGAGCAGGGGAGGTAGCTCATGTTTTCTTTGTATTAAAGCAACAAGAGCTTATATTTAACCCCTAAGCTCTATCTATTTAAATGCTATCTAATTCTAACACATCAGCTACCAAATTCTGGTGTTGAGCAAAGTCAATTGCTCTGTACCAACCAAAAATGGAGGGTGGACTTGGAGGTCTCTGTAGCCACAATCCACATCCTTATATAACAGTGAAAATTAGCCACTCCACAGTTTGTTGTCTAGTTAATCCATGTACAAAATACATAGATAGAATTAACTTTGAACATCCTGGATAAAAAAGCAAAACACATTTATAGCATTTTCTTTGAAAGCTTATTGAGCGATTCTCATCTCACCTGCACCAGCATAAATCAGAATGAAGTCCTAATTAGCAAATTATGCCTGTAAAATTTATACAGGAAGAGAGAAATCAGGTCTACAAAGCCCTGTCTTCTTTATATGCCTATTGCCAGGGATATTCAAACTCTGTTCCCTAAAAATGTGCTAAGCACAGTCCAGGGCAGTATTTCTGTATAAGAGAAACTGGGCACATCTACATGAGATACTTAATGTGGAGTAGCCTAATAACACTGCACGGTAGGGCTGTAAGAAGCTTTGGTAGCTGATTTGATTTGGAGGAGATTTGGCAGTTGAATCTCTGAATCTGAATTGAATTGGGAGACCCATTAAGAGGTCCAAATCGAATCAGAAGCCTCCGAATCGATTTAGAGATTCAGAAGGCATGCAGCAAACAGAAACTGAGAAGAGGGAGGGGGTGGGGTGATCTTCCATATATGGAAAAGGCTGAGAGGGGGGGAAAGATGGCTTGGATATTGACATCTGTAGCTGGTCAGTGACTGTGATCTTTCTTTGAGTTCCCTTCCAATCACAGTGCTCTGGTGAAGGGATGTAGAAACAACATATAAAGTGTCTGAAGTGATCTGTGCCTTTTATGAGCTGTCTGTCTTGTGGAGCAGCAGCATCTGAAAGGCTCTGACGTGCTAGCTAGTCTCTCTTCTTCAATCTTTTCCTACTTAGCCTTGCCTACAATCCCTATTGTTATCCCTATCCATTCCTTTCAACTTATTCTTCCACCCAAATCCTCTTATTTGTTCTTGTTAGTCTGTCTTGATTCTTTACACCCACAAAAAGAAATCTGTATTTTCCCTGACAGTGTGTCATCACTGTGCAGGAAAGCAAAATATATATTACACACACACATTTTGCAGCACACCAAACATTATGAAGCGTGCTGGAAAGGCAGGTGCCAAGTCTTCTGGCAGGAGAGGGAGGGGGGCAGAGGGAGAGCTTCAAGTTCTCCCCTCCCCAAACAGAGATGCACCCTCTTTCCTGGCTGCAATGAGTCTTCTGCTGCTAGTGGAAGCAAGGAGGTGCCTGCACCTGCACCACCACTACTAACACCACTCACCAGCAGCAGAATGACATTCTCCACCCCAATTTCAGTTCCCAGCATGAGTCTTCCAGTGCCAGAGGAGGAGCTGGAGCTGGAAGCAGGGGGGCTGAGAGCCAACAACAACGAGGTGGGAGCAGTGTCTGCACCTTTACCACCTTCAGTAGCACCAGTAATAACCACCAGCACCAGCATGAAAGTCTCCACCCCAAATTTAGTTCCCAGTATGAGCCTTCCAGTGCCAGAGAAGGAGGTGGATCTAAAAGCAGCAGAGCTGAATGCCATAGCTAAGGATATTCTGGGGAAGGAGGGAAAATCTGAGTTTGTGCTCCACACCCCTAAAAGTTCCCCTAGAGGCAGGTCTCTTCTGGAAGGCACACTGGAGGAGGTTGTGGGGGCAAGTGGCTCAGCTCCTCCTGTTGTTGTGCCTCTGCCTGGTGAGGAGGGGGATAAGCAGTATCCCCACCCTCAACCCAGAAGCAGGTGGGTAGTGTAGTGTGGGATCATTTTGAGGTGGTAGATGATCCCAGGTATGCTACTTGCCAGCACTGCTGAAGACAGATCAGCTGGGGCAAGGAGGTGAAACACTTTGCCACCACAGCGATACTGCTGTATCTCAGGAGGAAGCACCACCTTGCCCTTGTTCCTCCTCAGCCTGGCACCAGTGGGAGCGTGCCCAAAAAGAAGTTCCCCTCTCGCTCCAAAGCCCCCATCCCCATGAAGCAGAGGCAGGCCACACTGGAGCGGTGGGGGAAGAGGCAGAGACAAAGGGGCGGGGGGCACATTTTGAAGGTGAATGAGGTAACCCAGAGCATTGGGGAGATGCTTGCTCTGGATGGCCAGCCCTTATCCTTTGTTGAGTTTCCAGGGTTCAGGCGGCTCATGGCACTCATGGCCCCATTGTACCAAGTGCCTGTATACACCACCTTTAGCAGGACAGTGGTGCCCTCCCTGTATGAGGCATGCAGCGAATACTTGAGGGAGGAGCTGTGGGAGGCAGGTCTGCAGGTAACCTTGCACTTCACCTCTGACATCTGGAGCAGCCAGGGTGGAGATCATGCATACCTCTTCCTCACAGGGCACTGGTGCAATCAGTCAGGACATTGGTGGGCTCTCCTTCAAGTGGAGGTAATGGATGAGTCCCACACGGCAAGGAAGATCATGGTGGCTATGAACTGCATTCTGCAGGGGTGGCTTGTTGGGTAGGGTGAGCTCAGCTGTGGGTTCATGGTCACTGACAACAGGGCCAATATGGTCAAAGCTGTGCACGATGCCAAATTTTTTGGCATCCACTGTGTGGTTCACAAGTTCTACCTCATGGTCAGGTATGCCTTGGAGGGGGAAAGGGGTCCCCGTGATGGCACCCCATCACTACCAGCCAGCTCATTTTGAAATGCAGAAAGGTGGTGGGGTACTTCCACCAGAGCATCAAGGCGGGCAAGATGCTGTGTGACAAACAGGCAGAGCTGAGCATCGCACAGCACAAAATCATGCAGGATGTGGAGACTCAGTGGAACTCCACATACCTGATGCTGGAAAGGCTGGTCAAGCAACAGAAAGCCATCCATGAGATGGCCTTGGTCAGGGAGTTTGGGATCAGTGGCCCCCTTACCAGAGCTGAGTGGGATACCATCTCCCAGATCCTGATGGTCCTCAACCTGTTCCTCGAGGCCATCAAGAGCCTCAGCACTGGCAATGACCTCTTTAGCCAGGTGATCCCCATAGTGAAGGAGCTTGAGAATGAAATGGAGAAGTTCCAGGGGATCGATGTTCCTGGCTGAAGCAAGCCGCTTTCACCAGAGGTGCAGGCACTGGTGAAGCAGCTGAAGGAGGGCATCAAAAAATGGCTGGATCCATTGCAGTCCATTATGGTCCACATGCTGGCAGGCATGTGAGACCTGAGGGTGAAGGGAAGCATCTGCAGCAGCAAAACCCTCAATTACTGGACAGAGGTGCTAGTGAGCAGAGTCAGGAGGGCAGAGGCCGGGGGATGTGGAAGAGAAGGATCCACTTTCCTGTGCCAACACTCCAACCACAAGCTAATCTCCTCTACCACAGCTGCTGCCAGTGTAGGCCAAGGGCATGGCTTCAATGTTGGGGTCCAGAGGCACCAGACCCCACCATCAGGCAGGGAAGAAGGAGGCCTCAGTGGCTACCTATCTCACCAAGGATGTGGAGCCACTGCAATGTGACTCCTTGGCCTATTGGGCAACCCACAGCCAGGTGTAGCAGAATCTGGCCATGGTTGCCCGAGAACACCTGTCCTGTCCACCAACCAGTCTTCCAATCAAGGGTGTTCAGCATTGCTGGTGATGTTGTGACACCCCGCTGCACCTCCTTGGATCCTGGTTTGGTGGAACAGCTGGTGTTCCTGAAGGTGAACCTTCTGCTGCTGGGGTTCCCCAAGCTCCACATGCAGACAGAGTGAGTGCCTCCCTCTTCCCTCCACATCTATTTGCATTTTTTGTTTGCTTTCAGAACCTTGAGGTGCACTTTCACAGAAACCCCTGCACCTATCTCTTTGAAGCATGGCAGGCTTCATGCCCTCAGAAGGAGCTACTATCCCTGCTGTTTTCATCTGAATTTGCAAAAAAATGACAAAGTTATAGGTATTTTAGTAATTCCCCATTATATTCTATGGTTGAATTTCTGAACTGGTGCCGAACCTCCAAATCTGAATTGGCCAGATTGAATTGGGACAATGATTCGAATCACCGAATCAAATCACTGTCCCTCTGAATCAGCCGAATCCAAAGTGAATACTTGCTGCTTCGCACAGGCCTACTGCACAGTAGCATGCCATTGCACGGACAGTGCTAATAGCCACTGTGCAGTATTATTAGGCTACTGTGCAGTAGTGTCACTAAAGAGGCATTCACTGGCACTACTGAGCAGTAACTCTAGTTACTGCACATTTATCTAGTACTTTGGTAAGCAAATACTAAATTAAGTGTGCAATAATTACAGCACATTAATGAATGTGTAGACATGCCCACTAAGTCAGGAATGAGATCCAAATTTAAGGAATCTTTTCCATTTTCTATTTTTACTATTTATTATTTATTCCCAGTAGCACTTACGATGCTGTACAAACAAATGGAAACACAGTGGAGGGCCTATTCTGAAGCATTTTCAGGAGAATGGAATATAACATACAATATCTTCTTTGGCAATCCCTTGCAGTCAAGGATGTCTTCCATGATTGTCTTATCTCTGTGTCTGAAGATGGTTGATGAGGCCTATCCAGGATCGACAGACTCCATTGCAGCTCAGACATGTGTACAATAAGTGGCCAAGAGGGTGAATGATCCTATCTTTTTAATATATTCAGTAAAAGAATCTATAAATGTTCTTGTTTGTCCTTCTGCTTTGACAGTATTAATCAGTTCATTTCTTACAGGTCACAATAGCTGCTTCCAGATCAACTTAGGAGGGACATGTCTGAGGAGTAGATGTAGTAGCAAGCAAGTAAACAGCTGTGGAAGAAATAAAAAAAATCTATATAGAGGCTGGGACCACTGGCAAAACAAGGCAGGCAGGGGAGATATGAAGAGGGAAGAGAAGCAGTCATACAAGACGATAAGTACAAGAACAATGATGTTGACCTTAACGTAAGGAAGAAGCGATAAAGCAAGAATGATCTTAGCAGCTATGGTTTATATCAACTGGTAGGGCAATGGGGCCAGTGGGAAAGCCAAAGAAGAGGAGATTACAGTAATCGAGGCAGGATATGCTGACTGCTTTTGATATACATAAGGATGAAAAGAAAACATAGGAGCTTAGAAGTGTTGCAAGTGGCTGCATGAAAGACATCTGGATGCAAGTGAAACATATTCATGATGACAAAAGGTGAGTTAGTGCTGCCAGTGGAATGATTAGCACCTCTCTCATTCCTTACCTCATTTTCTGTTTTACTTAGCCACACCTTGGTATGCTAAATCAGCACTTCTAGAAGCATAAGTAAGCATGAATAACCAATAGGAGCTGTTGCTTTTTCCACATGACAATTTGATGTTGTAAGGACTTGGCAAACATCCAGGTTAGAAAGGAGACTCTCTAAAGGTCTTAAAAAGCTCTGGAAGCTCCTTCATTGTATCCCAGTGTATACCATGGTGTAGCAGAATTGTGATTCTGAGGGAACTGAATAAAGTGTAAATTCTAAGATGTACCCCTCAAGCAGCACTATGCAAATGTGTGTCCACACATGAGTAACTTCACATCCTTCACTTCTGCCAGCTTCCCAGCTAATTAGGACTCTTCTGCTTCTGGGAAAATCAGAAGCCAGAACAGTGAGTGTTGGCGTGAGGGCAGCAGGAAATTAACATTTTAAAGTGTGCTATTTTATGTTATAGTTCTACTCTGAAACTGGTGTGCCTATCAGAGAAAATATGCTATGTTTATTACTTAAAAAATTAATTCAACTTAACAATTTAACCTGGATTCAGAAAAATCAAGTTGTTTTCCATACGCCTTACCAGTAGCACCATAATAAGCAATACAACATGGTTTACAATTCTGTTGAGAAGTGAGCTAGAAGAAAACTCAGATTGCTTGCCCCTAATGTTGTTGACCCAGCAGAGAATAGGAAAAAATATTTTTGCCTGTGAAGTCATCAGGTATGATTTTGAATACACACAAACAGTTGATATCTTGCATAAGTAAATACCAACTGTACATGGTCATTTTTTCAGTCCAGAAACACTTTAAAAAGCAAACTGTACATGGCTGCAGTCCTTCTAAGAGGCACTGCATGGTTAACTCTGGAAACTGAAGGCTCTCCATTCAGCCACAGCTGTGGGTGAACCTAGAACTTACTGAAGTGTGTGTGGCAGGCTTGCTGCTCTTTAGACTACGGAGGGATGGAGGCAAGACATAGCTGGAGCTCCTGGGCTAGCGGGGAACACCATGGAGATAGGCAGGGAACAGGCACAGGAAGGGGTGACCTGTCCACTACTGCTGCTGTTGTCTCTTGCTGACCTGGTTGTGCGGGAAGCCCCAGAGCCCCTTTCTCATCTCATGAGATCTGACGGGCTCAGTTGGGGATAACGGTGATGGCAGTCAGGTTTCCTCTTTCTGTGCCTGCTCATCTCCACTCCGGGTGTCCCCTGCTGGCCTGAGAGCAGGTACTGGAAGGAGGAACCTGTCCACCACTGCCATTGTCTTTGGCAAAGCCTGGTATGCCATGCAACCACTCCCTGCACCCTCAACTGGAGTGGCACAGGAGTGGCTCTGGAGTTTCCCCCATGCCCATGTTGCAGTGGGAAGCACAGAGGGCAGCAGGGAGCTGGTGTAGGGTAAGGAAACCTGCTGTGTTCCTGGATAAGCCTAGCAACCTGCACAGCTGCTTCCCATAGCCTGCAGCTGGAGAGGAGCAGGAGTAGCTCTGGGGCTCCCCCCACACCCAGGTCAGCTGGGGACAGGGGTGGCAGTGCATGAGTCCCCCTGTCCTGTGCCTGCTCCCTGCCCAGGCCTTTGGAGCTCCAGGGCCAAAGCTCCAGGGGCTCCAGCTGCAGGGAGAAGCTGTGTGGGTTGCCAGGCTTGGCGGGAGACAGCAGCAGCAGAGGAGGGGTGGGTGTGAGTGCATTGCCACACACATCGTGGATCCTGGGCACAACTGGGCATCCATTCCTGGACACAACCTAGGTACAAAGTGTGGCTGAAGCTGGATATAAAGAGATTACCTATGAGTGACATGACTTTGGTGCCAAGACATGTCCCTTGTGCCGCATAAATTGCTTCAAAAAGTTAACTTTAAAAATTGCTAGAAAGTGTCTGCATCAAGAACCAACCTCTGTGGTTAGTACTACAACTACCAACACAGTAGTAATCCTAGTTGTTCTGGTGCTTCCTATTGCAACCGATCCCTATCAGCTGAGGATCTGCCTCTGTTTATTCTATCAGTACCCATCTTTAGTTATTTGAAATAGCTATGCAATATGTAAGTGGGAACTGAAATCATTCTATTATTTTCTCCTTTAATTTATGTGAGTATTGTATTTAACTGAATGTGTATAGACAATATCTTTCCTTCTCTATAGACAAAGAAGTATCATAGTCAGTAATCAATATTCATGCTTGCAATATCCATCCTGTTATTGATTGGTTTTTATTTTAAGGAGTTTAACATCACCTAATAAATAGGAATCTATCACATTCCTGTGACAGTCATGGAATAAAGATTTGCTTGTTATGAAGGAAACTGCCAACTTATTTTACAGATGAAATTGAATATGAAGGGAAATATGATCCAACCAGGTTGAAAGTTCTAGAAACAGTCTCACCAAGAGAGAAGAAACACTGACTGCACTGACTGACTTTCATGACTTTCACTGGGAGTTACATCCTGAAGGTTTGCTTACGGACTTGCAGCCAACCACCTGTGAGATGTTCTTCATGGTTGATTAAAGCAGTGACACACTATTAGCTCAGCCATTGATGAGGTTTAATAAATGAACATGAAAGCAAGCTGCTAGCGCTGCTTCAACAAGCAATTATTCAGCCATTCCTTAAGAAACTAGCTTTGGATGATAACCTTCCCAAATAGCCTGCTGTCTTGAAATTCATAATTCATAATTTTAAAGAAAGTAATATTTTAAGATTATGATGATGACCCAATTACAGCTACACCTGGATGCTTTTGATTCTTTAGATTCCCTATCAGTCTGGATTCAATAGTGCACGTGGAACTGAGTCAACACTCATACCAGTTGTTGATTAATTGTTTTCAGCTATGGGGAAAGCTGAAGTGTCCATGATGGTTCTGTTAGTTCTATTATAACTCATTATGTCACTGACCATAAAATATTGCTGATTCATCTATGGAACCTTACTGAAGTAGAGAGAAGTCCTTAGAGGCTATTACTACATAACTACTTAGCTTCTCTATGGCCGTCCACATGTGGAGTCTCAGAAGCTTTTTGTGACCCTTTAAGTTTAATGTTCATAAAGTACTAGAGAGTTGTGATGTGTTTTAGGATGTAATGTCATCAATAGGATGACAACACACCACTCTGCATCTTGTAGATGTCATCCAGATTCTCCTCTCCCTAATTCTCTGTGATAGGCATCTGAATGAAGACAGGCTGGTTATGACTCAACACATAAACTTTTTTGGCACAAAATAGCACTCGAAGCATCATGCAAAGGAAATGTATGTAATATTCCATTGACGTTGCGTTGACTGCTTTTTTCCAAAATGATACATAGGCTTAGGCTCTGTCTGCTAACACTTGTTGGTCCTGATGTCCAAGTTAGGATTTGTAACCCTTACTAACTTGCTATTTAAATATGAACAGAGCAATAGGGCTATTTCTCTCCAATAAAGACCTTGCAACAGTCATCTACAACAGAGGTCCTCAACCTATGGCTCACGAAGGTTTATCATCCAGCTAGCCATGGGTTCAGAAACATGATGGCAGGGAAGTGGTAGTGGCATTGATTATTCCTAGAGACATGGCAATTAACATTGCCACTGCTCCTCCACTGTCAAATTTCTGGACCCATGGGGAGACCCATGATCCAGATGACACACCCCAGATTGCCAGATGATATATGCCAGATTGTGCTGGTGTGTAGTCACTCCACAGCTGTGCTCAGGGTCGTGCCAGCACACCAAATCACACCCATGGACCAACTTCACACACTAACCCCAAGCTGAATCATGTTCATAGAACAACCTGGTGCATAGAATCTGCCTGCAGACCAGCCTGCACCATTCCTCTGGCCTGTAGGATAGAAGAGGTTGAGTTCCACTGGTCTATGACCTTGTTGCCTCTAAGATAAGCTGTTGCAATGTGCTCTAACAGCTCTACTCAAAAGGACAAGCCCATAGTCAAGGACTAGAGGGAAGAGAAGCCTGAAGTCTAATGGAAGAGAAAGGTTGAGTCTGAAGTATAAGAGAAGAAAAATGTATTGCATTATGAATGTACTGATTGTATTTCCACAGTTGAGGTTGAGTTCCACATTGCACTTAAAGTAATAATTTATCTTTGTTTTGTCTAATATAGCAATAGAGAACCAGCTGATTATGTGAACAGCATACTCATTTCAGCAGTATTGGAATTTCATATTCTACCTGTTCTCCATAATATTGGCCTAATAAGACTTAAATATTAAAAAGTGTTCTTGGTGTTTAAAAAGATGAGAGGTAACAGGGAGACTTAGAGGTAAGAATTAATGTAGCCTTACTATATCTGGAAGTAATTCTGGTTCTCTTATGTCAATTCCAGGATACCACTATTAACAGATGTGTTTCAGTTTTAATCAAACAGCTTTCTTTGTGCCCCTTACTTTGCATCACGATTTCCTCAGGAGTGATGCAGGCCAATATGAATATCTAATACCTGTAATAAGTCACTGGTTTCTTTTCATGTCTGGGTGCAATTCAATGTGTTTGTAGCAATCATTACAGTAGGTACGCCTAAACATGCACATTTACTGCACGGTAACCAAAATCACTGCACACTTTGGCAATGCACATATATGTCTATATGTGCATGCCCATACTGTGCAATAAATATGGTTACTTGTGCCAATTTGAGTGTGAATTTGATAACTGCATCATGCAGGTATCAAACTTACACCTGATTAGTTACTCTGTAGTAACACACATGTAGATACCTTACTACACAGTAACACTGTGCATGTAGACTGACTTGGGACTAAAGTTAGCCCCAAGTCAGTCCACAAATAGCGTTAATGTGCTTTAATCCCTGCACAGATAGACGGTGGCCTATTCCCACTTACTGTGCAGTAAATTACTGCACAGTAAAATTTAAGCCAGTATAAATGCATGTGTAGACATGCCCAGTGTGTCTGAAATCTTGGTGTTGTGAGACCACTCCTCCACTTAATACCTCACCATGGCAGCTGGATCAGCTGGTCTCCAGATCACCAGAATCTAAATTTAAATACTACCTATGAAGAAGCACAACTTCATTTGAGTCCTCACTTTGTTTCATTTGGAAGCCTTTCAAGATATAAATATTGCATCCTTCAGTTCATGATACAAGATACATGCTTCACTTCAAATCTTTAACTATTTTACTGTGATTTTGGTTATTTGAATTTATCTCTTTTTAAATTATCCATTAACAAAGTTAACAATATTAATAAGATTAATTGTAATAACTGTCCCTTTTTATACAGTGCTATATTTTAGATTATAAAGCTTCTGGATAAAAACTAGATTTAATTTGGTTAAAATCCCTGATTTATTCAGTGCTTAGGCTAGACAGATTGAGCAGCTGTTCAATATTATGTTTTCTCTTCATTTGCTGTTCAATGTGTGGCCCTAAGCCTTTTTCAGTAAAGTCTGTTCAAATGTAGTTCTGGATGCAAAATTATTTATTTCCTTATGGACTTTTCTATGGTGCTTATCACTGAAGTATCTTGATGCTTCACTAACATCAGTATATTTAACTTCAAGGATGTCCTGAAAGGTGAGAGGAGCATTATCCCCATTTTACAGACAGTGGACTAAGGCTTTGAACAGTGGTCCTTAACATTTTGAGATTCAAGTGCACACCAAGGAACCCTGGTTTAGAATCACTGACTTAGAAAAATTAAGGTAAAAAGAGTCCATTGATTTTTGAGTGCCCAATTTGAGCTGAATAGGACCTGATTTTTCATAATTTTTGGCATTATAACACTTTATGTATGTTCAAGTGTAGATCCCATTGATTTCAGGTGGTGTTGTAAGCGCTCAGCATTTCTGTAAATCAACTCCTGGGGTTTCAAGTCAGGCACTCTGAAAATAAGGAACACAGTTAAGGCTAAATTCTATTTCTCATCTACATGCCTAAATGGCACTTATGTAGCTGCAGAACCTCAATTTTTGGCATACACAAAGTGAGTAAACATACACATAGTTTATAAATTATATTGTTACACTTACCCAATATTAATAAATAATAAAAATAACTTGCTTGTGTTATTCTAGTTTGTACTTATGCAGCCATAGTGCAACTTACTGAGCATGCTCAGTCAGAAGTGTAGAACAAGTCCTGAAACTTTAGGAAAATCATAACTGGTAGGTGTTTGATGCTGGAGGAAGAGGATCCTTTCACTTTCTGACTCAGTCACCTATGAACTCTCTGCAACTCATTTTCCTCTTTAACTTTGCCCTCTGGACAGCCAAGGGAGAAAGATAAGTAGGGTCAGGAGGGTAGCTAAATAAGACTGATACTCCTCTGGAAAGTAAGGGGCTTTGGGTTCTGACTTCAGTCCTCAATAGGGTAGAAATTAGCCCACTGTTCAGCCATTTTATCCAAAGAATATTAAATGTAGGGTACAGTATGCCAGCTTCAAGGAGAGTGGAGAGGGGGGCTGGCTGGAGAGTGCTCTGGGTGATGCTCAACGTGTGCCTTGCTGGCTAGTGCCTCTTACAGGGAGCAGGAGGCACAGGTGCAAACAAATGAAGTCAGGATCTTAAAATGGAAAGAATGGGATAATCATAATGATAGGAGACAGTGCCATATCCATCTTTCACAGGTCATTTCTCTATGTAGGAAGAGAACATTTTTTAAATGTCCTTGTTTATCTCAACTTCTTTCTTTCAATACATTATTTTCCATTGCTTTTTAATTTTTTTTTAAATAGTGTGAAATAATGTGAAAACAATCCAGGGAACTGGCATTAAATAAAAATTCAAATCTGTTGTTAAGTGTTTCTGGTGAAACCAGTTAGAGATTGGGAGCTGCATTCTGCAGTTACTTACATTTCTAACTATATAGCAAGTTGGTATGTAACAGCAGTTGCACCTTCAAAGCACATTTTGTCCTGTTGCTTCATTCAGAAGTGTCAGCATGACTGTGACAGGAGATGGACTCCATATCATATTGTTCATTGGTATGAGAACTGTTATAGTAATTAAGGCTGAAGGGACCATTAGATCATTTAGTTTGACTTCCTGTATATTACAGACCATTACATTTTACCCAGTTATCTGTATGTTCATCCCAACAACCTGGGAAAGTGCCAGAGTTCTCTGTGCTAACCAGGGCTGTTATGTCAATGAAGATGTAAAATGTTAATAGAATTGGATAAAGAATTTGTATGAAGAGACTGACCTGAAAAGATGATTGGATTTGACATCAAGTTTTATTGGAAGGAACCTCAATAATGCTTTGCCTAGTTATAGGCCTTTAAAATCATTTATATTTATGCTTCTCTCATGAAAGTGCAGAGTACAAGGGTTGAAAGGAGAATAATTTCTGAGATCCTTTGATATAAAGTGACCCTTAGTCCGGAAATGTCTGAGACAGACCTGTGCTTGGACAGGACAAAGGATCCAGGAAGATTTAAACACAAGCCATCTGGCAGACTATTCACTTATCTATTGCTGCATATTGATTTGAAAATTCAAAATAGGTTTGACATGGAATACACCTTGAATTCTGGCAAGTCATGTGCTATGTATTTTCAGCACATTGCAAATTGAAATGAGAAAAGCACTTGTGTTAGCATTAGAGATATTGAATTTTTACTTGCACTGTCAACTAATGAATCAACCATTTCAGTAGCATTTTTTATAAGAAAGGGTGAGAGGAAGCAACTTTGATATGCTATTTCACAAACACCTGGTTTAAAGGTTGAGTCAAATATGTAACATTCTTTTTAGATCAAATCAAGATTTAACAATTTTTGACAAAACAATTTCCATGGAGTAATTACATAATTATTCAGATATAGTTTCACTGTAAGCCTTAGATGTAGCTGATCTCCTTCATTTAAAATGCTTCTCTTATAATGCTAGGTAGAGACAGAATATTTAAGATAGGTGAGACTATAAAAGAATTTCTAAATATTGCACGTATCACAGAGAGGGAGATACACTGCAGGTGAACTAACAGGCAGAGTTGTTGTTTTACCAAAGTCACTGGTCTTTATTGCACTACTTGATTAAAGTTATTAGCCACATAAAATATTATTTTAACAACTTAGATTTATTATATGAATTTATATCAGTTTTGAATCCCAGGGAGGTAAATTAAAAATTTTAGAACAATTAGGCTTTAGACAGATGAAATCATTATATGACTTAAAAGACTAAGCCACAATTCAGCTGACTCAGCAAATAGAAGTTTAACCAGAAGAGCTGACACCTGAACAAAGCAGAGTTAAGTTACCAGAGTTTAGTGTCACTACTGCAGGATAGGAATGGATAGATGAACTAATCATAACAGATTAAATTACAATGACACATTCTCATGAGAAGTAAGCCCCTCTCCCTTAAAGTGGTATAATTACTTGCCCTCAATCTGCAATAAATTCTAATAATAATAATAATAATAAATTATCAACAGAAGATGCAAAAAAGGAAGAGCTACTCAACAGCTACTTTGCCTCATTCATCACAAAAAGTTAAGCCACAACCAGACATGTAATGAGGATTATTTGGATAGGGAAAAGGGGCAAGCTGAAGGATGAGATAATGAAAGAAACAGTCAAAGCGCTAGTGATGGGTCTGAATTAATTCAAGCCAGCAGGTTCTGATGAACTTCGCTCTAGGGTAGTGAAGGAACTGGAAGAGGAGATCTCAGAGCCTTTAGCAATGTTATTCGTAGTTTCATAGTTTCATAGTTGGGAGGGTCGGAAGGGAACTGAAGAGATCACCTAGTCCGCCCCCCTGCCATGGCAGGAAAGATCTTGGAAGTTGGTTCCACGTCCTAGCCACCCTGACCGTGAAATAGCGCTTCCTAATGTCTAGCCTGAAGCTACCCTCCACTAGCTTGTGTCCGTTGTTTCTTGTAACTCCCGGGATTGCTCGGGGGAACAGGGACTCTCCCAATGCCTGCTGGTCCCCCTTGACTAGTTTGTAGACTGCCACTAGATCCCCTCTCAGCCTTCTCTTTCGGAGGCTGAACAGGTTCAGGTCCCTCAGCCCTTCCTCGTAGGCCCTGCCCTGCTGATCCCTGATCGTGTGGGTGGCCCTCCTTTGGACCCTCTCCATATTGGCCACATCCCTCCTGAAGTGCGGTGCCCAGAACTGGACGCAGTACTCCAGCTGCAGCCTGACCAGTGTTGCGTAGAAGGGGAGGATCACCTCCTTGGACCTGCTTGAGATGCATCTGTGGATGCATGACAAGGTACGGTTGGCCTTCCTGACCACGTCCCCACACTGTCGGCCCATATTCATTGTAGCATCAATGATGACTCCAAGATCCTTTTCTGTCTCAACACTGACAAGAAGGGAGTTCCCCAGCCCGTAGGTGTGCCGCTGGTTCTTCTTCCCCAGGTGCATTACCCTGCACTTCTCAGCGTTGAAACCCATCCTATTCTCATCCACCCACCCCTGTAACCTGTCTAGATCCACTTGCAGCCTGTTCCTTCCTACTAGCGTACCCACTTCACCCCATATCTTAGTGTCATCTGCTTTCTACCCCCTCGCACAAGTCACTGATGAAGATGTTGAATAGTGTGGGCCCGAGGACCGAGCCCTGGGGAACCCCACTGCCCACATTCCTCCAGGTCGAATAAGACCCGTCCACCACCACCCTCTGGATGCGGCCCTCCAGCCAGTTAGTGACCCATCTGACTGTGTAGGCATCAACACCACTGTCTCCTAGTTTGTTGCTGAGAAATGAAATTATGTGAGATGGGAGAGGTATCAGAGGATTGGAAAAGGGCCAGTGTAGTTCTCCTCTTTAAAAAAACTGCAAAAAAAAGAGGACACAGAGAACTATAGACTGATTAGCCCAGGAGTGGGCAATTATATAAGTTGGAGGGCCCTTTAATGAGTTTTGGTGAGCTGTCAAGGGCTACAAGGGTAGCCTCGCCCCTTGACAGGTGCTCCACCCCCTGGTTGCCATCTTGGGTCCAGAAGTCCTGCTTCTAACCCCCTGACCTTTGCCACCAGAAGCCCCTCTCCTGGCCCTGGAAGTACTCCTGGGGGGGAGGAGTTGTCATCTTGAAAGTGGAAAAAAACCCCAAATTATATACTTAACCCCCCCCCCCAAAATCTACTATCACTTAATTTTATTTAAAAATATATATTTTATCCTGATTTATGTGTGTATCTAGAGGTGACTGCATAATAGCTCAAAATACAGTCTTACTCTTATATACTGTATAAGGAGGGTAAGGGGGTGTGGGTATGTTGTTCAGGTGGGGGGGTGTGGGAGGGTATGGGT
>NW_005842231.1:1042329-1051188 GCF_000455745.1 Alligator sinensis | reverse complement strand
TGTGTGGGGTGGGGAAGAAGTGTGTGGGAGCTGTGGGAGGGCGTGGGTGTGTGCTGGGGGTATGGTGGGGGATAGGGTATGTGGGAGGGGTCCGTGAAGTCCCTGGAGCGTGCAAGTCCCTGGAGCTGCATGTGGTGGCAGTAAGAGGGGCAAGCCTCACCCAGCCTCATAGCATGCAGCATGCAGTCTCTGAAGCTTAAGGGGTACCAAAACTAGAAACTAGCCAAGATACTAGAGTCTTACCAAAGTAACACAGGTTCTTTAACCAACAAGTCTTCAAGATTGCTATTTGCACAGGCGACTGGCCGGGGGGGGGATGTGTGTCGTTCCCCACCCCCCCCCAAAAAAAAATTGGCCCCTGACTCAGCACTGCTCAGGACGGGGCAGTTTTTTGCCACACAGGCTGGTGGTGTGTTGGCGGGGGGGCACTAAACAGCAGCACAGAAGTATAGGAGTGGATATGGGGCTTTTGGACCGCCCACAAATTGTTCCCCTCCAGACTCAGAAGGCACCAGTCATCCCTGGCTATTTGGTATCTTATACTAACTACACATTACTGTCTTCACAACATGCTACTTCATTGTGGTCATGTGGTAGACAACTCATTCTGTAGAATGGTTGATAAGAAGAAACTTATTAAAGGGTTTCACAAATTGAGTACCTGAATGTCAGAACTATGTGGATTAAATAAAGGAACCAATATTGGGATTGAGATAAACTGGGATTTTTCATTTAATTACTAACCTTCCCTGACAAAATATAATTGTAAATTTATAACAGGTATACAATCTATTAAATATAGGGGAAAGTCAACCTTCTTCTGATAAAGCAATGAACTTCTTAATAATAAAACACAGCAAATGATGAAAGAGAATTCAGTTAACAGCCCAAGTCAGGGCATCTTAAATGTTTGTTAACTTGTTACTTTATAAAATTAATAGTCTTTTCACTGGAAAAAAAATATGGTTTTGCATCCAGAGTTTGGTATGAAAGAATTGTTGTTTGATAGACAGAGATATGGAAGTTGGAGTTCTACACTTGTCAAAAGTACTGTAAGAAGAACCTAGAAAATTATTTGCATTCTTATGTTCACTCTTCATGTCTACTGATCCTGTGCTTCTCTAATTGAGATATGGACACTAATTCTTAATTACTAGTTAAGCCTCTGTGTCATCTCATAATATCTCTGATCAATATGAAAAATATTGTTAGCCAATACTTACTATGTATTTGCATGGAACCATTAACTGAGAAACAAACAGTTATTTATTGCTGACATACTAAGCCAATTCTCTTTTGCCATGAGGAATCAGTGTTGGTAATGTCCTATTCTTATTGTGCTTTTGTGGAGTTTCTGCTGTTTAAAAGGTTTAAATGTTGAACAATAGGTCCCTGCATATAGTTTCTTGCAGCTTGAATTCAATTTGCAATTACAATATTACAAAGTTCCTTCCTTGATCCTATACTGAGTTAGTTTTTTGTTACATTAGACAGATTTAGCTAATCAAATTTAACTAATGATATATTCTCTTTGGTTAACGATAATTACAAGTTTCATAAATAATCCAAAGTAAGGGATGGTTTTGCAGTGGAAACAATTGCTTATTTGAGAAATAACCATGGACAAATTCATGTCTATTTTTGCTTGAAATGAAGAGAAAAAAAAGAAAGAAAATTATCTTAAATCATTACAAGTAATTTTCCTCATTGTCCTTAACTAAAAATCATGATTTTCTGTATTTGGACCTCTTTAAGGGCCCAAAATTAAGCACATGATTACATATCTTATTGAACTAAGACCTAAATTAACAATTCCTAAATTAGCAACACACAGAAATAAGCTTTCTAGCACTTTTAAGGCTGACAGATATTATGTTTAAAATATTTAACTATGACTGTAGATCAGTAATTCTCAGCCAGGATGTCACGGCACCCTCAGGTACCTTGAGATCTTTCCAAAGATACCCTGGGTGGCTATGCAATGTTAGCACTGTTAGGTGTACAAACATGATTTATAATATTAAAAACATTTCAATTTTTTGTGGTCTTTCTGAGTTCTTCGCAACAGAAAAACTGTTCTTTTTCTATAGTAAAAGAATGAGTAAAAACTAAGAGCTGACATTTTCCAAAGGGTGTCTCAAATCTGAAAGTGTTGAGAACCACGGCTATAGAAAAGACAACTTTAGCTTCATGTAAATATACTGTTCTCAATACTTTAGATTGCATTAAACAGCAGTGCCCCTTCAGAGAGCTACATTCACACCCTGAACCTACCAAATAATTACTGCATAGCACACTTACAGGCTGGGAGGCTGTTGTTGCCCTGATTAAAGTAGTACACTCCTCCAAAGTTTAAACTAAAGCAGAAGAATGGACTTGTTACAACATGACCTTGATTGAGAGGACTGAAAGCTTGCTTCACAGCTGAGAACTAGACTTTAAAAAACAATTCATGTGCTAAAGTAAGAAAAACAGCTCTAGTTGAAATTAGACTGATGGTAACATAAATCCGTGGCCACATGGACCACGGCAGGGTAATTTTGGAACAGTGACTACTTACACACTCAATAAATAAATACATACCATTCAACTGAGTTTCTGCTGCAAAAGGGGCCTTGAAAGGCGAGAAAGCTGTGTGGCCCTGGGCAGACTTCGGATTTTGAAAAGGGTGTGCAGATGGTGTAGTGCATCATCACATATAACATGTACTTTTCTCCAGTTAAAGAGAAGCTTTACTAATCTGGTAGGGACCTAACACTATATTATTCAGTTTAAGATAAATGTAAAAACAAAAATAACTTTATAGGAATGCAACTAATTTGCTACATTATACATTGTAGAACCCACAGGCGTCTATCTCATTTGTCAGCTGCTTCCTGGCCCCACTTCACCTCCAGTCTCTTTCCTGCCACGACTTTGTTGTTGTTTGTAGTTAAGGGAGGGATCCTTGGGGCCGGTAGTCGCCTCACAGGTAGCTGGGCATGTTCAGCCAGGTTAGCCCCCTGGGGCCTTTTGCCCTCCCACAGCGCTTCCTTTTAAGAAAATGCTCCCACAGGTTTCTGAGGGCCTGTCTGGGCTTCAGCTGTTGCAGCCTGGGCCCCCTTTTTCTCTCAGGCCATGCCTTCTACGTTAGTCTACTGATTAAGACCTCAGCTCTCAGGTTTGGCCCTGCCTTGGTCGTGGCCCCTCCTCTGGGCTTCAGTCTCAGTACACCAGTCTCCACCCCCTCTAGTTTAGGGCTAGCTCCTGGCACAAATAGTAGGGGAGTGCCACCCAGGCACCCCTGTTTGTGGTCTCCTCTACCCCTGTAACCACAACCCAGTCCTCCAATCTCAAGTGAAAACAGAACGAAGCACTTGCCAGCTGCTTCATAAAACAAAAGTTTCCATCCTTGGGGTACATGTTGCATGCAGGCCCCACCTTTCTGGGATTCTTCTCCCTGAGTTCCCCTGGGTGGCTTGGGTGTCTATCTGTCCATCTCCAGCAGGCCCTTCATTTCCAGGAGCTCCTCTCCCTGCTGCAGGCAAGGGCTACCTCCTTGCATAGACAGAGACTGGGCTTAACAGTTAACTCCTCAAGCCTCCTCTCCTAGCCATGTGACTGGGTCTTCTGCACCCAGTGATCAGGTACAGCCAATTGCTTCATTAGCTGCCTGGCATCATTAATCCAGGGTCCAGTCCACCCAAGGTATTTCTCTTTACTGTCCTTCCTGGCCAGGAGTCTCTCACCCTCTCAGGCCCTTACAGTAACAGGAGCCCGGGTTCCCTGTTAAATACATAAAGTTTAAAAAACACAACCAACTAGGCAAAAATAGTCAAAAGAAATTGTTTTATTAGTCTTGTAGTCATTATAGGTAAATGTGCATCTCTATTCAGCTTTGTAAAACAAAATCTAGAATCCTTGAGCATCTTAACAGTGCAGCCAATACTTCACTGTCAGCCATTTCCACACCTGAATTAATATTACCACACCTGAGATCAGGTTTTTAGCTAGAGCTAAAAACAGACTTCAGGGCTGTGAAAGAGAAGAGAGATATTACTAGGAACAGCTAACAAACAGCAAAATAGCTTGATCAATGGACTATCAACACCATTAAAAAGGAGCGAAGGTCATTAACACTTGTGGAATGAAGAGAGATTAGCAGGGATCAGATAGATTATAATGAGTCATGAAGTCAATTGACTCCATCAGGATTGCCTAAATAGAAATGTTGCTGCACCTCCTGGGTAGTTGATTTTACATGTTGGGTGAAACAGGAATCAAAGGGAAGTGCAACTGCATCACTGCACTCCCTGGATCCCTGCAGTCCCTGTGTGTTGCAGAGCAGTTCCCATTAAATCTCATAATCCTCCCATGTAACGTAGAATCACTATCTCCCTTTTTCCTCAAAAAAGCAACAAATAATGCAGCTACCTTTAGGTGAAGGATAATGCTTCCTTTACTAAGGACAGACTCCGTCATTTTTTATTAATTTCACAGTACTCTTAAATATTTTAATTGGTGGATGGTGATCTCTGAAAGTGAGTAGGCTAAACTGAACTGAGATGTTCAACCCAGCACACAGGAGTGGAAAAAGCTTCCAATATATCTAACTAAACAGAAAAATGCTTATATCTGCTGAAAGCCACTACTCTGAAGACTTTAACTGTATTTTAGTGACATTTAAAACTTCACTCATTTTAACTGTTCTTCAGCTTAAAGTTATGAACTTCTTTACAAGCCGTTGGTGGGTCATTTGTTAAGGTTACATATATTATCTAATCCCTGGCCCCACGAGCGGTAGATTGGAATAGAAGGATGACAAAATCTGCCATTCAGCCCACATCCCTGCCATTGCTTTGAAAAAATGAAAACTGTTAGGTAAGAATGATGTAAACAGGTGACTTTTCCTAGGACAGATTCTCTCTCTCTGTCTCTCTTTCTATCATATCCAAACAGGATGTTGGTGACCATGGTCTTCCACAAATCTCTTCTCTTTGATGCATACAGAATTGCCAGTGTCGATACATTCATCCATTTAGATCAGTGGTCTCCAATCTTAATAGGTCGGAGATCACTTTTGGAATTAAAAGGAACGAAAGAGCTACTGCCCCCCTCCTCCTCCCCGACCAGCAGGTAAGTCTGTGGGGAAGGGCTGGGCGGGGTGGGGGACGGTGCCACAAACAGCTCATGGGGGATGCGGGGAGAGGGGGCACACAGCTCAGGAGGGCGGGGGGGGACGTGCCCCCAAATCTGCATGCCAGGTGGGGCGGGGCGGGGCAGGATGGGGCAGGCAGGCTGGGGCCAGGGCAGTTGTGGCTTTGGGCTGTTCCTGACCAGGCTGTGCCCAGGCTAGGTGGCTGCAGCAGCAGCGCTGGAAGCAGGGTCACATGGAATCCCTACCCACCCCAACCCCTGCTCCCAGCACTGCTGTCAAGTGCAGCATGGGCTAGGCCTGAAGGGAACAGCTTGGTGCAGCCTTCCAGCCCACACCTGCAGCTCACCCTTTCCCGTGCCTGCCAGCCCCCAGCCCCCAAATCCTTGGGGGGAGGAAGGGGCAAGGGGAGGGAAAGGCTGTGCCAGGCTATTCCTGTTGGGCCTGCCCTACGCTGTGCTTGGCGGTGATGCTGGGAGCAGGGGTTGGGGGGAGACTATGGCCCACCCTTGGGTCCCCCGCCCAGTGTCGCAGCTACCCAGCCTGGGAGCAGCCTGGCCAGGAACAGCCGGGTGCTGCAACTGCCCTGGCCACAGTCTGCTCTGCCCTGCCCTGCATGCAAATCCAGGAACATGCATCCCCCAATGCCCGCCCGGGCTGCATGCCCTCCCCCTGCACCCCTTTGCAGCCCTGAGCGAGCCTGGCTGCAGCTGTGGGCTGGGCATTGTGCTCTGAGGCCTGCTGCACGTGCCCCCCCGGGTCACTGCCCCTTCCCCCCCCATTGACTGAATTGCCAGGCTTGTGGGATGTGGCATGCGCATGCACACACGTGCTCAGCCCCCACAGCCCAGGTCAACTTCAAGAGGCTCTGGGATCCACCGGTCAATCCCGATCGACCGGTTGGTGACCACTGATTTAGGTAAATTCTTGACATAAGTCAACCTCTGTCTTCCATGATCTCTCCTTCATTCAATCTTTCCAGTTATGACCAAACTTCCAATTTCCTCTTTCCTCATAACATGGTTCCTCTTTCATCATAATTCCAACTCTTTCTGATGTTAATCGGCAGGTTCCTCCTGCAGCCTGCTCTTAACGAAATATCTTAATTTGAAGTGTGACTTGTCCAATATACCTTCAAGATGTGCTTTAAGAACCACATCTTACTTGCTTCAATTCTCTTTTCCATACTTGATGATATTGTCCAGCATTCTGATGCATACATGAGGACTAGTATAACACAGCAGTCCAAAACTCTTAACCTCATCCCCATAGAAATTTTACTATTTGTCAATATCTTTTTCATTTTCAGAAATATGCCTTTTGCCATCACTATTCTGTTTTATTTCATGATCTAAGGATAGATACACCCAATAGGTGTCCATTGATTAGGACAGTGGTTTTCAACCTGTGGTCCATGGACCCCTCAGGTCCATAGACTATGTCTAGGGGGTCTGTGAAAGATAACTATGATCAATCAAAATTATGTGAAAATTCAAAACTGTTTAGGAGTCCGCAAATGAAAAAAAACGTTGAAAACCACTAGACTAGGATTTAAAGCGGGGGGGAGGGGAGGAGCTGGACAATATTAGGCAATACGGGTGATTAACTCAAATTAAAAAAAATCTAGTGTAGACAAACATTTATTGGGATGTAAAGGTGGGGATGGATCTCTTCATCCCCCAATTCCCATTGACACCACAGTATAGCAGCTGTAAGCACATCAGCCTTGCAGACATCCAGAAAACATTGGATCAACA
The DNA here is from genome assembly GCF_000455745.1 of Alligator sinensis. Lineage (NCBI taxonomy): Eukaryota > Metazoa > Chordata > Crocodylia > Alligatoridae > Alligator > Alligator sinensis. The sequence continues at coordinate 1,044,297 of NW_005842231.1, read as the reverse complement.
AGCAATCATAGAAATCAGACAAAATTAGGGTTGGAAGGGACCTCGGGAGGTTTCTAGTCCAACCCTCTGCTCAAAGCAAGACCATCCCCAACTAGGTCATCCCAGCCAAGGCTTTGTCTAGCTAGGTCTTAACCTCCAAGGATGGCTATTCCACCACAACTTTAGGTAACCTGTTCCAGTGCTTCATTACCCTCCTAGTGGAAATGTTTTTCCTAATATCCAACCTAAATCTCCTTTGCTGCAACTTGAGACCATTGCTCCTTGTTCTGTCATCTGTCACCATGAGAACAATGGGCTGCAGCAGTTTCTAGACAATGAGTATTGACAGAGAGGACAGTCCAGTGGTATCTTTTATGTGGATAGATCCCATATTATTCTTATCTGTACCAGAAAAAAACAATTAGGAAAAATTGTTCCTAAATGAGAATGAAAATAAGGATTTTTTCTTTTTAAAGAGGTCATTATGAAGGTGCCATATCTCTAAAAACCACTTAAACAGTGCCTTAAATGTTCATTCCCCCAAAACCACCATGCCATTGATCAAGACTATATAATTGTATATGTGGAGTTGAGGCTTTTTGAAGACTTTTAAACAGATATGCTATTGCAAGTTTAAGAGGAACCTAGCAGCTGCTGGCACAAGATGCTTTGGACAATGTTTCAGCTTTCATGTAGGCAAAGGAATGTTTCACGGCACCGATCATTTAAACTCAAAGCCTGTCTTCATTTGCAGATGTCAGTATGAACATCGCGTGCCTCCCGAGGCTGGGGAGGCATGGCAACCTCCTGCAGACGGCAGTGACAGTGGCAGCAGTGGGGTTGTGGCGGCAGTGAGTCAGAAGCTCCTGCAGATGCGGGGGGACGGGCGGGGGTGGCCGTGGGTACTGGCAGTGGCCAACTTCAGGGCTTGCACTGCCAATCTCAGGGGGTGCACATGCACCCGCATGCACCCCTGACATGTTGCCAATGGTTGTCAGCACTGCAATGTGGAGCTGAGGAGCTGATGACCCCATTCCCCACCTCGCTGGGCAGGTGGGGAAAGGAACAGATGCTCTGCATCTTGCTTCTTTTCTGCCTTAGGGTGGCCATTGGTCCTGTTTTACTGTCAATTTTTTAAAACCTTTTGTCACCTGTCCAGTTATGGATAAGGAATGAACAGCAAAAGGTCCTGTTTTTCAATGTGATGAAAATACATGTCTATCATCTGTCCTTGCAATTCTATTGGCTGTGCCAAGAGGTATAGCAGTACACAGCCAGGAAAGGCAGGAAGTGGTCTTTTTGTAGTGGCCCGCCCCCTTGCTGCTAATTGGCTAAGGGCTCCACTGGCCCCACCTCTCAGTGTTGCGGCCGTGGCAGCCCTGCCCCTCACTGCTAATTGGCCAAGGGTGGCGTACAGAAAGTGGTTCCCTCCCCCCTCACCAAAGGGATATTGCCTAGTCTAGGGATGGGCCAGTGCCCCTCTATTCTGAGACCTGTGTGGTGTCCGTAGGAGCCAGAGTTTCCAACTAAGGGGCTTATGCACATAACTCCCTATGTTTTCCAGTGGTGATTTCATACAGGCACCTGTGTGGGCCTGGGTGTCCTACCCCTTTAAGCTTGACTTCATGACACTAAAAATTGTTCGTGGATTTCTCTTTTCAAAGATAAAATGACTGCCAAGAAAACACTGCCAGAGACACTACAACAGCCCTCTAACACCCACAATCGCCCGCCCCAAGACAGTCCCTCAGCCCCTCGCCCCTCCCCTGAGCCACAACCCACGTGCGCCCCAGCTCACAGCAACCCTGCGTCCGTGGCCCCGCCCACCCCAGCGTGCGCCTGCGCAGTGGGCTACCTGAGCCGGCACCCAGCGCTGCCCGCCCCGCCCACGCCGCGCCTGCGCAGCAGCGAGGCAGTGAGGGGGCGTGGTGCTCTCTGCAGAGGGTGACGTCACCCCTGCCCGCCCCGCGCGCGGGGGTGGGGGCCGGG
>NW_005842231.1:1022645-1042319 GCF_000455745.1 Alligator sinensis | reverse complement strand
GGCCGGCGGCGGCGGCGCGGGGCTGAGGGAAGATGGCGGACCCGGCGGAGTGCAACATCAAAGTGATGTGTCGCTTCAGGCCCCTCAACGACTCGGAGGTGGTGCGCGGCGACAAGTACATCGCCAAGTTCCAGAGCGAGGACACCGTCATCATCGCCGTGAGCGCCGGGGGCTCCGGGCCGGGCCGGGCTCGGGGAAGGGCTTCTGGCACCTTGGGGGTTGGGCGACAGAAACCCGGGTGGGGTCTGGCTCGCCGCCGCCTTTTGCCCCCTGCACGGCAGCCCGGGTCGGCAAATGCAGCGGGGTAGAAATCCTCGGGGGCGGCGGCTTCGAGCCCGTCCGCGGGGGGCGCAGACTGTGTGAGGGGGCTGCGAAAGATGACTGCGCTCAATCAGAAGTGTGCAAATATAAATGCCCGCACTTACCCTGCCAAGGGGCTGCTCCACTCGACATTTTTTAGGGGTCAGCAAATGAAAAAAGGTTGAAAGCCGCTGGAAGAGAAGCCGGTGCTGCCGGAGTTATCGCATGAAAGCTCAGCTCTAGGGTTAATTTGCAGTAACTGTCTCCTCGGGTTTGGCTGCCCGTGTTTGTGGGTAAAGTGAAAACTTTTAATGTTTGTGTCTCATCTGTGCACCTTCGCCTTCACATGAATGTCTAGAGTGAGGCTAACGCGGGGTGGGGGGCCGGCACCTCTCTAGGGAGGGGTGTTGCTTGGAGAGCATTTGTCTAGATTGCAGCTATGGTGCGCTTCCATCTTGAATCTGTGCAAGCCAAACACAGCTTTTCTCCTTGCATCTGGGCGTGCAAGTAGGACAAATGAATAACAGTAGATGGAGGTTGGAGACAGAAACCTTATGCTCTATGCCTTTCTGACAGAGCTCTGCTCTTATGCCTAAATCCAATGTAAAATGAATGGGTTGTTAATGTAATGTAGAACTAGGTCAATAGTGATTAAGCTTCTGAAAAATCAACAAATGCTTGTAAACTGAGCTGACTTTTTTTTTTTTTGGTCTCTTCCAGTTGGCAGGCTTGTACCTCAAGCTGCATTAGTCCTCACTGATGCCTGGTCCACAGAGTTGGGCTGTATCGCAGGAGATTGTTGGGGTAGTGACCAAAATAGCAAACTTTCATTTTCATAACTGGGGCAAATGCAAACGCTTTCATATATGAGTATTCAGTAACAGGGGCATTATGAGTCCCATCTGAAATTAAAAACTGCAAAGTTACTCCTAGAATTCTGGGTGATACTTTTTTCCCCTCTATGCTGCCTACTATTACTACCTTGTAGGCCAATGTGTAATTATTTCTAATGGGTTAAAGTCTTATATTTGAAATAGCAAAACTGAGGTAATTGGATTTTAAGAAACAGTTCCTCCCCTTGTCACTTAGGTTGAGTTAGGATCTTCTGTAGTGTGTAGTACAGCAAATTCACTTTGTCAGATGTTGTGAAAGGACCATGTAGGGCTTGAAATTGATGACTGGTTTGACACTCCCGCCCACCCCCCCGCCCCCCAAATATGCTCTGTAAAAACTTTTTAAAATTAAAAGTGTTACTTTGTAGGCCAGATCTAAACCTCCACTGGTCTCAAGTTGAAGACTTGGTATTTTTGGCCTTTGACCAAGGTCAAATCATTGCTAAATGGAGGAATATGGCAGGATTTGAAGTCCTTCTCAGTATTCCAGCTGTGGATGGATATGTTGAGATTCCCATCTTTGGGTAGTAAAAATGTATAGTCCTAACATATGGCAATATTTGTGGTTAAAAATTAAATAGTTTAATTTCCAGTGTTGAAATGATACTGTTGCTGTGATGATCCTGGAAATATACAAGAGGCAAGAATTCTTGTGGACTAATGAATGGCGTGGTTGAGATAGACATGGACAAGTTTCAGGTATTGTAGCATCCTTCCTCAGAGACCTGAGGTGATGGGAGAGAGACTGAGTGAAGAGAGAAACCTGAGGTTTTACTTGAAAGTTTATCTATGTCTATCCTAACCACTCAGTTGATCCAGTGAACAATAGCTGCAATCACCCCTAAGAATTCCTGCCTCTAATTCTCTGTGATTCTCGTACTTTCATGTTTTCAGGATCATTCAGCTCTTCTTTTTAAAACATCAGTTTGTAAACCTTAACTAGCGAGTAGATCTTATCTGAGGACTTGGCCAACTAGGACAAAATACCTATTCCACCCGTACCCATGAAACAATGTTCATAAGGCAGCTCTTCAGTAAACTATATTTTTCACAGAACTGATTTTACTTTCCTTCAGTTATTTCTTAGCTGGCTTCTTCCACCACTGTATGGGACAGTAGCTGCCTCTTGAGCTCTTCTCTTCACAACAAATCTGAGCCAGGTTTCTCTTCACTAGTGGAGAGGCTCCTCCCATTTCCCCCCCCCCCACCTTATTTGCAAATCTTTTGCCCTGCAATTCCAGCCCTACCCCCAACTGCCTGTCCTAGCCCCTGGATTCTGCTCCCTGCGTGCCTGTGGACTCATTTCATCTGCCCAGCCAAGCACACCCTGTCTGTGGGGGGGGTCCTTGCCGGTCTCCATGGAGGCCCCGACTGCCTGCTTTGTCTGGAGCCCCTGCCAGTTGGTGCAGGGCGGAGAGGCCCAGGCCAGATAGGATCAGTTGTCCCCACCCTGTCGGCAACTTCCACTCCCCCCACAACAGCTCAACAAAATTCCTAAAATGGCCCTCCAGACAAAATAATTGCCTACCCTTGGAATAGGGATTTGCCTGCCCCTTGCTTATCTAGCCACATTTGGTAGAGCTACCTCTAATGGTGGCCAGAAAGCAAAGACTAGGTATCAGTTAGGAGACAGGGTGTGGGAATAGAACGTATTAAGACTGACCTAATCACTCTGGTTTTGCATGCTGGTGACTAGAGTGGCCAGCTATTTTGCCGTAGCTGCCTGTTGCACCTTGCCAGTAGGTGGTGACAGAGCTACTGATAGACTGATTGCATCAAGCAAGGAGCTACCACAGGATGACATTGTAGCTGTGGAAACAACCCTTGTATAACTTAAGACTTTCCAAGAGATAACTTTACCTAAAGCAGAGGGGGAGGGTGTGTGTGTGTGTGTGTGTGTGTGTGTGTGTGTGTGTGTTCCATGTTTAACATGATCTGAAGGCAGTTGCAGTAATGTGAACATGCTAAATATTTACACCCTGAATGGAAACAGCTGCTTAAAATTGACTATGTAAACTAGTTTCTTAGAAAATACCTCCTTGAATTTTTTAAAAGATAAGAAAAATGTCTTCTCTTTTTAATGTTCATGTGAGGTATTTTTCTGTTTGTTTGCTTGTTTTTCTGATGCAAAGAAATGGATGGGAAAGTGACTACTCCGGTTGAGACAGGAAAAAATATTATGATATCACAGTTCTAATAACTTCAAATGGTGTTGGTAAATGACTTTTATATAAGGTGTTTTGTAAAGAGCCCCTCCATTCTACAAGTGTGGAAATTGCTGTGCCCTCTCTCCGTTCTTATTTTACTCCTAGTATAGATCCTTCTCTTCCCCTCCAGATAATTTTAATCATGGTTAAACTTTATTTGACTAGTTAACTGACTGTCTCTTTAGGCAAGAACAAGTGATGAAGTTTGGGTTCACAATGGAGTGCCTACAAACTTTTTTTCTAATGTAGACAATTGTATTGTCATTCAATTGGGAACTAAATTTTGTCTAGATAGGATTTTCTTTGTAAAGTCAATCTAATTATTATTTTAAACTTTAAGTCCAGTTTTTGTTTTAGCTGAAAGAGGCTCCCTTAGCTTGTGACCTCTTACTAATGTAAGTAACTTGAAAATGGTCTGTTTAGAGTCCATTGTAATGAGGCATGTTTGTTTTAAGCAGTATATGAAAAAGCAAGCTGAAACCTAAAAGAACCACAATGAACATGGCTTATTAAAAATATTTATTAGAATTACCCTCAACTTGATGGAGAGAAACTAGTGGGTTTGTTCACTTTGCTTTTTGTGACATTTCTTTTTACAGTTGAAGCTATTCACAAGCAGTACGTTCTCACTTCAAATAACTTTGTTTATATCATTTTCAGTACCTGTATACATGCTCATGCTTGTCATGTGACCATCTAAAATGGAAATAAAAAGCTAGAGCGTGCAGTCACATTCTAGTGCCTGTCTCGGCAGCCAATCAATGTGAATAAAGCGTTACAGATGGACAGACTAAGGCTTATGTGTGTGTATATATATGTATAGAATATCTAATGACAGTCTGCCTGTACTCTTTTATATTAGCTTCAGAATAGCAACAGCCTTTGACCTGAATATGTATGTAGCTGGCTGTGAGTTTATAAACTTTTTTTTGTTCAATGGCATGTTCATGAAAGGTTATATTCTATTTACCTGCAGATCCAAGCTAATGAAGTTTATTTGTGGTTACCGTATCTTTCTGGTGGCAGAAAACTAATATTAACCAAGCATGTTATTCATATGAAATATTCAAAGAGTAGGCTGTGCAAAGCTGTGCGCTGGCATGAAGTATAGCCCCTCTATATAGCAAATACAGACTGGTACTATATTTTGTATGTTAGGAAGAGAAACATTTTTTATATCTTGAGTAAATGTTGAGTAAAAATATCCAACCTTGATGCTGTAACTACCGGACCTTGTGGCACGTGTTTGAGGCTGCGGTAGTCAGTAGCGTAAGCCAATTATATTTTTTCAGTGCCACTATTCAGTTAAGTATTATTTTGGTTAACCTTGGTCTCTTAAATTGGAAGCAGTGCAACAGTTTCTCAGAGCATAGGGCTCTGACAAATTAAGCATTAGTGCACAGATGTAAGACTGGGATAGAGCTCTTTGCTTTTAGTGGGTGTCAAACTGCCCACGGGGCAGATCTAGCCCTTGGAGAACTGTCATCTGGCCCCCAGTGCTGCCCCTGGGTCTGATGAGACCCACATAGGGTATGATATGCACCGGTGGTGCAGGGTCAGTCCACAGGCCAGATCAGGCCCACAGATCCTGTCCTTCTCCCCCTGATCTGGCAGCTGCTTTAGCTGGTCTGGGAGCCATGCTACATGTGGCACAGATCCTGGAGTGCCAGAACGGGCACCATGTATGGTGAAGACTGGCCACTGTGGCAGCTGTGATGCACGAGGTGGCCAGACTGCACCTCATGCAGCACTTGTAAGCACCACATGTAGCATGGGTCTTTTAAACTGGCTGGAGCAGGTGCTGGATGTGCTGTAGTCCTGGAGTTGCCTGCGAGGTGCCATGAGTGGTGTCCCTTCTAGCTGTTCCAGGATCTGTCTTTCATTGTGGGGTCCTGGACTTGCTAGAGCAGTCATTGGATCAGGTATGCTGGGGGGTGGAATCTGTGGGTCTTATTTGGTCTGTAAACCAGCCCTGAGCTGATTCAGTCTGTGGACCATCTGGTCGGCAGGGCTGGATGAATTTGACACTCCTGCTTTAGTGTTAAATGTGGTATATTCTGTTGCTGTGCTATTAGTAATGTTTCTTAGTTCATCTTAAGTGTGTGGTTTTTCTCTAAAATATAAAGACAGTTCAGCTCTCATTTGTTAACTAGTTCACTGTTCTGTTTTGAACAAATGCTCTTTTAGTGTTAATGCTAAACTGCCTCATCTCTCCTTGCATGCCAGAGCTCCAGCTTTTTCCTATCTGCCTGCTATAGAACTTCCAGCATCTTGACATCTTCTGAGCTCCTGTTACACATTTCCTCTGCATATGGCATGTTCTGTGTGGGGGAATTATAAAATGGAGACTATAAAAATAACTGAAAGGGCTATTACACTTATTGTATAGAACTGTGGATCTGCTTATTGTTGTGTGCCTCGCCACTTCTCCTTCTTAACCAATTTTAAGGAAGGACTCAAGTTGCAATCTTTAAACAGAAAAAATAAGAATAGAAGAAAGGGAGAACTAGGGTCTGTTGACATCCCTGCATTCTCAACAGTTTTGGGAAAGGCAGAGTTGCACTTTTTTATAGACTGATTCAGTGGGGCATACGCTTTCATAAGTAACAGCTCACTTCAGCTGATAGCATTTTAGGAAAGCTTTGGCCTGCCTTCTGCCTGACTTTAAGCTAACATGGCTAACTACCTCTCTTAGTTTCAAGAAATCATTTAGTCATTTGTATCTTGCTTCTTTAGGGCACAGTTCCTTTTGTGTGGATATATTAAAGTAAATAGCTACTTCTACAACAGAAGATTAGTTTGGGACTCTGCTTGTCTGTCTTGATGCTGCTTTTAAGTTTGTCACTGACTGCCAGAGTGATATCTTGGCTTGGAAGCGGGAGGAATAAAAGCTAGGGTTTGAAACTATGCTGTCAAATAAATTAATAATAGGAATATGTTTTGCCAGAATCACTCCACTTATACCTAATGCTTCTTATTTTTATGTATTTTATGACCAGTATTGGTGAGAGCAATGTTCTTAAAGTATACTGCCAGACATTAGGAGAAAAGCTATTGTTTAATATCTCAGCCTTTTCTAAATTGTTTTGCTTGCCTCATACTGTGAAATCACCAATTGCAGTGCTGCAGACTGAGTCCCAGGAGTAATGCTTCCTAAGGACTGTCCCATTGGTGGTCTGCGTCTGCACTTAGCCTGTCGGGGCTCGATGTGTCTTATGGGCTCTCCCCACCACTCCCACCCCAAGAGCAGTGGGTGCTGGGTCTTCAGGCTCCTCCTCCATCCTCTGGTTTCTGGTTCCTGCCCCTGCTTCTGGAGACCAGGACAGTGCAGTGGGAAGGGCCAGGCTGTATGGGGGAGGGTGAAAGGCTATACCTTTTCCTTGCTGCAAGTGGGCTGCCTGCACACTGGATGTGTAGGGTGTGGGTAGGGTGTGGCATGCATAGTGTGTATGTGAGTTGGGGAACAGGACTGTTCCTGCAGTATGTATGGCTGGGGCTGAGACCTAAACTGTTCACCTGGAGGGGGTACCAGACTGTATCCCTGGTTGAGAGTTATCCCCTGGGTTTGCAGGTCATATGGTCTGTGCTTCACAGGTTCCTGGAAGTAGGACAGCCCTGCATTGCCTTATTAGAAGGACTGTCTTACAATAAAACAAGAATGTTTTGCACCCACACACCTGCCCAACCACACAGTAAGAGAGAGGATTTAGACTGATTTGCTTAATTTAAATAATATGAATAATACAAAGGCTTCTCTAGGCTTCAGTGACCAAAAAACTGCATGTGATCCATGGCAAACTTAGGGATGAGCACTACACTTATGGAGTATACTCCAGTTTTTTAAAGTTAGAATGCAATAGAAGTAACTACTCAAAATACCATTTTACAGAGTTAACCTCAGAAGTATGAAAAGTAAACCTTAGTTTTAACCTTAAAGTTGGAATTAATTGGTTTTAATAAGACAGTCTTTGGTGCCTTTCATGGAAAAGGCACTGAGAGAGGATACATGTTAACTGACTTCTGTAAAGAACAGATTTATACACTTTGAATCATTTGGATGTTTATGTAAGCAAAGGGAGAAACTGGTTTTCCCAAGACACCTAACAAGGCAGTAAATTTTTAAGATACCTGTGAAACACCATGTAGATGTAAACCCTTCATTTTAATTCAGGAAAATTTACTGTTGAATATAAGATAGGCCAAAGCAGTTGATCTCAACCTGGGGTGGGAATGTTGATTTGGGCCAAAAACGGTCCCACAGAAAGTCCTGGAAATAGGCAGGGAGGAAAGATAGCTCAATATGTTCAAGGTGGTGAGCAGGGCAAGCACTAGAAAAGAGATGAAGATGGGTGTTTTAACTAAGGGTCTTTGGGTTCTGGGAAGAATGGAAGCTACATACCATGTGTGTTCCTATATATTGTCAGCTGCATCAGTTTGCAATGTTGTTTTTGCTAAAATTTGGGTAAGCCTTTAAAAATAATTCTTATATATCAACAGCCCTTTGAACCATTGTATATATTAAAAAGTTGGAATTTTATGGACAGTGACAGTACAGCTTGCGTTTTGTTCCTGAGGTGGTTTGCATTGTTCCCAGTCAAGCACAAGAGGTGTTTCTGTTCCTTGCCCCTCAAAGCTTACTCCCTTGATGTAGAAAAGGCATTGGATATAACAAATTGGTGAAGAACAGTCCCATGATATCAGTATGACTTTAGGACTCTTTTTTTTTATGGTGATATGAAAACAGAACAGTAGGATTGCATTTCATAGTTTGTAAGTGCAGAAAGATTTCTGTTGTTCATTTACATTAGAAATCTGGTTTTCTTTCCTCTATAAATTAGGCCATTCAACTGGATTTCCAGTTGAATTGATATGGCAAATTCTTAGGAAACCAAATGTGATTCGATGCAAATTACTACCTCAAAATATATATATTTTTTTTAAATAATCTACAAACAAATTGGTCCACCCTTCTTTTCCCTTCTCCCCCTTAAATTTTGAAATTCAGTGTTTGTGACTTCAGTTAATGACTAACAGATGTCTTGGTCAGTATGTAAGGCCATCAAGGGTGCTTAGCGTTTTGAGATCTAATCTCTTAGCCAACTTGTAATAGTCCAATGCTCGTGGTATGCTGCCCAAACACAACTTTTTCTCTATGGCTGTTATGGAGGTTGGGAGTAGAGGAAAGGGAAATGCAGTGGAGAATATCAGATAGGATGTGAGGAATTGTCATCTGTGGGTAACTGGAATTTGTCATGGGTGCCTGGATCTTTCACTTTATGCATAAAAATAAGATCAATTCAGTGAAGGGCATCTATATAAAATATATAAGGACTTGACTCTAAAATAATTTCCTGCTCTACCTGAGCCGTACCATTTAACAAAAAATAGTATGGTAATGAATCTAACTGAATAGTGCCAAAGTAAATGTGATAGATTGTTTGGTTCATTTTCTTTAAAAAAAAAAAATAGTTCTTCCCTTGCATAATGCATCTTAATGGCAACTTAAAAGGTACTTCTTAAGGTACCAGATATCTAGGCATGATTTTAAGTAGAGTAAAGATAACCATACTCTTATTCCAAATTTTATTGTGTAGAAATACATGTATACCTTTTAATGCAGGGAAAATGTTAAAATATAATTCTGATAAGATGCTTTTTAAGGCAGAGATGTTTCAGCTGGAGGGACACTTAATGAGCTTGGGTGAGCTGCCAATGGCTGTGTGCACACAATCTTTCAGAAGGTACAATTTTAACAAATTATAGGGAAAATACAAAAAATCAAACCTCTACTATAACACATTTTACTTTTATTTCAAAAAAATTTTGTCCTGATTTATATATTTTTGAATAATGTATAGAGGGGATTGCATAATAGCTCAAAATATAGTCTTACTCTTGCACTGTGTGTGTAGGGAGGGCTGCCCATTGCCAGGTCCTGGGAGCCAGCTAGAGATGAAGGAGGGGTAGAGGACATATGCAGCACAGCTTGCTTGGCACATTCTGCCCCCTCCCCCTTATATCTGGCCTGCAGCTGTCCCCGCAGCACGCCGCTTGGGGCTGAGCCCGTTCTGCACCTGCCCTATGCCTGCCAGACAGCACAGCTCAGCCGCAACCCTGGCCAGCATACAAAACTTCCCGGCAGGACTGCTGCAGCCACCCTAGGTGCTGCTCGTGTCCCACCACTTCCAGTGGCTTCTCCTCCTTACCTTTCTACCCCATTGTGCTTCTCCAGGCAGCTTGTAGCACATGGGAGAGGCAGCAGCTGTGGGAACATGCGCCAGGTGCCACATGCCCAGCCTGGCTGGGGGAAAACTGCAGCTTGTTGGATCCTGTCCCAGCATGTGGGGCTCCAGGTCCTGGGTGCCTTCCACCTGCTCCACCCCCTGGCATGCTGAGCAGCCATCTGTGGGTGGCTGTGTGGGTGGATGGCGGCCTGGAACTGGAGTCCCCATGTGCTGGGGAAGGAGCTGCCTGGCAGAAGCTTCTCTCTGCTTTGCTGGGCGTGTGGTGCCTAGTATGCTTGATCATGGCCTCCTTGCGTTACCTGCTGCCTGGAGTGTTGCAGGAGGAGGAGCATCTTCTACCGGAGGTGGAGGGAGCCTGGGTGTCTGGCAGCAGCTCCACCAAAAAACTGAATGCTGGCCAGGGCCCGGGCATTGCTGTCTGGGTGTGAGTGGGAGCGGGCAGGGCTCAACACTGAATGGAGCTCGGGTGGTAGCTGGGCCAGATACAGTCAATTGGCTAGTGCCTGCCTGTGGATCAGTTGGCAGGCTGGATCCGGCCTGCAGGCTGTATTTGTTTTTGTCCACCCCTGTTCTAAGGTGTGTGTATATAGAGTATAGTTTAATCTGGGTGAATACATTTGTGTATCAGTTAAAACATACTGCAGGCACTCAAATCAAATACATAGATCTACTGTTTAAAAATTTTTTGATGGGGCATGAAACTAAAAGGAGACGTCAGTTTGTTCACATGGTCAGCAATATTGTCTAATACTATAATGAAGGATCCATATTTTCTATATGCAATTTAAGCCTTTTTTTTTTTTTCCTTTTCATAATTTTGTTTTCATTTTCCCCTTAGTGGAAACAAGAAGCTAAAAAGTAATTGCCACACGTTATATTGGAAGTAGAGTTTAGGCACATGGAAAACTTACATGAAAGAGAACAATTTATTTCTTGGTAACCATCAAAGAATAGCTGTAGATTACTGCAAAATTGGAGGTTTCTAGATCAAGGGCACCCCTTAACTTAAGCCCTATATGTGGACCCTCCAAAATTAGCTTTATTTTGTTGATAAGGTGTTAAAACAGTATTCTCCCAACACTTTTTTTTGATTTAAAGAAGTAGAAGAATTATTTGAAGGGAGCTTGAATCTTCTCTAAACAAAAAAAGATACAAAATTTGACATTGCATTGCAAACTTTGTTCAAAGAACATTCCTGGACATTTTATAGCTATTGTATGAAAAGTGGTAATAGGCAATATGATCAAGTAAGGTGAATATTTACTTCTTACACTCTTGTAATTCTTTCTTTCTTTCTTTTTTTTAATTGGACATAGTAAGCAAACATGATCCATGATTTGGAGTTGGCCTGTGGCACAGACTATAGTTGTGAATATTCCCTTTTACTTCAACTGCTAGAGAAAAATGGAGAAAATGTCTGGTTGTACTGTTTCTTTTGTACAGTGGACACTTTTTTTTTTTTTTTCTCTCCCTCAACTCTCCAAAGTGTGGGGGGAATAGACCAAGTAACTAAATCCTTGGATGATGGTGTCACCGTGGACATAGTCTTTCTAAACTTTAAGAAGGCCTTTGACACTCTCTCACCCCATCCTCATCAATACATTGAGCAACTGTGGCATTGATGCCTACACAGTTGAATGGGTAAAAAATTGGCTGATGGGGCGCACCCAGAGAGTAGTGGTGGACAGGTTGTACTCAGACTAGCGAGATGTAAACAGTGGGGTACCCCAGGGCTCGGTCCTCGGGCCCGCACTATTTAACATCTTCATCAGCAACTTGGACGAGGGGGTGGAAAGCACGCTGTCCAAGTTTGCTGATGACACTAAGATGTGGGGCGAGGTGGACACACTTGAAGGGAGAGAGAGGCTGCAAATAGATTTAGACAGACTACAAAAGTGGGCAGATGAGAATACGATGGGGTTCAACGTCGATAAATGCAGGGTGCTGCACCTTGGGAGAAGGAATCCCCAGCATACCTACGGGCTGGGGAGTTCCCCTCTTGAAAGCACAGAGGCAGAAAGGGATCTTGGTGTCATTATTGACTCCAAGATGAACATGAGCCGCTAATGCCAGACCGCAGCCAGCAAGGCCAGCCACACCTTGTCATGCATCCAAAGGTGCATCTCAAGCCGGTCCAGATAGGTGATACCCCCTCTCTATGCGAATTTGGTCAGGCCGCAGTTGGCGTTGTGTCCAGTACTTGGTGCGGCACTTCAAAAGGGATGTGGCCAGCCTGGAGAGGGTTCAGAGGAGGGCCAGCAGCTTGGTGAGAGGGCAGCAGGACAGGCCCTACATGGAGAGACTGAGGGACCTGAACCTGTTCAGCTTCAGCTAGCGGAGGCTGAGGGGGGACCTGGTGGCTGCCTAAAAACTCATGTGATGGGCTAGCTGGCAGTGACCTAGCCCAGGGGTTTTGAAAGGGCAAAAGATGATTGGAGGACTTGGGATTCCCTTTCCTCACCAATCAGGCGCAGGGGGTCAGGCTAGATGATCTGTTCAGGTCCCTCCTGACCCTAGCTACTATGAAACTGAATATGTTTAGTTCAAGGCTTCGTTCATACATGGTCAGGTTCGCTTAAAATAAGCCCATTTTAGAACTGGGATTTCTTACCCTAATTTCTGTCTTTTCAGTCCAAGCCTTATGTATTTGACCGTGTATTCCAGTCGAGCACAACGCAAGAACAAGTTTATAATGACTGTGCTAAAAAGATTGTCAAAGGTGAGGAAAACATGTACAGTATGGAAACATTACCCACGATAAGGTACTAAGGTGAAAAAGAATGATGCCAGTTTCTTCTCTTCCCACATTTTCCCCTTCCAAAAATCTGTGGCAGGTGTGGCTACCATTGCTAGCTCATTTGTTTTCAATCCAAAGCCTATGTTTTCACTTGCTTAAAAGCAAGTGGATGTTCACTTATAGTTGAAATGATCTGAGCTAGGTCTCTATCTGAAAGATTTTTTTAATAGGAAAAATGGCTTATAAATTAAAATGCTGGTAAAGCTTCATAACTGAGCTGAAATCAAAAGGGTTAAAATGTGGGATAGGAATAGACCAGGCTGAGTAAAATACTTTTACTAGTCCCAGTAAGCTGATTTCAGTACAAATATTCAAAAATGTGCATGTGAACAGAGCTCTTCTAAGTTTATATAAACTACAGCTTAGGAAGATTTTACTGTAATATTAGCTACTTAATGAAACATTTAGTCAAATATATTCTTTATTCCTTGTGGTTCTTAATGTACAGGCTCTCTAGCCACTCATTGCAATCATTTAACATGAGAACTGTAAAACAGAATTATCTAATCAAGAGTATTTCAAGGTCTAAACAGCCCAGTTTTTCTTAAGCAGGATCTTACTTTTAGTTATCTATTAGAGTATTGAACAAATCAATAACATAAGAGGTAAAAGTCTGGATTTAAAATGTGAGTTAAAATCCTTTGGTTAGCCAGTCATTTTGTACGCTGGTTCTCTAAATATTACTCACTTATTTGAACTGTAATGAATAATGCTTTCGTCCTTAGATGTACTTGAAGGATACAATGGTACAATATTTGCTTATGGGCAGACATCATCTGGGAAAACGCACACTATGGAGGTAAGAAGTCTTGAAAGGGCTCTCATCTTTTAAAAGTTGGGAGGAGATGTGTTGTTTTTTGTCTTTCCTATCTTTTTTCCTCCCCATAGTTTTTTCACTTGGAAATAATACCTCATCTCTCTCCATCTGACACTGCTGCCCCACAAATCTTGCATTGTTTTTGTTAATGTAATTTTTTAGGTATTATTATGAGCATGAGGTTGGGAATATCAGTAACTAATGTATGGGTCTTTGGTGCTGCTGGAACCAAATAAAAAATAGTATTCCACTAATAGAAGCATTTTAACTTCAGTTTGAGAAATATACAAGGTCTTCTCTCTCTTCCCTCTGTCCCTGCCCCAACAAATCTTGGGCCTAAACTAGCAAGATGCTAAAGATGTACTAGTCAGCACTGAGTTTTTGTTTATTTACATACAAAATCTGTACTCGTGGAATTCTGTCTGTTGGAGGATACTGTATTTAGTTGTGGTTTTGTTTTTTTCCAATAAGGGAAAACTTCATGATCCAGATGGGATGGGGATAATTCCAAGAATAGTGCAAGATATTTTTAATTATATTTACTCCATGGATGAAAACTTGGAGTTCCATATTAAGGTAAGTTCTGTTTCATTACTGGCTTACTTAAATCAAGAGGTGCATCTTTCTTTTAAAATAGTTTATGATTAAATGGGTGTGCTTTGCATATAGAGTGCCTCCATTTTAATTTATAAAGCCTGAGTATACTTGCAAAGACAAACTTTCCCAGAGAATGAAAATATGACAGGAACATTTTGATCCTAAATAAGGGCATTTAGTGGAAAAAAGATGGCAAATGTTAACATTAAGGATAAGGATTCCTTGGTAACTAGTTCTTATGGTGGTAAATTCCTGGCTTTTTAATCATGAAATTTTTCTTTCTAAAAGATGATGCAGTTGAATTCAAGCACCGTGCTGTGGGTTAGATCTTGTGTTATACAAGAAATCATCAGATTGGATCAGGGGTGGGCAAAATATGGCCCATGGGCCATATCTTGCCTGCCAATTAATTCTGTCTGGATTGTAGCACCAGCAGAGGCCAGGGCCAGTGGCTCCAACTCTGGCCTCTGCTGGCATGGTGGGGGATGCTGGGCAGAAGCAGCTCTGCTTGCCTGCCCACCCAGCACTGCGCAGCAGATGGAGTCTGACCCTGCGGGACAGGGTGGTTGGGTGGGGCTGCTTCTGCCCAGCATCCCCCACTACCAGCAGAGGCCAGAGCCCACCTGACACTTTGCAGCAGGGGGGATGGCAGGACAGGACTGAGGCCCTCACCCTGAGCCCCCTCTCAGCTGGGGTCTGTGCAGCAGGTGGGGGGTACCCCAAGAGACAAGGGCATTCTTTTCCCACCCACCTGCCCAGCTTCATGGGGCTGTGAATACTATGGTCCTGCCCCTGGCACAGTGCAGCTCTCAGCCTTGTTACTCTCTGCTGGTGTCAGCCAAGCCAGGCAGTGTGCAGTGGGAAGGAGTTGAGAAAAGACACTACAGCCCTGGCCAGGCCGGGCTCTTGCTTCCACTTCTGCTCCTTCTCTGGCACCAGCCTTGGCCTGGCTGCAGGGGGCTTGCATGTATGGCCCTCAGCAGCTCACCAAAACTCCTAAGTCGCCCTCCAGTTCTAATAATTGCCCAGCCCTGAACTAAATAGTAAAAGTGGCCCTTTCTGGCTTTAGCATCTGTTAATCTAATGCTTTATCTTTTTTTTGTTAGGTGTCATATTTTGAAATATACTTGGACAAGATAAGGGACCTTTTGGATGGTAAGTGTCTCCTCTTTTTTTAGTGTGTGATTGGTAACTTGATCTGTAGAGAAGCAGAGAAACTTTGCCATAAGAATAGAATAGTTACATAGTATATTAATGGTAAACTGTGTAAGTGGCAATGGTAAGTGAAGTATTTTAATGTTTGGTTTTTTTAATTCTAACTTTATCATTACAGATTTAAGTAACCAGTTTTTTCCATGTATAATTTATTTGTTTACACAGAAAGAGCTGCTTAAATGCTTTTAAATGTGTTTATACAGATGAATATGTTTATTGAGGTAGATACCAAGTGAAATGACACCTGTAGCCTTCCAGATGGGTACTATAAACTGTCAAATTTCCAAGATGCTGCCCTGAATAAGTCAATAAATATTTTAGCTATCGAATGTTTTTCTTTCAGTTTCGAAGACCAATCTTTCTGTTCACGAGGATAAAAACAGAGTTCCTTATGTAAAGGTGAGTATAAGCCTGATGCTTTGAGCTGACCTACCTTTTCTTTAATGTATATCACTTACCTCTGTTACATCAATTTTTAAAGGGTTGCACAGAGCGTTTTGTATGTAGTCCAGAAGAAGTTATGGATACCATAGATGAAGGAAAATCTAACAGACATGTAGCAGTTACAAGTAAGTGTTCCTTCTATGGTGCTCTATTGATGTAAAAGTGAAATATAATAACTTGGCTTAGTGGCTGACCTCCATGTGTCACTAGGAAGAGATAATAGAACAGGAGGAAACAAACAAAAATATGCTAGGTAGGAGAGGACAGGTGATGACATACTGACAACATTTGGCTGAGAGGATGAAGCGAAGTTTTTTTCATCCCTAGCAAAACTAGGAATATAGTTTTTGGGGAATTCCCCTGTTCTTCTGCTTCCACTTATTTTATAACAGAAGGATAAGTCCTGAATAAAATATTGTGCAAAGTCTGCACCATTTCCCTTTGCCACAAAAGTTATGTTGTGGATGGATAAGCCAAACTCATATTACCTTTTTTTTTTTTTTTTGGTGGCAGCAAGGTATGGAAACCAGAGCTTGCCAACCCTAGAAGCAAAGGAACAGAAAAAAAGCAAAAACATATTCCTTCTGTTTGCACTTTGCCTGTCCTGCATTTGTCTACAGTTGGATCTTTTAAGGGCAGTGACAGACTTGGGCTTGATTCTGCCTGTTGCAGAGCTGGAGAAATAAGGGCTGTTCATTGCTCAGCTTGACTACAAATCGGCTTAGAGTTCTGTTACTGAACTTGAATTTATTTCAGTCGCTTAGAATCTTGTGAAGCTAAGATACTTCATGTTACCTGCGCTGTAAATGAATGTAATTTATTAATATAATATTTATATATTTAAAAAATATACATATAATAATGAATGTAAAGTAATTTAGTGAAATTGCCTAAAACCTCTTTTATTGACCTCTTCCTTTTTGGCAAAGGAAGAACAACCTGCACTGATGTTATAGGACATTTGTCATAAGAATTTTGACTATTGTTTCTAAGTAAGTAAAATGCAAAAATTTGAAACCAAGCCAGAGGATAGAAACTAGCAAACCTTTTCAATGTGCTTAAGTTGCATTAATCAACATGTGGAGAAAGATCTGGTTTTAAGTACTGAATAAGATATTAGTTTAAAAATATTGTATTAATTGACTCTCTTATTTCACTATCCCTAGGTATATTTGTTCACAATGAAAAGATAACATTGTTCTGAATATGCAAATAAAGTAAAATTAGAATAATTGTGTAACATCTATCCCAACATGACGGGCATTTGGACAATCATTTAATATGTTGTCATTATAGACATGAATGAACACAGCTCTCGAAGTCATAGTATCTTTCTTATTAATGTGAAACAAGAAAATACTCAAACAGAACAGAAGCTGAGTGGAAAACTCTATCTTGTGGACTTGGCAGGTAGTGAAAAGGTAACATTTTCCATGTACTCTAAAAATGAAAGGAATTAAAAAATCTGATTTACTTAAAGGCTTTTGTCATACAAATATTACTTCCTCTGAACACAGAGATCATAGAATTAACCCCCAAGAAGTGCCACAAGCTTGTTTCAGCCTGCATGATTTTAGTTTTGAGTCTGTTTTTCATAGATGTGCTTATTTTGTTGAGTCTCTAGTGAGTGCTTTGCAAACAGAAAAATGTACAATTACTACTTCTGTCTACTTCTATTTGTATAGTACTGCTCATTCCCTATAGTCTGCTTCCGCTACAGATTTTTGGCATTACTGTATTCCTTCGCACACTCTCCTCCTAGGGCTATATTCATCCTTAAACCTCTAACCTTCTTTGGCATATTCAGCTGCCTGTCTCCTTCCTTGGCCTCTTCAGGACCATAAAACAGGCACTGGTCTTATCACTTGTTCCTTTTATAAGCCTTAATATGTTGGTCTAGAAGTTTAACTTCTGTGGAAATAGAGTTGAAGGAATAAACTCAAATGAGCTTTGGTCATGATCCTTTTTAGTGTTGAAGTTGGTTCCTTACTACTTGCCTATTTCAGGTACCCAGTTTCCATTCTACCTGTTGCCTTTCCCTAATCTTCTATAATTCGTGTGCTTTTTTGCTTGCTTTATTAATGCAAAGTGTAAAAAATCTAAAAGCACAATTGTTATAATAGTGGAAAATTCAGTGCATGTTTAAGATAATAGGAAGGATTGTAGGGTGCTGATTAAACTGTAAAACAGTAGAGAAAGCCTGGCCTTTGAGGTAGGCGTTCTAGGACCAAAGGAAAATATTGAGTATGGGAACTGTCAAATTTCCCTTTTCTTCCAGCATTTCCATACTGTTTATAGCCTTAAAGCAAGAGTGCTTAACCCCCTGGTCAGATCCAGTCCCTGAAACTGTTTAATTTGGCCCACAGGGCTCTACAGATCTTGTGGGGACCCCTGTGTGAGGCCACCCTGCCTATTAGATCGGTTGTGCGGTGTGTGATGGAATCTCATCCTGGCACAGGGGCCTCCATGGCCTGATCCTGGCCAACTGCTTGGGGCCTCTAAGGCCAAAAATGTGAGCACTACTCTGTAAGGCAATCTTCGCTGGTGGATTTTCTGCTTAAGGAACCTGTGAGTGATTCCTGGCAGTTGCTAAACCTGGCTCTCGTTGTCTCATAATCTTAGTTTCCCATGTTAATATTTTGACTGAGTTGTATAGGGGCCATAACTTTGAATTGCTTCATTTTTTTAAAAAAAAATTAATTAGCAAGTGAATAGTGCTGATGAGCTACTCCACCAAAACAGTCTGGCAGATGGTCTAGTTTGCACCTAAATAAAATCTGCTGAAAGTGCTTACTTGCTATGAGAATTTCTCCATTGAAAAAGCCAAAAGCTTCAGTTTTTTTCAGAGGTCTCTTTAATGGAAACTTGATTCCAACCCTCACCCTCTTGGGATGGGGGTAAAGAACCCATTTTCCTACTGAACCTAATAGTGGGTGGCCCTATGATTTAAAACTGGGCTTAAATGGAGCAGACTGCTTTAGCCATGTTTACTGAAAACTAAGACTTGAAAGGTACTTTGTAAAATATGTCTCTTACTGACTGACTGAATCTTGTAGGTTAGTAAAACTGGAGCAGAAGGTGCTGTGCTGGATGAAGCTAAGAACATCAACAAGTCTCTCTCAGCTCTTGGAAATGTCATCTCTGCTTTAGCTGAAAGTAGTGTAAGTACGTTTTGAAGTTTTTAGAAAAACCAGACTGGGGGCTACCTGTTACGGCAGGTATAGGAATATGAGAGAGCCATTGGCAGAGGTTCAGAGCAGCTAGGGGATTTAGCTGCACATCTCTTAACTTCCTATGTAGCCAAATCTCTTGCAGCTAAGACTTTCAAAGCAGTGTATTTTTCAATCCACTGCTAACTGTACTTGTTTCTGTTAGGATGGGGCTTATAAATAAGCATCTGTAGCTTTAAAAGCCTGTAAAGTATCTTGCTGAAAGCATAAACTAATACCATAAACTTTCAAAACCTAAGCGATAACACTTATGCAAGAAATTTTACCTTGTGGTTTAAGACCCTGGATACAGCTTACTTTAATTATCCTTCTTAATGTGGTGGTCTTCAGTGCAATAAAGTGTGCATCCTTATCCAATGGACTAGTGTTGGGAAAGCTTCAAACTAATCCATGTTTTTGGGTTGTTTGGGGTTTTTTTGTTTGTTTTTTTGTTTTTTTTGCAGACTTATGTCCCATATCGTGATAGTAAAATGACCAGAATCCTTCAGGATTCATTGGGTGGTAACTGTAGAACCACTATTGTAATTTGCTGCTCTCCGTCGTCATACAATGAATCTGAAACTAAATCTACACTCTTATTTGGTCAAAGGTGAGTGAACAACTTACTAGTTGTACGAAGAGATATTTTTGATCCAGTTTGTCTCACTGGGTGTATCTACATGTGTGACTTACTGTGGAGTTGATCAATTATCTCTGCAGTAAAACATCACCATCCACTTGTGCCCATATTAGGGCACAGTAAGTTAACCAGCTCTGCTGTATAGTATTACTGTTCAGGATGAGTACTGTCCTGTGGTGGAGTAATTCACGCTACTGCAACATATGTAGACAGTGACTGGGGCTGGCAGAGGCAGAAGGGTGCTACATTGCGGAGGCTGTTGGCCAGCTTGCCCCACACTATAACATCCTTGTGCCCCAGCCAGCCCCTC
>NW_005842231.1:985669-1022004 GCF_000455745.1 Alligator sinensis | reverse complement strand
CCCCGGCCACCTGAGGCTGCTGCGCCCCATCTCGAATTGCTGCTGTCTCAGGCGCACATGTAAATAGTGTGCTTGGGGTAGCTGACTGGCACGAACTGGACCACATTTTATTGTTTGGGGAGTAAGTGCACATGTAGATGCACCCACTGAGGGCCTGTTTACACTTTGGTTTTACATCTTTTATTCATCCCTCTGTCCATCTTAATGACTAATTATTGGAAGTTAAGATGCTGAAAGAAACGTTCAGTTACCATGTCTGTCTGATCTTAGCAAGTAGTTTGAGATTTTAAAGGCTGCTACTGATTGTACATGCAATTTACATGTTAATATTTCATTCCTAGCTTTTCAAGTGGAGAATATAAGGGGGGGAAACCTATGCTAAGCCAGAGTAACGTGCAATTTAGGAGCTGTAACCATTTGTGAATTTATCAGTTACTGTAAACATTTAAACTTGTATTGCTAACCATTTAATTACTCACATAATAATGTCTACACTGTCAGTATCTATTTGCTCTAACAAGTAGGAGTTTTCAACTCTAGCAAGTGTGAGTGTGGTGGTATTGGTCTACCTGCTTCAGCAGTTTCTAGATTTCTATTTTTAAACTAAGCATTTTTATCTGATAGCAATAATGTTGTGTTTGGCATCTTAAGTTGCTGCTGTAGAGTGAAAAATGACCAGTGTGAGAGAGTTTTCTACTTTGCTACTGAGCTTCAGAGAATCGGAGGGATCTTGCTTTGCAGCAGTTTGTGAAAGTACTGAGTAGAAGTAGAACTTGGTAATGGAGTTCTTGGTTGAGGAAGTCTCAAATGAAGATGGAGTAAAGGAGTAGTAACCCCACTAAAAAGCTGTTCCTACACTGTAAACAGTTGAAATAAGATCTAGGGACTATACCCTGAATTTTGTTCCTACCTGCTGGAAACCATGTGTCTTTGACTGCTCATCTAAGCATCTCCCTTATGCCATTTTTGGATCAGTCTTTATCAATTGGGAATATATTATTTATAGATAAGTATGAGTGCATATATAGAAAATAACAATGGATGACATTAAGAGCAATTCAGTAGAGAACTTGACAGGGGAGGAAGAAAAGATCTTTATAAAATGTAACAGGAGAAAGTAACGAAAACATTGGAGTCCTGCTTTATCTGCGTCTTGAGTTTTACTTTTAGCTTGTTGTTGCAATTACTGGAAAAGGCTCTGTATAGGCCCTGGGGAAGAAGCTAAGAGAAAAGTGAAACAAACTAAAAGCAGCTCTGCGCTACTCACTCATTCCTTTACTGTACACACAATTCTCTTCTGTGCAAGTTCTTAAAATCTTGGTAGGGCCTGTTTTGTTCAGCTGACAGTCTGGTTAGAGTAGAAACACTCAATTGCAACTAGAAACTCAATTTCATTCTAGGTTAATGAAACATTTCTTCCAGAAAGTAAAGGGGTTAGGCTCTTTGTTATGAACTCTTAAGAATTTAGCTATTTTTGTCATGTATCTGTTTTTCTGTCCTGCTACTTAGGTGTCTGATTTGTAGTACTCCGTTTTCTAACTGAATTCTTATCATTCTGTACACTGAAATGTTCTGCACATTTCTTTACTTAATCTGATCTACTTCAAATAGTCATTGTTCTGCTGTAGCATGCCTCTCTGCCTGGGAAAATTTAATTTAACGGATAAAGTTTCTAGGAGAATAATTTAATATGGAAAGTAAATGGGTTAATTCTAAAACTTACCAGAACATTTTTCTTGGTCTAAGAACTAGGTGAAGAACATGATGACTGCTGCAATATATCATGCACTGATGAGGTTTTTTTAACTTAATCTCTTTTGTCTCCTTTGTAAGCCTTCTTAAAAACTAAGCTGGAACAATGCTATTAGGAAAACAATTTATCCTATTAAAATTAAACTTTATTTCCCCAGCTTCATCCTTCCTTTAATACTTGGGTTCTGTGGCTGGGGGACAGGAAATTTTCCCTCTTCTGTACTGTTACTGAAGGGACTCAGAACTTGTCTCCAGTAGTTTGTATGTGTATCCTCCCAGGTTCTTGTTGCTGAAGTCGGGTGGTTACTTTGCCACTTTGAAATCAATAGATCAGGTCAGGATTCAAACTAGGGCTGTGCGATACTTCAGTCGCTGACTTGATTTGGTGGCCGAATCTGCAAATCTGATTTGAATCAGGAGACCCTTTCATCTCTCTGAATCGATTTCGGAGAGATTCGACAATTTGGACATAAACACAACTTTATATATATTTTTTCTACATACCTCAAGGTACCAGGCAACTCATGAATGCTGAGATGGTGGGGTGAATGGATCATCCGATGGGAGCGTGGGCGGGGGGGGTGTCCTCGGCATGCTTGGTAGCGGACCTGGAAGTGGACCAGAAACACTTCTAGTCCACTTCTGGGTCTGCTGCAGGGCACGTGGGGGGGACCCCCACCCCCCAGCTCAGCAACTGGTGCCTCCTGTGTCTGGGGGGCACCTGGGGACCCCCGCAGCCAATTGCCGAGCTGGGGGAGGGGGTCCACCGCGCGCTTGGTGGTAGACCTGGAAGTGGACCAGAAGCATTTCCAGTCCATTTCCGGGTTCACCACCAATCATGCGGGGGGGGGGGCATGCTCCAGTGAGATGCTCCAGCCGTCCCACCATCTCAGCTTTCATGAGCCGTGCCTGGTACCTCAAGGTATGTAGAAAAAACACTTAAAGCTGTGTTTGTGGCCAAATCTTTGATTCGGCTGAATCTGAATCGGGACAGTAATCCGAATCAACTAATTGAATCACTGTCCCCTGAATTGTGCCAAATCCAAATTGAACATGGCCCTCTTCGCACACCCCTAATTCTAATACAGGCACTGGAAAGCATTAAGTACCTCCAGAGTACTGGTACATTAATTAGGAAAGTACTTATAGATATCAGTAGGAAATGGTATCCGCAGGGCTGTGGTTGAACTCTTGCTCCTCTACAGAGTTTAGGTGATGACTTGGTACTGAACTTCCCAGGAGAGTGATGTAAATTGTATCAGTATCAAATGATACCACTATAAGCTGTTGTGCTGTAACTGTTATGCCTGTATGCAAGTGCAGTAAAACCTTTTGGGTTAGTTACAGGGACTTATTTAACTTGTGTATCAACTGTGGGAGACTGCAGATGCAACAGCAACGTAAAAGCTGGCCTATTGTTGAGCAGCAGCTTCCTCCTCCTTTTTTTTTTTTTTTTAAAGTGGTTATAATATATGTTTGCCCAGAGCCTTAGGCTAGTCATTCTTAACCCTTTTAGTCAGGGTATCCTTCCCCAGCTCTCTTGAATTTTGCAGCAGCCCTGGTTGAGAACTGCTATTTTGTTGTCTCAGTTTACTTCAGAGGTTTTCAGCTGAGTTCAGCCACTGCCAGGTAGCACAGCTCTTCCTGGGTGGGCTATGCACAAAATTCATGGAGCAGTGACATATGTTCTCTCTGGCCTCCATTAGGTATCTCTGATAGACCTAAAGCAGAGGGCCACCTCATGCTGCAGCATTTCCTAGTCCAACCCTGCACAGCATCTCCTGAAAGTAGGTGCACAGGGCAGGTGAGGAAGTGTGTGGGGAGACTGGACTAGGAAGGGCTGCAGTACAAGCAGGCTTTCCAGCCTCCTTCAGGCTTCTCAAAGAATCCTAATGAGGCAGGAGAGTGTGCATGTACTGCAGCCCTTTTCGGTCTTGTGGCCCACCAGGCATACGGGGCACTCTTACCTGAATGCAACGGTAGGGCATGCACCATGGCACCCCTATAAAAAAAAATCTCTGCCTTAAGCAGACCTCTGACAACTCCCAGCTCCAGTCTGGATTGCAGTAGAGTATAAGTGGTATCTAGTTGCTTTAACTGAATCACTTCTGATGCTCAAACATCTAAATCTGGGTGCATTAGGGGTCTTTTCAGACTAAAATGGAAGAACCTAGTTTGCTGCTGATGTGGCTTCTAGTGTAGGATTGATTTGGATCACTTTTTCTGACTGGTCACTTGAGTTCTGCATAAGTTTCACTTTAGGTGTTCTTCAGTTACTTGATAGCAAAAATAATTCTCATAAACCCTCCTGAGAGCTTTTACATTCTTTTCTGTGATACCATGTGAAATCTAATGGTCTCCTAAGTAAAAACATTTATAAATACAGTTACCATATTTTTCCTGAATCCAAGGTGGCTTCAAATTTATCCTAGACACGGAAATTTTATAAATATGTTTAACTCTTTTCCATGTATAGAATCTGATTTTGGAAGGTGCTTTCTTAAAGTTATTTGTCACTTCTTCCCCCCCCCCCCAAACAAACAAACAAACAAACAAGCCAAACCAAAACAAAAACTGCAGTGGTGTAATCAGTGGCAAGAGATGAGGGGGATGAACAGACCAGATGGGGACAGGTGGCAGGGGAGTCAAATGGCCTGACCTTCCTGCCCCTCCCCATGGTACCTTCATCCCCTGGCACCTATCTATTTGCCTGCCCTTCTTTCTTATTCCCCCTGCCTCCCCCAGTGTACAATCCCTCCACTCCATTGCTGCCGTATACCTTCTTGTTGCATGGCCCATGGTGGGGAGCACAGAGCATATGCAACCAGCTGATGGCCCTGCCTGGCCATGCAGCAGTGGTTGCAGGGGCAATTGCTTCAGCCCTAGAGCTGAGACCAGAACTGTCACTGTTGTTGCTGCTGCATAGCCGGGCAAGGGCCAGAGGTAGCATGTGTTCTTTGCCCTGGGCTGCCAGAGCTGTGACAGGAAGATAAGCAGGGGAGGGGCAGAGGCTGCAGTTGCAAACCCCTGTCCCCTACCTTGTACTTAAACCTAAAGCAAAGAACTCCCTTCCCCGCCCAACGCACACACACGAATTGGGGGTGGGGGGAGGAGGAGACAATTCATCTTGGATTTGAGTAAATATGGTAGATCATCGAAGTGCACTAATACATTAGTCCAGCACCAATATAAAGAAAATTGACTGTATCAGAAATTGGCCTGATGTGGCCGATTAAATGGCCTTTGCATATGCACAGCCACAGCACAGCTTGTAGATGGTGAGGAGCACAGCCCGGCAGCATGGAGAGCTTTGTGCAGCTGATAAGTCTGTGGTGGAAAGGGAGGGTGGAAGGGTAAGGGAAGGGGCGTGGGGGGGCGGGGCAGATCAAGCCCCCATGGTGAGGGAGGGAGTGGGGCTGGGGTATGCACTGCCCAGCTGGGGCAAGGCGTTGGACAGAGCCGAGGCTCGTCCAGGGAGCTTGGGGAGGGGGAGCAGCTCCTGCCACTGCACATACCCTGGGAGGGCACGGGAGTGGGACATGTGCCCCCGGATATGCTCACAGTGTGGGCTGCATCTGTGGGCTGGGGCTGCGCCAGGCTTTTCCTGGGGAGGGCTGGGGTGGGCTGCGCTCAGGGCAGGCGGTGGCAACTTTGGGAGGCGGGTTGGGGGCACTACAATAAATTTTGGGGTGGCTGCAGCCCTCCCTGTAGCCCTTCTCCCAGCGCTGCCTGCCCTGCACAGATCGGGGAGCGCATGCTGCCCCACCCCGGCTGAGCAGCCCTGCCCCAGTCCCACGCCCTCTCTCACCGCAGGGGCTTTGATCTGCTCCCCTGTACCTCTTCCCTTCCTTCTCCCCTTCCACCACAACAGACTTACCAGCCGGACGTTGCTCTTCAAGCTGCAGGGCTGCGTATTAGAAATCGGATTGGTATTGGCCGATTTATGCTTTTTTTTTTTTTTTTTTTTTAAATTGGCTATTGGTATTGGCCCCAAAAATCTCTATTGGTGCATAGCTGGTAGATCCTTGTAGTAACACTTCTTTTTAGGTTATAACTTAAGTTTAAATCCAGCAAAAGTTTACATGCATTGCATATCAGTTTTGAAGAGTAGGGTGATGGTATAGGGGCATAAGAAACTAACGTTACTGGAGTTCAGGGTTTTATAACAACAGCTAATCTTGGAATGGAGAATGTGGAATATATTTTAGATGACATGAGAGAATTGGTGAGTTTCAGGTAGTTTGCCAGGGTACACATCCTCTCCTTTTATTTAAAAAAAAAAAATTTTTTTTAAGACATTTCTTAGCTTAAACCCCTCATTCTGTCTAAAAGACAAAAAAAAAACACCAACAAAAAAACACAACAAAAAAACCAGCTTTAGAATAATTTGTGCATTACACATGGATTTCAATTTTGTAAATATCTGGTATTAGCATTATTTCTGCTAACTAGTCTGCATCCTGAATGTATGTTGATGGTAGAAGAAAATGAGGGCAGTGTGGACTTAGTATTGAATGACTTCGTTATACTCCCTAATTGTCTTACATAAAATCTCAAATAACTAATGCATATTGTGAGTATGAACATTCAAATGCAGTATTGCTGATGCACGATGTATTTAATCAATTGCTTGTCCGATGTGCAGGTAAAATAGTATCGTTATATCTGACTGGTCCAGGATGGCTCACTAATAAATCCTTCTTTCCAGAGCCAAGACCATTAAGAACACAGTCTGTGTCAATGTGGAACTGACTGCAGAACAATGGAAAAAGAAGTATGAAAGAGAAAAAGAGAGAAACAAGACCCTACGTAACACCATACAGTGGCTTGAAAATGAGCTCAACAGATGGCGCAATGGTGAGGAGCTTGTTTGTGGCTTTTGTTATGCAAAAATGGGATTTAATTTTTTTTTTTTTTTTTTCAAGTCTAATATAGCAAAAAATTTTACATTGTTTCCCAAGGTTTTAGGTGTCTTATTTAGTTGTAGGTGCCTAAACTAGATAAAAAGCTTCAGCCTTAAAAACTTTAGTCATTTTGCTCTTCTGGTTCATTTTAACTACTACCATAAAATAGTGTAGCCAGTTTTAATGTGGAACCGATTTCTTACAGGTAAGTTAGTAGTACATGAAAATTCGGTTAATTGCTTTTTTTTCACTTCAGTAGCTCCTGGAGTGCCTGATAAGCACTACTTAAGGTTCTGATTATTGGTAGTTAAACAGATTAAGAACCAATAGACATATCTCAGTAGTAGTTGGTAGAAAATTGTAGGGATTGATACTAGGAATCTTGAACTAAATATAAAACTGCTTCTGATTATTTACATCAACCTCTGTGGCATTGTAATTTATGAGGATGGTGGCAATCATAAGAGCAGTCTGGAATTCCTTAAGAGTTGGGCGTGTTCTAACAAAATACCACTAAGTTGTATTCATTTAGAAACATAGGCCATAAATACAGAACAGAGAATTGTATCTTGGAAGACAGCAACCTGAAAAAAGAGGTTTTTATAGTGAAGTTCCAAGAGGGTTGGTGTTATCTAAGAATTTTAAGAGATTAGGTGTTGTCAACAATTGCTGAAAGCTATTTGGCTGAAACCAGACAAACTGAAAGAAGAAATAGGCACAATTTTAATAGCAGTGGTGACTGTTGGAGTAGATTATCAAGGGAATTAATAGATTCTCAGTCTCTTGATGATTTTCAGAGCTGAATACCTTTCATTTGAAGCATATCTTCCAGAAAGTTATTAGGCTCAAAGCAGGATAACTAAATGAAAGTTGGTGACAGAGACAGGTGGTTAAGCTGGATAACGTAATGGTCTCTTTTTGCCTTAAATCTATGAAATACTTCAAAAATGTTTAAACAACGTATCTGCCATAACTGGAAAATACTGTATCTTCTTGCATGCACCTCCTTTCCCTTTTATGCTACCTTTTTCAAAGAACAGGATCTCATCTTGGGTAGGGTATCCAAGTATCTGAATAGTAAGCAGCTAGGAAGCCAAGCCTGTTCCTGAGCCTGCTTCCATGCCCATAGATATGCCAACCCTCCCTCTTGCCGGTGCAGTGGGCTTGGTTCTGTGCACTGGGCCATGTTATCTCGCTGGGGGATTCCCCAGGGGTCTGGAAATATGGTGGTGGCGGAGCAGTGGCAGCATGAATTGCTGTGGCTCCCAGAGCCATGACAGTTAGTTGTGCCACCACTCCTCTGCCACAGTTTCCAGACCCATGGGCAGCCCTATTTCGCACATATTTCTGTTTGTTCCACGAGTTGGTTTGGTGCTGGTTATATGCAGAAAATACAGCATCTAATATTTTTCAGCATTATTTTATTCTGTGAAAGAGTTCCATAAGTGATCTGATAACAAAGTATACTTATACTTTTTTATTTAAGGGGAGACTGTACCAGTTGATGAGCAGTTTGACAAAGAAAAAGCCAACTTGGAAGCTTTTGCAGTGGATAAAGATATTACTATCACTAATGATAAACCAGCTGCCACAATTGGAGTGACTGGCAGTTTTACTGATGCTGAGAGAAGAAAGTGTGAGGAAGAAATTGCTAAACTGTATAAACAACTTGATGATAAGGTATGTCATTCTTTTAAAATCTAAGACCCGTTTGAAAACATGGGGCATTAATACTTAATTCTGACTATTCTTCACTTGTCAGTAGGGACCATTGTTGACGCATCATGCTGACTGCATTTGTACAGTAAGCTTGACCCCTGTACAAATGATCTGTGGCCAGAGTGTACAACAATCCAGAAAAATCCAAAGAGCGCTTGTATTTGAGAGCTTTTTTTCATATTTAATCAATTCTCTATGTTCAGATGACCTTCAGTTTTCTTCGTATTGTCACATCTGTGTGTAATAATTCAGAGAAGTGTTACATGCACATGATTGTTCTTCTGGCAACCAGTGTGTAGCAATAGAGAATGATTGTGCAGCAGAATTTAGCTGAGATATCAAAGTTCAAGGAGGTTGCAATGAATGGAATTATATAAATATTTCATACCTTTTTGGCAATATGATTGCATATTAAGGATGCAAACATCCTTAAAGTTACCATGGTGTAGTTTTTTGGGTTTTTTTTATTTAAGTATGATTTTGAGGTTCCAATTTGGTATTTCAATTTTACAAATCTGGTAGTACTGGTACTATACTATCATTTAAGATGATGGGTACTTTCAATCCATGTACTGTCTGGTCTTGCTTTCTAATCCACAGGGACTGGACACAAGAAAGCACTGTTTCATTTGAGACTAATTGCTGTTCTTGGCAATTTCAGCAGGGACTTAGGGTTGCATGAATGAACAAAACAATAAAACAGAGTACAGCCTGGGGAGTAAGTTAAAACAACAACAACAACAAAAATGCCAATATAAGGAAAGTAGAGGGAATTTAGTAGAGTGTTGAATATTCTTCCAGGAATTAAAATGTTCCTATTTGCTTTGGAGTCAGTACTGTATTATGTGCGGGGGGGTGGAATAAGTAAAGTGTATCAACAAAATTAAATTGATGCTTTGAATAATCTCTCTGGGAGAAGGTAAATGATATACATATTTTGTATAACTTTGAATGTGTGCATGCGCACGCACACATACTTACAATTTAAATATGCCGTTTGATTTAACTTTAAACAACAGTACTAAAACTGTCTTGGAAAAAATAATTTCTATCCCAAATAGTGTAGTTGGGAGTTGAGGAAGATGATTCCCCCCCCCCCCAAGCTCTTCAAATTCCAAACACGGTACATCAAAACAGGATTTTTCTTTTGGGTCCTGTGTAATGTTCTACAAACACACAAAGCTAGAAGCCTAACATGAAAAATCACATGCACAATTGATTAGTTGGATCACTGATTCTTTATTTGATTGTTACTGAACAGGAAACTTTAAATAACTGATTCCTAACATACTTTTGAAATTCTGTATGATGTTCAATTCAACATGTGTTGACTGGACTGTGATTTTGAACTACAGGATGAAGAAATTAATCAGCAGAGCCAGTTAGTAGAGAAGCTGAAGACACAAATGTTGGATCAGGAAGAGGTAAATTTCGTTACTGCATATCTTCATGTTGGACTTTTTATTTGGTACTAAAATTTAGGGATGTTAAACATAATTTACTTCTCAGGATGATGTTTCTATGAGCAAATTTTGCTGCTTATTGTATCACAGGCCTTTTTACTGTTTATAGTCAAAAGCTAACTTCTCAATTTCTCAGTGCTCCCCACTTGACATGCCTTCCTTTTCCTAAAGGAGCACAGGATGGTATAATAAATGTTTAGTTTGTTCGTTTGATCTTAAGCACTCTTATTTCGATTAGTTTTTTTTCAGTCTTCCAGTGCATTAAGTTTATGGTACCTAAGGAGAGGGGACACCTGCATGATCTAAGCTTGCTAGAATGCTCAGTCTAAAGTATTGCAGAAAAGGTCTCCTTTTATGAAGTAACGTACTTCTCCATTCAGTTCTGACAGAGTAAATTTGTTATAGAAATGAAAGCTTTTCTAATATCTTCATTTTGACAGATTTGTAAGTAGGATAAATATAGATTAATATTGCTGTCTGCATGCAAAAGCTTTTTGCAGTATGTTTTGCAATCTTACCTCATTCAATTACTAAATTATTCCTTAATTTTATATTCAGACAGCAGAGAGAAGAGCATATTGGCAACCTTGTCCAGCTCTCCTAGAGAATAAAATTGATTTGTTTCCTTTTATGCATGTCTCTGTGTAAGATGCCGTTGACCATGTGCTTAGAAAATGGTTGAGCGCTTCAGTATTATTTTGAAAAAAACTCCATTTTCCTTGGGCATACCCACTTAGCAACTAAAATATTAAAATACTTGGGGATGAAGTTCTAGGACCCAGTGAAGTCACTTTTGAAAAATGCAAATAGCGCTAATGGTTTAGAAGCTTTGTTTAAAAAAAGAAGTAATTGGAAATACCTGTTGTGAACTTCAGCTGCTTGTTCATCAAATCTTTTTGTAACAGTTAAATAAAATACCTTGTTTCTTCAGTGATATTGGATATAAAAATACAGCTAGGAGTCTTGTCCTTGTTACTGACAAATAGTTTAAACACCTGTTGGTTAGAATCCTGTTTATACTTGAATACAATGACTGCTATTTAAACAGTGCAGATAAAGTGCAAATCCTAAGTCTAGGTTTATTTTCTAAAAGAAACTTCTTTTGGTAAGTTTGGAGTCTCACTTGCAGTTCTCTCAATTTTGTTGAAGCAGTGATCTGTGTTTAAATTTTTATCAATGTCATAGCTTCTTGCATCTACCAGACGGGACCAAGATAATATGCAAGCTGAGTTGAATCGTCTCCAGGCTGAAAATGATGCCTCTAAAGAGGAAGTGAAAGAAGTGCTACAAGCCCTTGAAGAACTTGCTGTCAATTATGATCAGAAATCTCAGGAAGTAGAAGACAAAGCAAAAGAATATGAGCTGCTTAGTGATGAACTCAATCAGAAATCGGTAGGGAATTGGAGCTGGGATTTACAAATGTCTGCTTTTTCTTTGTGCTAGAAAACATGTCTGTTTTTCCAACTGCTTTCTTACTTTTAAGCTCAGTTGCAGAAAATAGAAAAGCTCTAATATGAATCTTGCACTCTTTCTAGTTCAAAATTTAGCATTCTGATTTGATTATTTGAGTCAAATGTTGGCATATAAAACATGAAGCTTCCTCCATTCCATTTGAAAAGACCCAGAAAATAGCATTTTCTAGGTCATCAGTCATCCATATCTTTGTTTGTTTGTTTGTTTTCTTTCCTTTTGGAGTCTGGCTGGAGGTGCCTTTTTGAATAATCAGTAGTTAATTGACTTAATCCTGTCACTGTTGCAGGAGGCAGACAGATTAGACAGATCACCATGTTCAGACAGTTAAGTGCTAGGTGTCAGTTCCCCCAAATCAGGTTAAATCTGAATTGCCTATATAAAGTTAGTAGTAGTAACAGTATGATTGTTTGGTTTTTTTTTTGTTTTTTTTTAAGTGAAGTCTGCCTTTCTCATCTTGAGGTCTTGGAGACCCATTTGCTGATATGGGCAAATTAACACATTATCCCTTGTTGAAAGACTGGGAATGGGGGAAAGGGCTCGCCACATATCAGCAGAACTATGGTAATCATGTGTCCACTCTCCCATAAGTGGAAGCTAAACTTGGGTAGTTGACTCATGAATAAAGCAATTGTTATATTGCTGCAAGTTCTCATAATAATTAGAGTTACAGTGGGCACGTGGAACAGTTTATTGTAGATAAACTAATCCAGAAGTGTCAAACAATATGGCCTGCTGACCTTATCTGGCCTATGGGAACTGGACCCCATATGCTGGCCACTGCCCCATGCACTGCATGTGCTTCCCAGGCTGAACCCAGTGCCATGTGTGCTGCATCCAGCACAGAGGACCAGCACAGAATGCTGCAATGCAGCCTGCGCCTTGGATCCCCTATGGCACATGCAGTGTTAGGTCCAGGCTGCATGCTTAGTGAACCTTGAGGCCAGTGCATGCTACACAGGGCCTGACTGAGCACATGCACTGCGCACAGTATGGGGGGGGACTGGCATGGGGCTGCATGCAGGCTGCACCCCAGATCTATGCCATATGCAGCACTGGGGCCAGCCATGTACAGCCTGTAATGCACAGCCAACACTGGGGCCAGGTGGCCCTTGGGGCCAGTGCATGGTGTGTACTCCTCATGGCACATGGGCAGGACCTGGCAGCATGAGGACTCCAGGGCATGGGCTGTATACAGTGCCCTGAACTGACCCCATTGAGCTGCCTGCACTGCTGGGTCTAGCCCACGTGTTTTGGATAGCAAATGCCCTGGGGGCAACATGCACAGAGACGGTGTCAGTGTGGTCCAGTTCGCAGACTGGCCCAGTGACACTCATTCAGCCTGCAGGGCTGGACGAGTTTGAAACCCCCATGCTAATCCACGGTAAACTTCTCCCTTTCTAATTCAGTACAATTTTGTCATCTACTGGTGGCAGATATAACAGCTCAAATGGAGCAGCCTTCAAAGTGTGTTGATAGAAATAAAAAGATGCTGCCCTTCTTTTCTGTCATTTGAAAGTCATTGGAAGTTCTCCTGTTCTTCAGTGTTGGATTTTTGAGCAAACAAACCAAACTCCCCTTTCATGCTTTGGTCTCTGGCTAATATACCTTTTCCTGAGGTTGATTCAGTTTTTAAAGACTTTCTTAGAATTCATTTTGCTTTTGCTTCTTCAGTAGTATGTAGCTTTGTATTTACTGCTAAGATTGGTATTGTGTGTGTGTGTGTGTGTGTGTGCGCGTGTGTAAAGGCTGCTAGGGAATTCAATGTATATTGAGTTGGACAAGAACTACTAATGCCCCACAAGATGATCCTTCATTTCTCTGGTTTATTTCAAAGGTAGTTTATTCCACACCCTTAGAGTTGGATATTATCTCAGAGTTGCAAGGGCTTTGATAAAGATACCAAGAATGGAGACCCTTCCCAAAGGAAGGACCCATGTGCTATATTCAGAAGTAATTGGTAAAATGTGACAGGCCTCTCTGTTACAGAAAGTATTTTGTTTGGAATGGCAAAGGCTTCCTTTTCTGCTACTCTCTGAGGCTGGTAGTCTCTCTGATAAAGTGCTGAGATGCACTCTAATTCAGGGCTGAGAGCCAGCAATGTTGAATATCTTTGTGGCTCTGCCCCTCACTTTTTAAATGCCCACTCCTATTGATTGGAGTGGGTCTCATCTGTCTTCCTATCTAAAATATCAGCGTAGACTGAGAGAAGTTGCAGGTTGTTGTTGTTTTTTGTATAAAAGAGTGACCATGGTTAATATGTTACGGTGTGGACCAGGCCACTCATCAGAAGCAAGATTCCCTTGATGATGCATTTGTTTCTAACTACCATTTATATGATGGCTCAGGTGATTGTGGTAAGTATTCAAGAGTATGTATCCTCAAGCACCAGGGCCTTAAAAATACCTGCTGTAAGGTAAAAGACTTGACTGCTGGTAGTAAACCTCTTAATAGAAGAAATAGATTATCTTAGATGGTGGTATGTTTATCTATTACCAGCTTGCCTCTAGCTATAAAATGGGCAATAGTAAAGCAACAGCTAAGAAGTAGACTATGCCTTTTGATTCTTAAATCTCTCTATAGCACTCAGCATCTTTTCTAGTGGAAGCCAGAGGTGGTTCACCTTGTTTTAGAATAATAAAAATTTGTTCAAAAGAAAATAACATCTGCCTCCCACTCTCCTCTCCTTGGAAGAAACTAATTAAGGGTCCTTGGAGGGACTTGATCCTCTTACTCTTGATTATATTGAATAAATACAAGATTGATTCCACCAGACTTTCTACTTCAGTTGTATTAGGAAGAAGCCCTCCAAGCATGCATTTTCTGTGACACTGAGCAGAAGTGAAGATTTACTCTTTTTTCCCTCTTTTTTTAATTCCTGGGACTATCTTATACACACAACCTTGCACTTTAGTGTCTTTGGAAACAATTATTGTTAAAATCTTGCCTCTTCTCTTAGAAGAGGTCTGTTTACTGGAGAAACTTTCCTTTGGAGTTGTAGATATACTAATTCTGTCTTTTTGCCCTTTATACTCATGGCATTAGTATGTTCTTTGGCTGCTTGTCAGATATCAGGGCTGTGTGAAACAGCATTGTTTCATTTGTGGCACTCGGGTCCAGTCCCAGAGGACTGGAAAAGGGCCAATGTGGTCCCTATTTTCAAAAAGGGGAGGAAGGAGGATCCAAGTAACTTATATGCCAGTCAGTCTCACCTCCGTCCTTGGAAAGGTCTTTGAAAAGATTATGAAGGATTGTATTTGTGGAAGTCCAGTGGGAAAAATAATGCAGCAGGGAAACCAGCATGCATTTGTAGCAGGTAGATCATGCCTGACCAATCTGGTTTTGTTTTATGATGGTCACAAAATGCTCAGATGCATGAGTGGAGGTGGATGTTGTTTTCTTGGACTTTAGCAAAGCCTTCAATGCGGTATCTCATCCTGTTCTCATAAATAAATTAGGAGGCCGTGACATAGATGTTTACATGGTCTGGTGGGTGGCAAATTGGCTTGGTGGTCGTACCCAGAGCGTGGTAGTAGACAGGTCGGTATCAACCTGGAAGGATGTGGGTAGTGGGGTCCCACAGGGTTCAGTCCTTGGACCTGTACTCTTCAATATCTTCATCAGTGATTTGGATGTGGGTGTGAAGTGTACTTTGTCCAAGTTGGTGGATAATACTAAATTGTGGGGTGAAGTGCACACACCGGAGGGTAGGGAACGATTGCAGGCAGACCTGGACAGGTTAGAAAAGTGGGCAGTACACAATAGGATGCAGTACAACAAGACCAAGTGCAGAGTGCTACACCTAGGGTGCAAAAATATCCAGCACATCTACTGGCTGGGAAGTGATCCTCTCAGGAGCACAGCAATGGAAAGGGATCTCTGAGTCATAGTGGACTGCAAGATGAACTTGAGTTGTCAGTGTGATGAAATGATCAGCAAAGCTAACTGCACTTTATTGTGCGTCAGCAGATGCGTGACAAATGGATCCAAGGAGGTGATATTTCCCCTCTATGCGGTATTGGTCAGACCGCAGTTGGAGTACTGCATCCAGTTTTGGTGCCATACTTCAGGAAGGATGTTGATAGACTCGAAGGTCCAGAGGAGGGCCACTCGTATGATTAGGTCTTACAGGACAAGCCCTATGAGGAGAGACTGAGGGACCTGGACCTTTTTAGCCTCTGCAAGAGAAGGATAAGGGGTGATCTCATGGCTGCCTACAAATTCATTAGGGGGATTGGAGATGCTCTGTTCACCAGGGTGCTTCTTGGGGTAACAAGGAACAGTGTCACAAACTGACAGAGCAGATTTAAGCTAGATAGCAGGAAAAACTTCTTCATGGTAAGGGTGGCCAAAACTTGGAATTGGCTTCTAAGGGAGGTGGTGCTCTCCCCTACCTTGGGGGTCTTTAAGAGAAGTTTGGATAGGGATCTGGCTGGGGTTATCTGACCCCAGCACTCCTTCCTGCCTAGGCAGTGGGTCGGACTTGGTCTTTTGAGGTCCCTTTCAGTCCTAGCGTCTATGAATCTATGACTTCCGTTTCGCCGTTTCTGTGCTTTTGTTTCTTCATTTCATTTAGTTTTGAAGCACTGTTCCATTTCGTTTAGTCAAAACTGTTTCACTGATTTGACACATTTCAATGTTTCACCCATAGATTATAATGGGGAATTTTGAAAATGCCTTCAACTTTGTCATTTCTTCCCTGATTTGGATGAAATTTGCAGGGATGGTAGTCCCTTCTAAGGGCATGAAGCCTGCCAATTTTCAAGGAGATAGGTGCAAGGGTTTCTTGGAAACTTTACCTCAAGGTGCTGACAAGCAAAACTTTTGTGTCACTTGCCAGCAGCGGCAGCCTCCTGTCATCCCGTGTGCAGATTTGGGGGCCTGCACTCCCAGGAGGGTTGTGGGGCTGTGTTGGATGCCTCCCGGGGGTGCGGGCCCCTGGATGTGCGCTTGGGATGACGGGAGGCTGCTGCTGTCACCTGGGACCGGCGCTGAGTGCAGCCCATGCCCAGTGCCAGGAAGACTGCTGCCGCTGACTCCAGGCAGCAGCGGCAGCCTCCTGTCATCGTGCATGCAGATCTGGGGGCCTGTGCACCTGGGCAGAGTCCGGCAGCCCTGGGGGGTTAGGTTGACCTCCATGGGGCTGGCGGAGACGCTCGGAGCGCAGCCCTGGCTCTCCTTGCTTCCCGCTGCCAGGCTGCACTCTGACCGGCTCTGCCAGCCCCATGGAGCTCAGCCTGGTGGTAGGAGAGTCACTGGTGGAGCCTCTCGGAGCACAGCCCTGGCCAGTGGCTCTCTCCCGCCTCCTGCCACCAGGCTCAGCTCCGTGGAGCTGGTTGGAGTGGGGGAGAGCCAGGGCTGTGCTCTGACTGGCTCCGCCAGCCCCACAGAGCTCGGCCCAGTAGCGGGAGGCGGAGTGCAGCCCTGGCTCTCTCCCGCCTCGCCTCCACTGGGCTACTTTGAAACTTTAAACGTTTTGAGTGCCCTCATTTCATTTCAAAGCCGTTTCAAAGACTTTTGTTTTGTTTCAAGTTCGCTGTTTCGAGCTCGAAACACCTCGAAACAGCTTCAAAACAAAATACTCGGCAAAATTTTGCACAGCCCTATCAGATATAGAAGACTTGAGTAGGCCTTAAATAGTTATATTGTGACTGTGAATCAAGATAGCAGCATCCTAGTAGAAATCCTTGGGTGTAATATATTAATCTTCTTTTGGAGCCTTAGAATCACTAAGGTACAAAATTAAATACAAAATATAGTAACCAGTTTTTACAAATATTTTTTTAAAAGTGTAATAGGGGAAAGTATACTTGCATCTTCCTACTTCTCTAGATCCTTTTTATAACCAGCAAAAACGGGTGTTGTTGGCTTTTTAATATTGTTGTTAAACCATGGCTTGTAGTCTGGTAATTGTTTTAAGATAACTGGTAAGCATGTTTTGAGGTTTCTCAAAGAAAATGAGAAAAATATTCCTATGTAAATTGGTAAAATCTAATTTTAGATATTTCCTTTGTTTAGGTAACTTTAGCCAGTATAGATGCAGAGCTACAGAAACTAAAAGAAATGACCAACCACCAGAAAAAACGAGCAACGGAGATGATGGCCTCATTACTGAAAGATCTTGCAGAAATAGGAATTGCAGTTGGAAATAATGATGTGAAGGTAGGGAACATATATATCCCAAATATACTAACATGATAAATTCATATGCTCTGTAGCTATTATGAAGTGCTTTATTGTTTGTGTTTTCAGCATAGTAAAGATGCTTTATAACTAGCCTGGCTATACAGCTAGTCATTTGCCATGTTTTTGGTTATGGGAGAAGGTCAAACAAGTTAGAAGTGCTTCAGAGAAGCATTTTTATTAATTGAGTTTGGCTTTTTTTTGGCAAGGATTGCTTGTTTAAATATACTATTTATTAAAAACACAAAGTCATTATCTCTATGGAGAGAGTCCACACTGGCAAGCAGACTTACTTCCTGTCCATCAAGTAAGTATTACGGAAAATATAAATGTTTTGATCTACCAAGGGAAACAGCATCAGAAGTTGTTTTCTGGTCTGAATTTGGTTGAAAAGTACCAAAAGATTAAAAAAATGTAATAATTTAAACATAGTCTGAAGCTAGCCACCTAATGGTTGTTGCATGTTGGGCACTGTTTTCTGGCTGATACACTCTGCTTTTAATGAAGTCTTCATAGAATTTAATATTTTTATCCAAACTTTCCTTTCAGCAACCTGAAGGAACTGGTATGATAGATGAGGAATTCACAGTGGCAAGACTATACATTAGCAAAATGAAATCAGAAGTGAAAACAATGGTAAAGCGGTGCAAACAACTAGAAAGCACGCAAACTGAAAGCAACAAAAAAATGGAGGAAAATGAAAAAGAGCTGGCTGCTTGTCAGCTTCGTATCTCACAGGTAATATGGTAGTGTAGCTCCTTTTTTTTTATATTGGATTCCTGCATTATTTGGTTGTCTTCTTACAGATCTGTAGATAAGTTAATCTATAGCTTACAGTTTTAAAACTAGTAGTTCAGAGGCCTTTAGAATAAGTAGGAAGTCGGACATTTGTTCAGATGAATGCTTAATTTTTGAATTCATCAGTCTCCGTTTTGAACGCAGGTATTGCACAAAAGTGTTTAGATCCCTTTTTTTAAAGATATTACTCCTAATATAACCAAGGGAACCAAGAAGATTGTAGATCTTGAACTTAATGTTGTTGCAGTAAGCGCAGTTGATTAGTTTAGGATCTCTCAATGTTGAGAGAAGTTTTTTTTTTTTTTTTTTTTTAGCCTAAAAATCTGTTTCCTCTATATTTAACATTTATAAAATATAAAACATTAGTTTCAATGTTATAGGGGACATATTGACTTTCTTTCAGCTCTGTGGGGGGAGGTTACACACTTCTTTTAATGTGCAGAAGCAGTGGCTTCATCAGAAGCACTCTGCCCTCTTGAGGCAAATTTGAAAAGGGAGAGGGAAATGTCAGGAAGTAGACACAACATAAAATTATCACAATAGAATTGAGCAAATTGAAACATTATTCTAATAGATCAAAGGCTAGTTTAATATGAATGTTGTTAAAGTTTTCTAACATGCTTTTTTATCTTTCCAAACTCATGTGATCAAACCTTTGCTCCCCTATTCCTATTGATCACCAATATGATT
Source organism: Alligator sinensis (assembly GCF_000455745.1). NCBI lineage: Eukaryota > Metazoa > Chordata > Crocodylia > Alligatoridae > Alligator > Alligator sinensis. Next base: position 1,003,025 of record NW_005842231.1, on the reverse strand, counting down.
TTTAGCTCTGCTCTAGGACTTGTAATTTTATTTGTGGAATCTTTAATAAGAGTAAAAGAAAAAAATGGACAACTACCTTCCTTGTCCCATTACTGTATTTGTGGGAGCCACAAGATATGAGTGTGATGATGATATTTACTTAAATGCAATACGTGGATTATGACCCTAGATACTGCAACACACACAATCTATTTGCAAAGATAAGACTTGTTTTAGAAATATGAAGTTGACTGCGTTTTGTTGGGAAGTTTTATTTGCCCTTTTTAAATATGCCAAAAGCTCTTAAACTTTTCATGCAACTTCATTTGACTATACCTAGTTTACATATAAATAAATATCTGTTCATTCTGAAAGCATGAAGCAAAGATCAAGTCACTAACAGAGTATCTTCAGAATGTGGAACAGAAAAAGAGGCAACTGGAAGAATCTGTAGATTCCCTTAATGAAGAACTAGTCCAGCTTCGAGCACAGGGTATGGATTTTCCTTTAAATATAACGATTACTAGGAAGCATGGTGCAATTGGTATTGGAGAAAATATGGTGTTGGTGTTTTTCCTCTCTGGATAAAGTGACAGAATAATATGTATAACTTAGTGTGTGTTTCTAAGTGCAAGTACCTCATCAATAAGATTCAGTGCATATGGAGACGCATCATTTGAAAGAGTTCTTCAAAACATAACACTGTAATTTAATTGATTTTAAATATGAAAAGCTATTAATAAATTTGCATATTTCAATTTTTAAAATATTGGGGAGGGAAAAATATTTTTTATCTTGGTCCTCCCTATGACTACCTAAATACCCGAGCTGAAAACTTTTTTTTTTTTTTTGGTAGAAAAAGTTCATGAAATGGAGAAGGAGCACTTAAATAAAGTCCAAACTGCAAATGAAGTCAAGGCAAGTTAGCTATTTTTTTTGTTCTTCTTTAGTTTACATAAAACTTAATATTTTAAGTACCAAACTAAATTTGTTGTTGTTTTATAGCAAGCAGTTGAGCAGCAGATTCAGAGCCACCGTGAGACCCACCAGAAACAAATTAGCAGCCTGCGAGATGAGGTTGATGCAAAGGAGAAACTTATTACTGAACTCCAAGAGTAAGAATTATGATGATAAAAGTTGGACATCACTTTTACTTTTAAAATATTAGACTTTTGAGGAAAACAGTTAAACTACATGCCTAACAAATTCCTAAACTACTTAAATATTTATTTGGGTTCATTTATTTGATTAGGACTTGAATATATTTATAGTTCTGAAGTCAAGTCGTTGACCCTTTTGTAGCAGTGAGTAGAACAGTTCACTGTCTTCAGTATTTTACTCAAAATTAAGCAAAGCGAGTGTCATCCCTCTTTCAGTAGTCTGGTACTCAGATTTATGGTTTGCCCAAGGGTGATTTAAGAAAAAACAAATATTTAGCATTTGGCAAAGACCCTTGGGCTAATAAAAGTAAGATAACATACTAGGGATTTGTATTGTTATGGGGCAGCGGAATTGGGAGCAGGGGACTCCTTTCCAGCACTGCACATATTGAATGTGATTTTATGGTTTTGGGGTCATATCTGGTAAATACTCAAAACCAGCATAACAGTCAGTCAGTTGCTGCTATTTCTGATTTAAAAAAAAAAAAAAAAAGGTTTAAGGCAGACAGTTTAACAAGACTCCTTTTGTACCATTTACTCCTTAGTCATTTGTGCACCATAGATTAGTTTTAATAAATGTGCTTCAGAGTAATAAAGACTCAGACTTGATGTCTTTGAGGATTCTCATCGACATATTTGCATGTTGATCGTGACTGTTTCATGTTCAGCCAAAATCAGAAGATGATGCTTGAGCAGGAACGTCTAAGAGTTGAACACGAGAAGCTGAAAACTACAGATCAAGAAAAAAGCAGGAAACTTCATGAACTTACGTAAGTTCCTAATCCGAGGGTTTTCAACCTTTTGTTAGTTTAAGTACCCCCCACGGCTGGATGCCGAGCAGGGGAAGTGGGGAGTGCGCGGCTGAGCGGGGAGGGGAGGTTAGCGTGCCGGACATGGAGCAGGGAGGTGGGGACAGAGCACCGCTGCCTCCCAAGAGCAGGGCCAGGTTGGGGTGGGGAGTGGAAGCTCACCGGGCTGGGGTGAGGGCAGTGGTGCCCCTCTGTGGGGTGGCGAAGCTCACCAAGCTGATGTGTGGTGGCAGCCACTGCATGCGAGCTTCCCTGCCCCTCGGAGGGGTACCGCTGCCCTCACGCCACCCCAGACCTGCTCCTGGGAGGTGGCCTCACTCCATCCCTGCCCACCCATACATACCCCCTAGGACTAGTCCAAGTACTCCCAGGGGTACGCGTGCCTCCGGTTGACAACCCCTGTCCTAATCCATGTTTAAGGCATGAAAATGCATAGTGGGAAGGACATTTGGAATCCTGATGTTGACCTGAAGTGGTATGGAAACTGGCTTTCCCTCTAACTGTTCTTAAACAGTCTTAAAAAAACAAAAAACTGTTCCTTTTCTGCCATATATTAGTTATCTGATGAGTTGGTTTGATTGTCTGGTCTACTTAATATTAGTGATAAAGACAATGCTGGAAGAATAAAAATCAGACTAAGTCTTGATTCTATATTAGAATTTTCTTTTATTGTCTTTAAGGTGTAGAGAGAGTTATTTTCTCTATACAGAGCAACTGTAGTAATTTGTAGTTTTAAATGGTGAAAGTCATGGTTTTCCAGTATGTATAAGATCTGAACCTTGTATAAACTTCATTAGAAATCTAAACAAACTCTTTAATTGAATTGGTGGCTTGTATGAAATTGGTGGAGGGCAGGGATCTTAAAACTGGTTTAGGCAGAAGTAGCTTAGTGAATGTCTTTTAAGACTTTGAACAAGAATTAATTGATTTACCTGGGTTTAGGGCCAGAAGGCATCTTCTAGATTTTTACCAGATTTCTGTTGGGAAGGATTACAGAGCATTCAAGGCATTGTTTTATTGACAGCCTGATTTAAATGAGTTCCAGTTAAAGGTATCCTATTTTGATCTATTATTATTATAATTTTCCATAATGAAGAAACCTAAAAGGGTTCATTGTTCCTGAAAACTTGTAAAACTCCATATGCCTAAAATTTTGAAACCTTAGGGAAGTTATGTTAGTCCAAGTTCTGAGGTCTGCCAATTAGTTATTGACTAATGCAAAACAAAATCTTGCAAGAACAATGTCAGCCAAAGGTTTCCCTGAGATCCAGTAAATAATGTCCTAAATCAACACGTGTTCTTAAAAGTTCTGCTAGTGGAAACCATAGTGTTATAGTGATGTGAAATATTTAAGTCCTGGTAAATCAGAATTTTATTGTATATTTTTTTTGGTCCATAAATTTCTCTTTCAGACTTTTTTTCATTTTTTGTCTGCTCGTGGCTTTAATTGCAACAGTTTTTCCTTATACCATCTTGAACTTTTCAGGTTAAACTCCTGTGTTACATAGGAAGTTTGGAAGCTAAGTTTTATATATGAAGCATTAATCTAGCAGTTTCTGCTTGATTGAAACTGAAGTTGAGGGCAGCAGGGAGATGAATTAAAAATGTCAGAATTGGGTGACTTAGTGTTATGCAAGTTATTGAAATGAATTTTATTGCATAAACTATGCTGGTCTGCATGCATGATGTTTTCCTAGACCAAAGTCAGTGCTTAAAGCTAGAAGTATAAAACTGCAACAATTCAAAACTTTAAACAAAAATAATACACCTCTGCTGTATGTCCATTTTTGTGACGCCATAAACACAGGTGGGAATTAGAAGAAATTATTCTAATAGCAGTGGTGACTTAATAGTGGAATCATTTGAGTAGTTTAGCCAGTTCCTTTAGAAGGCTGCAGGGGGATTTTCATAAAGATGCAAACTCTTCCAAACCTTTACTTTTCCCTCCCTAATAAAAGTGCCGATTTCTCACTTTTTTCTTACTCTGTCTGTAGAATCTTCTTGATATCCTTGGTCATAATAAAGTTTTTAGGTTCTTTCTGATCTCTGTAGTTGCAGTCCTACATAATTTGAGAGATTAAACATTAGGGCTTCAGCAGCATATTTAATACTTCTTGCATTACATAAGAAAGAGCTGTAAACAGACGGGTCACTGCAATATGGTTGAAGTTTAGTGGAAAATACTTTGCTTGGTTTGCATACAAGTTAATGAATACTTGCACAACATTGAAAATCAATTTTTCATTTGGAATAAGCCTCTATTGTCCCTTTACTTCCTCTGACACTCTCCAGGGTTTGGTTTTTTCTTTCTTTTGTTTTCCATTTCCTTCTGGTGTGCCCTCAACTTCACAAGCCTTGTAATATTTGAAAAACAAGTGGCTTTTTTTTCTCTTTTTCAAGCATTGATCCGGGACCTATTCAGATGACTGAATTGGTTCATCTTTAAAGGACTTAACTCTATACAAAATTGTATTCTGGGCAATATCCTTGGTATTCCATTCGTGGCCCCCTCGTTTTGACTGCATTGCCATTTGTTCCATATGGTCACTTTCTATTAGGAACCTAAGAGAACAGCCACTGTAACCTTTCCACTTGATCTGAAGTAGAATTCTAACTTTTTTTAAAGGTAAACTAGCATGATGATTCATTGCACCTCTTTTCCCTTGAGCCTCTTAAATATATTTATTTTAAGGCTTGTGGGTTTTGTTCTAGACAAACATCAGTGATTCAGGTGTATATTTGTCTTTGACTTTTAGGGTTATGCAGGACAGACGAGAACAAGCAAGGCAAGATCTGAAGGGTTTGGAAGAAACTGTGGTAAGTATAGTATGTTCACAAGCAAATGCCAGTTAACCTCTTTATTCAGGTTAAGAACTCGGAACCATGAGAACTTACTTATTTGTTCATTTTTAGGCTAAAGAACTTCAAACTCTGCACAACCTTCGGAAGCTCTTTGTTCAAGATCTGGCTACCAGAGTTAAAAAGGTAACTGATGCTACTAAGGCTTATTCCTTTTGTGAACATACATTGCATGCATTTAAAAGTAGAAATAAATGAAGCACTTAATATAGCTTTAATGGTTCAGGTGTTGATTAGAAATCGGACTTCCATATATTATTATTTTATTTTCTTATCACTGTAGAGCGCAGAGATGGACTCAGATGAAACGGGAGGCAGTGCTGCACAAAAACAGAAAATTTCCTTCCTCGAGAATAATCTTGAGCAGCTCACAAAAGTCCACAAACAGGTACAGTAAGACTTGACTAAAGGTAGTTAACTCCTAAAGAATACTTGCTTATTCAAGATGCATCACAAAAGCATAATGGTTGTTTGTTTTATTTGTATTGGGAATAGTTCATGCAAGTAAGGGATCATCACTTCTCTTGGATGCTTAACTCCAATTTTTAATATAAAATAAATAGGTACATTTAATATAGTCCTGTGAAAGTCTTTAAGAGTAATTTAGACTTACGTGATATTTGTAGTGAGTAGTTTTTGAAAAGGGATTTTATTACTGAAATACTTTAAACCAAATAAGTTTATAAAATAAAAGTTGGATCAAAGTTATTGTCCTTTCTTTTAGGGTTACACTGCAGCAGGGTGAAAGTAACTTGCTTTTTCAGAGTAAAATAATATATCTTGCATATTCTTAGCTGGTACGTGATAATGCAGATCTTCGCTGCGAGCTTCCTAAACTGGAGAAACGACTTAGAGCTACAGCTGAGAGAGTTAAAGCTTTGGAGTCGGCACTGAAGGAAGCCAAAGAAAATGCATCTCGTGATCGTAAGCGATATCAGCAAGAGGTAGACCGCATTAAAGAAGCAGTGAGATCTAAGAACATGGCTAGAAGAGGACATTCTGCCCAGATTGGTAAGTAAAGAGAATCCAGGACTTGCTAAAAAATTTTGGCTGCTCCCTTCTCCCCCACTCCCCCTTCCATTCTTAGGATAATGTGGGCATAAATTTTATTTCTAGTACAGGAATTGCTGGCGCCCCTGCTAGTAATAGTACAAATTGAAACTTGTGAAAACATGGTAGGGTCTGTACCTTGATAGAGAACCTGTTCTGATTTTAATTATATTTGTAGCTTTTAATATAAACGATGGTTAATCTAATCTATTTGTGATGGGGTACTTAATTTTTCACATGATGGAAAGCCTTGCCTGCAAAAAACATTAGCCATAAAGGGCAGGGTTTACGTTTCATAGAAGAAAGTAATACATTGGAACATACACGAAGGGCATGTCTACACAGGATGCTACTGCGCTGTAGTGTCCATTGGCAAAAACTGTGATGCCACTGCTATGTTGCCGTAGCAACACGCTCCCTCTATAGTGCATTGCTATGGTGACGTAGTGGCCCAAAATAACTGTGCATGGCTGACACGGCACAGTACAAAAGGAAGTACTAAATGATGGCGCAGTAGCAAAGGCACTGTACAGCCACGTGTAAGTACACTCAAAACGTCTCTATCTTGCCTTTCGATTCTACATTTGTTACACACTTGTGATGACAAATTTGTAAAAAGATGGGATATGAGTGGCTTTTGCCACTCATCTTGGGGCATGGCAATAATCCATTAGAAAATGTCTACAGCCTGATCTGTTCAGAAGTGACACTCTGTAAAAGGCAAGAAAATCCTCCTGAGAAGCTAATGCTCATCTAAACATAGTAAACTTAAACTCCCTCCTTTCTATTTCCGTTCAGTTTCAGAAAACTAGACATCCCATAGTTCTCCAGTAAGCATATGCATAGGGTAATGTTAGCAGTGAAAGTCACTTTGGTTTTACTTTCTGCACTGCCCTCCCTCCACCTCCCTTGCTACAAGGAGAGTCATATATACATGTCATGGGCTTGTTTTTGAGAAACGTTTTTCTATAAGTTAGATCTGAGTAGGTAGAGTCTTTTCCAAATCTAGTACCAGTCTGATATGAAGTGTATATATAGCCACTGACAAAAAGCTGGTGTATTTGCCTTGAGATAAAGAATAACTTTTATAATTGTGTAACTCAAGAAGTTCTTAAGTATGCCAGAAATAGAAACCAGAGTAGCTTATTTTGTGGGAAAAAAACCAAATTGACCTGTTATGGCCTTAAAAATGCTGGAGTGTACAGATACATAGTGTGTAACAGTTAGTAATTTGATTTTTCACAGTTCTGTATTTGTTAATTTTACAAGATGCTTTCCTGTCTGAGCGTTTTTGATTTATAATATTTTTTTAACTCGTTAACAAGAGCCTTGTGAACTTCAGAACTAAAGGTTAGTCAAAAAACTGCCTTTTTATTTTTATACAGTGCATCATAAAGATAAAGCATCTGAGCCTAACAGCCTGGTTGTTAAAATCCCCCAAACACCGCTTTTCTGAACTTCTAAAATAACGTATTTCTCATTTTAGCAGGTAACTTGCAGACCATAACAACATTCACTGTAGAGTGGCATCATACAGGATTGATTAATTGGAGCAATAAAAGATTAAATGGTAAATGGCTTGGCATGCATTTTCCTAAAGCTGTGCTTTGTTTTCTGTAGCAAAGCCTATCCGTCCTGGCCAGCATCCAGCAGCTTCTCCAACTCATCCAAGTGCAATTCGTGGAGGAGGTGCAATAACTCAGAACAGTCAGCCAGTCCCACTGCGTGGCGGTGGAGCACGGCAGGATAAAGTGTAAGTCTTGCTTTCCATAAGTTGTTTCTGTGTCCTTTGGGAGCTTTGTGTTATAGTTCATGTTTAAAATCCAATCAGCTGAATAAAGCCACTTGAATATTCTACAGCTACTTCCTGTTTTAGTTTTTTTTTTATTTAATTCGGAGGAATACACTATGTAAGAAGGCAGCTCATACTGGTGCTTCCTTTTACACAAGTGAAGTAAAGTTTTATGTAATGAAATATAGGTTGGGGCTAAGAATCACTCCTAAATGAACACAGTACAGAAACAACAGAAAAAATGCCTGCAATCTGCAACAAGTATGTAATAGATGAAAATATTCACTACTGTTCACTACTTTTATTTTCCCCAGTGACTGGTAACCTGCTTTTAAATTTGATAGAGAGTCCCTCCTCCAAGGAGAAATACAATTTGATGTAGAGTGGTGGTTCTTTCATATGCTGTTCTTCTACCTTTTGCTAATCCCATGCATTATAGCTTGGGAATTGGAAGTTTTAGCTTTCATGAAAACAAATCTTTTCACACTATAATTTAATAACTTTAAAAGCCATTCTAGTTAAAATGCTATTAAATGCTTCAGTAATTGAAGTAGTATGTGTATTTATGGTCTCTGACAAACATTCAGCTAAAGGTGTGATGAAATCTGATTCGCAATCCCAACCATTTATGCCTCCTGCCATGCCACATGTGAATGGCAGGGCATGCAATTGTGAGATCGGGGGTATTGCCAGTGCAGGGGGAGCCATATTGCACTAGTTACCTGATTGGTGGTGGCCACACTAATTAGTTTAAGGCTTTAATGGGAACCAGCCACAAAGCTATCTCACGCTTTTTTTTTTTTTGGTGCAGTAAGTCTTGTGACCTATTACCTGTTTTATTGTGCCCTTTAATTGAATGAACACATGGCTAGGTTACTACTTCATATGTGATTAACTGGTTAATCACGTCTTAAGTGTAACATCTGCCAGGGGCCTATGAAAACTGCACATGTGCATCTTTAAGCATATGTGTACATTCATTTAAATCAAATGCAGTGGTTAATATGCTTAAATATCTTTATTGACTTGGGACTTTTAAAGCGCATTATTGCTTCATTAACTGCATGACAGTTGGTCCCTTCCTTGTGAAGAAGACTGCACGTGTCTGCTCGGCTGCATTTTGAATGTTTCTCATTTGTGTAATTTAGTTTTCCGCATTAAGACCATCTGTGTCTTAAACTGAAGAATAGTGTGAGCTCCTAAAGAGCCCTGTGGGGCCTTAAATCCCAGATACTTTGTCCCAGGAATTCTCTCACTTTTAAGACTAGATTAGCTGATGTTACCGTATAACTAAGGAAAAATGGAACTAGCACATAATCTTCCAAAGCTTCCTTTTTTACTGACTTCAGTTGTTGCAGGTATGGATGTCTTTCTCTTTTGCCATCATATTCTTTCCCCTTTCTCTCCACAAGCAAAAGAAAGTAAACAGGGGTCACTAAATGAGAGAATATAGTAAATCTGTAGTTCTTGTATTATGAGAAGCTAGCAGATAATAAGTTGAAAACTAACAAAAGGAAGTTTTTTTTTCACACGGCATGTAATTAGTGTAGAACTTGTTGCTTCCAGATGTTGTGGAAGCTGACAGTTTAGCCCAGGGGTGGGCAAAATGTGGCCCGGAGGCCGGATGTGGCCCGCCAGGCCATTCTGTGTGGCCCGCGGGGCCCCTAAAAAATTTAGAAAATTAACATTTATCTGCCCTGGGCTGCCTGTCATGTGGCCCTCGATGGCTTGCCAAAACTCAGTAAACGGCCCTCTACCCAAAATAATTTCCCGCCCCTGGTTTAGCCAGATTAAAAAAGGGATTCGATAGATTCTTGGAGGAAAGGGGCATCAGTTGCTATTGAGCATGGAAGTTAAGGATACAGCCTCTGAATCTCTCTGAATTTTCCTATGCCTTAAATCCTGGAGGTTGCAAGTGAGAGGAACAGTGGAAAAAAACCCTAGTCATACCAAATTCATGGTCCCTTTCAGCATCCACTCCACCATTGTATATGACACAGGATACTGGGCAAGATGGACCTATGGTCTGACTCAGTAAATGGCAATTCTTATGTGATTTTTATTCCAGGACTTGGGCATTAGTCCCAGACAATTTACTGCCTCCTGGCAGTTGATTAGTTCCCAGAGACCATGATGATTCAGGGGGATCTTTCCTATAAATACTATAAATTATCCCTGCCTTTGCTGAAATGTATCTGTTGACACTAAATTGTTCTCAGTCCCCCTTGAGCTTACATTTTACCTGGAGGAGAGAGCTTTTACCCTTGGTAACCACATGTCAGTTGGCCTGGGGGAATTTTGAGCAAGGAGGCCTAGCTTGGCTGAATTTTATTAAATACATTAGCTTGTCTGCCTGAGGAATATAGCAGTTCACATTTTTGAAGCTTTAAAATGATCAGTTCTATTTATTGTTTAATAAAGAAAAAATACAGCAGTGAATTACTGCAACTCTGTCATGGGTTAAGGAGAGAATGTCATGTGAACTAGTCAACTTACAGCTTTTAAATTTGTTTAAAAATATAATTTCCATTTAGAGTCAATAACACTTGCAGATGACATCCCATTGACTCTGGTTGCATAAAACTTGCTACTAAGGCACTGGTCCCTAACTTGCGCTGTTTTTCATCTATAACTGAGATAATAGCACCTCAGATAAGTGGATCTATGAACAAATGAGGTTGGTGTTCTTTTTCTTGACCAATAATACTCATTTTATTGTTAATCTCATAAATTGCTCCCAAGTCTGCAGATTCTACCAAAAGACTTATACACTTGTTCTCCTTCAAACTACCCATAGCCCTCTTGACCTAGATCAAGAATGAAATTTAGAAATATTTTGCATGTTACTATTTTGACTATTTCTGTGTGCAATTTTAGACATTTGAAAGTCACTGAGGGATGTATATCTGCTTACTCATTTAACTTAGCTTTTTCTTTGCAGTTGCTGAGAAGTCTGCAGCATGAAGAGGATGGGATATCATACAGAGAGAGTCATTCCATGACAATAATCTCTCCCATTGTGGATTGTAGGATTTTTTTTTTTAACTGTATAAATTATACCTGGCCTGTACAGCTCTCTTCCCTTCTACAAATTCTGCTAACTGATTCCCAAAAATACTAGAGTGCAATTTCGGCATCTTGAAAAATGACATGTTAAAGTGTAGTTCTGTTCATTACACTGTTTGTCTTTCATGTCTTAAATTTAGTCTGCACTGTGCCAAGCTGAATGTATGTTAAGTAAATCTTAGTTCAAATTTTCTAGCTTAATTTGTGTACATTTTACTGTCTTAGGGCAACGTGGAACAATGTTGAAATACACTTTAATTTTTACCACATGAAGTAATAACACTACTTGTCCCACCCTGAGTTATAACAGCACTCTTATCTTAAAGTTTTCCTGAAATGCTGCATAGAGCATCAGAACTGAAATATTTGTACAGTGTAGGAATACTGAAGTGTGCTTATGACAACTGCCATAAGGCATTGAAATCTTGAAACCATAGAACTAAAGAGTTCAGTTTGAACAAGGCTATTTAACTGTTTGATTAATTGCCTGTTTATCAGGCTGTTTTGAGTTAAATACTGTACAGTAACAAAAGTAAACCTAAATTTACATAGAAAAAGTCTGTCAGTGGAAAATTTCATCTGTCCTGTTCCTGATTCTGTACACAGCATAATTTGGAGTGAAAACATTCTGCTTCATTCTGATGAGCTCATTACCTATTTGTCTAATTCTGATAGCTAATTTTCACTATATTAACATAGTGAAATGAGTCTAGAATTTAACTTTTTCCACTATTGTGTGCATATTGGAAATCTTGACCTGAAATGTAAGCTTTCAATTTGAGAAAACGAGTTAATGAGCAGTTGGATAATTAATTAAATACACTAATAATGGAGGCAAGGAAACTATAGCTCATATGGCCAGAAATCCCAGAGCTGTGTCAGGACCAAGGGTGGAAGGGAGGAACCTGTGCTACACTGAATTGTATTGTAATGCATTTGTAAGTCTAGGAATACGTAAATACCTACTCCCAAGCAGTAGTTGTATCAAATATTTTCTTCTTTTTGCAATAAAGTCCTGTAAATTGGCTACAAAATAAAAGATGTTTTTGTTCTGAGCTGTTTCTCAAGTTCTGAGCACCCATATCTGCTGCTGAAATCAAGATCAAAGCTTTTGAAATTAAATTACACAAGTGATAAGATATTCTGAGGGGGTTTTCCACTATAGTTGTAGAAAAGTTGTTCTTGGAACAGAAATGAGTTACCAAATCATTGTGTTGGAAGAAACCTAATGTGAAAATTCAAGAATACAAGAGTTAATGCCATGTCTTAAATCAGTTGTCTCACTACTTTTTGGGATGTTGTCCATCTTTGTGGAAACTTAAATCCTACATAGACATTGATTTGCAAATAATTTTTGAGACCTTTTTATATGAAGTGAAATGTTTGTATTATGATGGAGCATGGTCAAAATTTTTGGACTTTAAGTTACCTTTTCTATTTCCTTCTTATTCACAGCAGCTTGACTAGCTACGTTAATTTTCATTTCAAAAGCTGATTTTGTTTATAACTGCCAGAAAACCTAATTCTTTCAGGTTTTCAACATTAAAAGACCCTTATTCTTAAAAAAAATTACAGCAAAAAACTGCAAAATTGTAAGCTTTCTGGAGCATGAGAGGCAATGTGCCAAGGGAAGTGGATGGTGAACTAGTAGTTAAATAGATGGTTTTAAATGGAATTTTCTTAATGGAAACAGCCTTGTCTGGAATTTCTCACAATATTAACTGCAAATTTTCAGACCTTCACCTGTATTAATTTGCAGTGAGTAAAAACTAGTTTCCTTGGAGATACTCAGATGAAGCAGGATATTTTTTTCATGCCTGTATATGGCAGTTTCATTCCTGTAAGTAATGTATCATGGGTATTGGTGCTGAACATCGCTGTGTATTAAGCAGTTAAACTAACTAGCATGTAGCTCAAAATGTATATCACCTTTTTTATATCCAAGCTTTTTTTATTTTAAATCTTTACAAAGTTTACCAAGAACTGAATCTTAAAATTTTCAAGCTGCAATTTGGTTCTTTCTGGTTCAGCTCCGGTAGGTTATCTGGACAGGACAATTACTATTTTGTAAATTTAAAATATTCTGTCTGTAATGAAATGTTAAATGTATTGCTATTTTAAATTGCAGTCTTTGAGCAGTTCTTATTTTTATGTTCCTCTGGATCATATTTTCTAAAAAGGCTTAGATAGGAATTCAGTAAAATAAAATATTTATTCCTGGTGATCAACTAAATTATTTGCATAATTTAAATACTGACTCACTACTGTGTGTAACTCTAAATTTGACATGAGACGACAAGTCTACCTGTGGAATACAGTGCTTTAACTCAAGTACATTAAGATGCATTCAAACCTAGTTGGTTTTGGGAAGGCACCACATAGTTTTAACTTACCTGCATGCTGTAAATGTATTTGTGTTTAAATAAAGAGGAAAAAAATATTTGAAAATTTAGTGAACTTTATTAAGATTGCAACAGTATTTTGGTTCAACTTGGAATGGTTCTTTTGTGAAGACACAATTAGCTTATTGTAAACCATGATCCTCTCAGCCTTCTGGCATTTTATCACAGTTTGTTAATGTGATTGACGAAGGGCCAGTTTGGATTTTAGTTCTAGTTTGGGTCTTCCAACGTTGATAAGCTTGAAAATTAGTTTAAGCTACAGCAAAATAGATTTAATTTAACATCTTGAAAAAAGAAAATCTTAACTCCTAAGAATAGTAGGGCAATGTGACTGGGGAACCTGTGGAATCTTCATCAACAGTTTTCAAGAAGAGGCTGGATGGGTATTTGTCTGGGATGCTTTAGCTAGAGTGCATCCTGTATTTGTGCAGGAGGGTGTTTTGAATTTCTGCACTTTTCTGGAGTTTCAGTACCCAAGTCAAAGCTTAATGTTAGGTACCTCTGTGTATGAGATCCAGGACCCTATTCAGAGGGAGGATTGCTATTTTGAAGGTGTGATGGGGGTACCAACCTTTTTGTGATAGCCTACTGGTTAAAGCTGGGGTGTCAAATGTACCCAGTTCCATGGACCAGATGAACATCCTTGAGTCAGTCTGTGGGCCGCACCAGGACCAACCCTGTAGAATGGCTATGGCACCTGGGCTGGACCTGATGTTGAGGCAGCATGGGGGGGAGGGGGTACAGCTCAGTCTGAGGTGCTGTATGCATCCTGTGCCCCAGATCCTGTGCTGCATGCAGTATTGGGTCCAGACTGCATGTTGCAGGCAGTGTGTACCTATGCTAGCCCCAGGGGGGTCATATGCACAGCAAGTCCTGGGACAGTGCATGCTGGATCCATGCAGCACCCCACTGACCAGCCCTGCATGCTACCTCTGAGTCCTGTGGGGCACTGCATGGGATATACACCCTGTGCTGGCCCTTTGTTGTATGTAACAGTTGCAGCAGTCCAGCCCTGCCTGCTGTGCGGGCCGGGAGCGACCCGAGCCCTTTTCCGCGCTGCATGCGGGCTGTGGCCAGCAGCCCGGGCACGCCAGGTCGGAGAGGGAAGGCCGTCGAGCTGGAATTAGGCACAAACGCGTATCGGTAGTTTTAAAGATTGTTTACTTACACCGAGATGGCAGTGGTGTAGGCAGGAAAACTTGATTGAGTTGCAGTTACAGACAGACAACACAGACGGTCTCGTGGAGGTTGCTAGGCTCCACGGTGCAGAGCTCCGGATGCTCTGGGTGAACGAGCCACCAAAATAGAAATCGTAAATACGTCTTATAAAAGTCGCGCTCAAAGACGGGAAGAGGTGGGCGGTGGATCAGGCCGCCAGGCTCCTCTGGATCTCACACAGGGTTTCTATTACCCTGCCGTGTACCCAGAGTCCCCACGAGATGGATGTGGAGTCCTCTTTGGCTTGGGTGGAAACTGCTCAAGCCTCTTATACGGCTAACAGGCCAATCATTAGCTGCCATGTGTGAATAATTTAGCACTAGCCAATCATGGGGGACGAATTTGCATACTGGTGGTGGGAACTCTTCTGCACCGTACATTCCTCTTGCAACATGAGCAATGCACCCTGCAAAAGAAGCTGCAGAAAAGGCGGGAAACACGTCCTTGCACCAGTTTCCTCTGCAACAGGAAACTCTCCCGTGCAATGCTCTGCAACTCAGCGGGGATAATTCTGGTGCCGAAGCGCACACACAATCATGCCTTTTGGGTCATGACACCTGCCATGTGCAGCATGTGCCATCCCTGGGGCTTGCTGTGCACAAAGCCTCTAGGGCCAACACTGGACTCAGCACTATGTGGCACAAGGGGCATGGGGTGCGGCCTGGCTGTAGCGCCCTGGACATGACCCCCTGTGCTGCCTGCAGAGCATGCCAGGGCTGGTACATGGAGCCGGTACAGCAACTCATAGGCCTGATAAAATGACTCCATGGGTTGTAGGTTTCACATTCCTGGGGTAAAGTCTTATCTAGGAAATGTAAGACTTAAGATTTTAAGATTCTTTAACCTGAGTCGTTTTATCTCAAGTTGCACCAAGGGACCTTTAGTTTAGATATAAGCAAAAACTTTCTCATGAGAATAGTAAAGCACTGGAACAGGTTACCCACGGAGGTTGTGACTAAGGCTGCATGAAATTTCAACAGCTGTTTTATTTCGACTCATTTTGAGGTCGAAACGGCAAAATCTAAATGAAACAAAGGCCATTGAAATAGCCTTGAGACAAAACGAGGCTGGTCAAAACGTTTAGACCTTAGCACTGGGGATGGGAAGTCAGTCCAGCTGGACTGACTTCCCATCCCCTGTGTTAGATCACACCCAGGGTGGGGAGGCAGCCCCCTGATCTAGCATGGGGGATGGGGAGTCAGCCCGACTGGGCTGACATCCCATCCCCAGTGAAATGTCGAAACAGCCTTTCTGTTTCGATGCAACGAAACAGCTGTTTTGAATTGAAATTAAATTAAAAATGGAATGCTGTTCCGTCAAACTGTCCAAATTCCAGCTGAAACGGAACAGTGCCATTTCACACAGCCCTAGTTGTGACATCTCCATCCTTGGAGATTTTTAAGACCTGGCTAGACAAAGCCTTGGCTGCGATATTATAGTTGGGGATGGTCCTGCCTTGAGTAGGGGGTTGGACTAAATGACCTGAGGTCCCTTCCAACCCTAATTTTCTATGTTTTTGTCCCACAAGGACACTCAACCTACCAAGTTGAAAGAGTAGCCTGGGTGGGGATTCCCTCCAACACTCGTGGAAAGCTTTGGCCAATGGGCAGACAAATGTAAGAGTCATGAGGGTGAAAGAGATGAAGTGAAAGGGACGCTGAACTTCTGTAGTATAGTGGTTAGGCCAAGGGCAGGCAATTATTTTGGGCAGAGGGCTGCTTATTGAGTTTTGGCAAGCTGTCAAGGGCTGCATGGGTAGCCCTGCCCCTTGGCAGGGGCCCTGGCCCCTGGTCACCATTGTGGGACCAAAAGTCCACCATTGGGGGACAAAAAGTCCCGCCCCTAACCTCTGACCTTTGCCACTGGAAGTCCCTCCCCTTGCCTCTGGAAGTATTCCTTTGGGGAAGAGGGTTTGCCATCTTAAGAAAAGAAAAACAAATTGCATAGTAAAAATCAAATGCCCATAATAATACATTTTAATTGAATTAAAAAATATATTTTTGTCCTGATTTGTGGGCGTTTGTGGTGTATATGCACAAGTGATTGCATATAGGGGTTTGTGTGGATGTGTGTGTGGGTATGGGAGCCATGTAGTGCAGAGTGGTGGGGGCAGGAAAGTGGGGAAAGTGGCAGGGTGGAGTGGAAATGAGTGGGAGTCTGGGGCCTGCATCAATGTCTCAGGTCCAGTGCCCACAGGGCTCAGAGCAGGGCAGCAGGAGCATGGGGTGTGGGCTGGCAGGGGTGTGGAGCTGGGCTGGGATACACCAGTAGGGAGAGGGGGGGAGCTGATCCAGCTCCATAGAGCCCCTGCTGGCTGGGACCCTGCGCTCCTGTCACCTTGGTTTAGGCCCCACTGGCACCAGCCCTGGGACACCAGCGCAGGCCTCATGCCCCCACCTGGCTGCTGCTGACTGGTGCGCCCACTTACTCCCAGTGCCCCTGTCCCAGTTCTGTGGTACAGTGGGGGGAGCTGCATGCAGCCCCAACCCCGCATGCCCTGCGCCCACTGGTGGGAAATGAGCTGGTGCTTAGTGTGGGGAAAAAGTGACACTGCCCTCCCACCCCATGGCCAGTGGTCCCTGCTGCAGCTGGCTAGAGCCTGCGCAGGGCTGTCCTGCCTCTCCGCTGCTCCGCGGGGCAGCAGTGGCAATGGAGAGCAGGAACAGGTAGCCCCATGTGGGCTTTAAGTGGCTGCAGCACCGGCCACGAGGCAGGGAAGGGGTAGCCGCTTTTCTCCTATGCTGAGTACCAGCTCATTCCCCACCACCACTCCTAGCCTGAGCCCTACACCAGCTCTGGGCTTGCCGGTCGGGGATGAGCCATGGCGGCGGCAGCAGCAGCAGCTTGGCAGAAGCTGGTGCTCAGCATGGAGGAAAGCGTCCCCCTCCCCCCACTTGCTGCTGCCAGGCAGTGTTTAGTGCAGCTGCCCATCCAGAGCCTACGCCGTGCTAGGCTGTGGTGCAGCTGCTTCACTGCTGCCTCTGTGCTGCTCAGCGGCTGTTCCACATAGCCACTGCTGCT
>NW_005842231.1:970140-985585 GCF_000455745.1 Alligator sinensis | reverse complement strand
GCAGCAGTGAGCTGGGGGGCTGCTTTCCTCTGTGCTGAGCAGCAACTTCTGGGGAACGAGCTGGTGCTCAGTGTGGGAAGAAAGCAGCTGCTCCCTCCCCCGTGACTGGCACCCCGTGCTGCAGCCACTCGGAGCCTGCATGGGGCTGCCTGTGCCTGTTCTAAGATGCCACTGTGGCGGAGAGGCAGGACAGCCCCAGCTGTTGCAGGAACCTGCCAGGGCTTCCCCTGGGTCCTACTGCCCCTGACTCCTGTCATCTTTGACAGGCAGCCAGGGGCAGATAAAAATTAATTTTCTACATTTTTTAGGGGCCCCGTGGGCCAGATAGTATGGCCTGGCAGGCACGCCTGACCCAATCTTGTACACTGGTTCCAACTGCTTGTCAGCTCAGCCTCACAAAATGGTACAATCTAGCATGCAGGGCTACAAATTTGGCATCAGAAGCTGCAGTTAATGCTAGCAGGGCTCCTGTTACTTTGAGAGGGAACAGTAGCAGGCTGAGCTGGCTCAGGGAGGGCTAGCAGTTAGAAAGCAGGCTGGCTGCAAGTAGGCAGCTGTACAGGCAGGCTGACCTTGAAGGGTGGGGGATGGCGGGGAGCAACTCTCTGAGGAAATTGGGACAGAGCAGGAAGCTGTTGCAGGGTAGGCATCTAGGCAGTCCAGAAGCAAAGGGCTACAAGCAGCTAAGCTAAACCCTAAGAGCAAAAGCAGACTGGTCATCAGGCTCAGAAGGGAAGTATCTGTGCGTAGCTGTAGTTACCTGACTGGAAGGGGCAGGACTTAGGCACTGGTTTTATGCACCCCCTGAGATCAGACACTTGGTCTGGCTGTGCAGGGAGAAGAGTTCCTGAGCCAGAGGGTACAGGAGCGGGCCTGGCTGCCCAATACCTGAGCTGCCCTGTGGACTGCAAGTAAGATGCTGATGGCTGGTGGGGAAGCTTGACCCTACATGAGGAGCATTGGTTATACAACTGGTGGGCTGAGTTTTAGTTGTAGCCAATAAGCTTGTATTTTGGTTTAAGGCTTAAACCGGTGAACCAGGAGTGGCTGTAAGAGGAGATGAGAAGGCCAGGGCAGGGTGGCTGGGTGAGGGCACATCACAGTTAACCCACAGCAAGGCGCCTGGGGCTCACCAGTGTCTTGGGAGCCCTGCCAGAGACAATTTGAGCCAAAGAGGGGTTGGAGCTGGGACAGGGCCAGGGGCCTGGTGCCCAAGGGGAGTGGAGACGGGGCCAGGAGCCCAGAAGCCAGGTCTGGTGTAGTGGGTCTAGGTAAAGAGGCAAAGGCCAGGAAGGCTGAGGCCCCAACAAAGGCCTGGAGGCCTGATGTTGTCTTGGGGGCAAGGTGCCTGCTAGAGTGAAAAAATGGTAACATCTGAAAGGTATGGGCATGGCTGTAGGAGGCTTGGAGGCCACAAAATTAGCCCTTTAGGTAAGTAGTGTGCTGGAGCACAGACAGGTCGGGAGGGCCCCACTTAGCACCTGAAGGGCAGGGAGGGGTAGGTTGGGTCTAGTGTTGACCATTACTAGGCAAGGACTCGCTCTGGGACCCTGGGGCAGCCTCCCATTTTTAAAAAACAATAAGTATGTTAAGGCATTAGAAGAGGGAGGTACATTAGGAGCCCGAGCAGAGCAGGCATTGTGTGGCCACCAGCAGGTATCATGGCTGCCTCTGGGGCACAGCAGCTATTACATTCCCAATACCAAATTTCAGACCTGTGGGGGGGGAGACAGGTGAAATGGTGTGGCCTTGCCAGCTGGAGGTTGAGCACCTCTGTTTTATGAGATCATTCACTATCCTGTTGTTCAGCATAGCATTTAAAGCCTATTTGATTCCAGCATTTCCACACCAGTTTGTAAGTGATTTGTAAAATAATTTCGGCTCCATTAATACCTTTAGGAGACACCATTGGATCCTGGGCTGCTCAGGATTGCTCAGATCTTTTGAATTCCCTAGTCCTGAGCACTATCTGTTGTCAGGTCTGCCTTGCTTGCAGCTGTCTTTGTGCTAAATGTCTGTATTCTCTGGGGTCTGCTGCTGGGTATAAGGAAACTCGGAGACTACATCCTGGCAGCAGTGGCATTGCCTTACTCCAGAAAACCATAAGAGGATGAAATAAAAATGATAATGTCCCTCAGAAATGGTGCTTCAATGCCAGAGGGCATTCTGGCTCACAGTCTAAGAATCTGGTAGACTGCAATTTATTGCCAGCTCACTGCTCAACGGTAGTCAAGCTAGCCTTTGATCATCTACTCAGCTAGCTAGAGAGCTGCAATCATCTCATCTAATGCAGCTCCTGCCATCATAACTTGTCTGCCCTGAGACCGGCATACTTTTCTTGGGACTGTAACAGGGCAGTTTGTCACTGAAGGGGGGTCTAGTTTCTTTTTTTCCTGACTTTTAATGTTCCTGGTTGATGTGTTTATGAGTGTGCAATTAAAAAGGAAATGGGAAAGACAGTGAACCCTTTGTTTGCTTTCTGTATTGGAACAGTCTTTGTTATCACCCACAAAAAGATCTCCTTTGTAAATAGACTCTTTTTAAGGAGGCAGTAAGGAGTAAAGGTAGTAGTTGGCACCTATCTACTTTTGGCTTGTATTGCTAGACAACCACAGCCTTTGGCTTAGGCATTATCTATACACAATTGCAGCACTTCTAACAACGTGTGCAGGGAATCTGTACTTATTTGACTCCCTTACAAAGCCAAGTTAAATCCATGTAAGGATGTTTGCACAGAGGAACTGCATTGGTGCGATCAGATTGCTCCCTTAGTCTGGGGTGCTAAGCCATTATGAATTTGCTGAAGCCAGTCATTTAAAAACAATGTCTGTTGTGCTGTATAGTTTAAGTAGTTCCAAAGAGATGATTTAAAACCAGGTTGATTTCATCAGTAAATCCTGATAAAGTTAGTAGTCCTTTTGGGCTACTAACTTCTTTATTATTTTTGTGATTTGCATGTTTGGATCTCTCTCCCACAGTAGGTAGAGTAATAAATATTTATTTTTTCACCTTGCTTGAGCTGGGATACTCTTCTGCCCTTAGGAAGCGTCACCCCAGCGTTCTTTTTCTGTAAAGGTTATGCCCTAAATCAGTCTGAAAGTTGAAACTAGTGCAGGGTGCTGTAGCCTGCTTATTAAGTAGAGCATTTCACTGCATGTGCATGGTAGGTACTACCTGAGTTGCTTCAGCTGCCCAAGGAATACCTTTGGGAAATGAGGAAAGCAGCATTATGGATGAAGTCTAGGGTGTGGGAAGGCAGCATTGCTAACTGTTATGAGATTTAAAAACATAAATTCAAAGTCCACCTTCAGTCATAATTCAAAGCAGAAGTGCACTGATACATCAGTCCCATATCAGCACTGATATAAGGAAAATTGACACAATTGGCTTTTTTTTGGCTGATGTAGCCAATAATGCCACTGATAAATGCCCCACGCATGTGCGCAGCCATAGCGCAGCATGCAGGTGGTCAGGCACACAGCCTGGCAGAGTGGAGAGCAGCTGGTCAGCTGGTAAGTCTGTCCTGAGGGAAGGGGTGTGGTGGGAGCAGATTGAGGCCCCAGCAGTGAGGGAGGGAGTGGGGCTGGGGCAGAGACAGGTGCTGCCCAGCCAAGGTGGGGCATGGGATGGAGCTGTGAGCGACTTGTCTAGTGGCATACGGGGGTAGCAGCCAAGAGGGCATGTGGGGGGGGGCGTGCCCCCGGATCTGCCAGGCAGGCGGCTGCTGCGGGCTGCAGCTAGGCTGCGCTTAGGGCGGGTGAGGTGGCACTGGGACGGGGGCTGTGGCGAGTTTTGGGGTGGCTACAGCCCTCTTCTACTGTCACCATCTGCCCCAAGCGCAACCTGGCCCTACCCCTCATTGGGAAAAACCCGGTGTTGCCCCAGCCTGCAGCAGCTGCTTGTCATCACCCTGTGTGCAGATCCAGGAGCAAATGCCTCCCCCCTATTCCCTCCTAAGGTGTGTGCAGTGGCAGGAGCCCCACCCCGGTCCCCCTGCACTCCATGAACGAGCTGCTCAAGGCTCCATCCCACGCTCCGTCCTGGCTGTGCAGCCCCAGCCCCACTCCCTCCCTCGCTGTGGGGGCCTTGATCTCCCTCACCCCTTCCCTCGCTGCAGACTTACCAGCTGGATGCTACTGTCCAAGCTGCTGAATCACCTATCAGCAATCAGATCAGTATTGGCTGATATGGTTCGTTAAAAATCAGCCATCAGTATCAGCCCAAAAAATCTCTATCAGTGCACCCCTAATTCAGAGTTTCATCTTTGATTGAAGAGAAGATTTCTAGTTGTAAAGATAAATATGAAGGCGCAGGCCCAAAGACGCAGAAAGCAAATGAGGAACGTACATTTGTAAAATCTCAAGCTTTTTGTATGCTGGGGATTGGCATGGCTGGCTGTCATGGCCACATTTTTCCTGCTGCACCTGGGACCTCTGCCAAGAAACAAACACTGCCTACTTGCACCAACTCTGTTCTTAAGCCCTGAAATGGAGTAACATTAGAGCAGTGTTAAGGTACCTACTCAGGACTTGTTCTGACATCTCCATTGCCTTTCTGGCAGCCATGGGCATGCACAGCATTGGTCCAAGGTTCAGCAAAGAGGCAGTATAGACGGAGCTTAAACCTGGAGCTTGTCTGTTGGATGGCTAATGTCTTGTACTGAAAACATTTTTTTAATATACCCTGCTTGGGACAGAGGGCCTGCTGGCAGGATATTTACTGCACAAGCCCCCTCTCCCTTGTTCTAAGATAACCTAAATCTGCTGTGAGAATCCTGTTTTCAGAAGGATTTTTTTTTAAGAGCATCAGATGGCTGCTTGAGGGGGTTTGTTTGGGGGAAGGTGTAGGATGTGGGCAGTACCTGGGCGTTTATAAAAGTTTAGAGTTTCTCTCCTTTAGCAGGCCTGAAAAATTACCTGGAGGTATCACCCTTTTGCTTGTCCTATTGGAAGTAATGATGGAAAGACTTGAAAGTTTCTAGGTATATGTTGGCCTATTGCATCAATTTCTACATTTGGGAGACATTCATAGTAAGAGAGGCCTGTGTCTCACCAGAACTCAAGGTAAGGATAGGGAGAGGAATAAACGCCCCTGGACATGTCTGTTAGCTACACCTTCATATTTCCTGTGAATACAATAAGCTGAATGTCTCAGCTAATACCACCTAATGATTCCTCTGGTTGCAGGATTCCCATGTTGGAGCCTTGCTACTGTCAAGAAATGGGAATGAGTCATTTCCTCTCCTCTTTGCCCTCAGGTGCCGTTGTCTTCAACTTGGCAGTGTTTTTCTTTCTCTTCCCACTCCAAGTACATGGTATCCTGCTACTCCTAGGTGCTGGGGCCTTGCTGTGTGAGGGCCTGGGGGGATTTCTCTCATTACCTTGTTAATTTAACTACCTGTAACAAGGTGGCCTGGCTTTTTAAGGGAGGCAGACAGCCCTGGGGTAGCAGCCCGGCTGTAGGCAATTTTAATGTGCAGTTAAAAGCCCAATGGAAGGAAGAACAAGCATCTTGAACTTGAAAGGGGCAGGTTTCTGGTTGGAGGCAGGCTGAAACCTAGAGAAGCTTGCATCTAGAAGAGGCCAGAGCTGAAAGGTTGTCTTCTGCTGCCTGGGAAAAGGCTTTGCTTTACTCATTTGTTTGGACGAAGGATCATTGTTTTATGTTATGAGACCATGGCTGAGGGGCTCCCAGGGAAGCCAAGCCAGACAGTGGGGCTACAGGCACCAGAGCCCATTCACGGACTATTGCTTGGACTTTTGGGAGGACCCTTAATGGTGCACAGCAGCAGGCCAACAGACCTGCTTACACTGCCCTATGGCAGAGGACAGCTCTTTTGTGAGAGAAGGATAAGCAGCCACTAGAGGGTGCCAGAAATCTTTCAGTCTCAAACAGCCTGACAAGCAAAATTAGTGCAAAAGGGAAAATGCAGGCAGTGAATAGAAACAAGTCAAAGGGAATAAAATGAACTGGAGAGTAGGAATAAAAATATTAGGATTCATTTGCTCTTAAGTTCCCAGTATTCCAAAATGTGGCTCCGCAGCATGGATGTGCTCATCGTGGCTGCACCTGACGTTTGCTGGCCCTTGGAGTCGCTGAATGTCTTTTTGTCCGTGTTGGAGTGCTGCGTTCCAGGGAGGTTTATTGCACAGGTGTCTGCTCTGTACTCCACAGTTCTTCTCAGTAAAAGTGTCCGTCACCCAGGTGGATCTGAATTCAGAACTGGCATTTCACTCTGCTGTTCCGAGAGCAGATACTGGCAAGTGACTGATTTCAAGCTTATTAAAAAATATTCATGCCCTGTCCCATATCGCACAATGCTCTATTGAGGGAAGAGATGGAAGTGAGACATGTTGTGAATGTAACTCACTAGTCAGATACTGGACAGTCACAGGGGACTGGAAACCAGAGACTTCTTGTTCTGCACCCTGGCTGTGCATCCTTCATGAAGTCATTTGAGGACAAATTCTACAGTTTTCGCTTACACTGACTAGCATTTGCTTTGCAAATAACGCGGCTGTTTCCTTGCAGAGTAAGTGCTGCTTCTCACTCGTAAGAGCTACACAAGTAGGCTTTCAATCTCGTTTGTTCAATATCTCTGTTCGTACCATGAGGATAATAAAAAAGCTTGGCTTACCTCCCAAAGGAATCTGGAAGGCATGTTAATGTTAAAGTCCCTTGCATTAATAGAAATACTGTTCAAGGCCTAAATATTGTTGTGTTTATTTACCAGCGCTCTATTCCTGTAGGCAGTAGTTCAGATTACACACTTTTTTGCAGGATAATATCTACACAAGCCTCCCAATTCTGATTGTTCCTAACTTGAACTTGCAAAATAGCTCTAGAAGGACAGGAAGTCAGGACTGCTGATGCATAATTGATGAACTAGTATTAAATTATATCTGGAGTAAGTGAACTCTAAGTGAGAGCCATTTTACTGTTTTTTCTCTCTGTCTCACACATGACCTGTCTCTATTACATGCACATACAGAAGATGAGAGGAGTGGGAAGAAACTATTCTGGATGATGGCTGATAAATGGCTTTTCCCCCTCAAGCTCATTATTTTAGTGGATTGTCAGTGTCCTTCGACAGCCACGTACAATGGAGTTGATCTGTAATAAATGAACTTGGTATTAAATTAATGTTCTTATTTCCATGGTTACAAACACTGGCCCCCAGCTACTGAACAAGATAACTGTAATGACAATAAGGCTGTGTGCAGTAGTCGGCATCCTAGCTTGTTCTGAGTACTGCTCCTCCTCCTCCTCCCTAGCTGGGACCCAGAGTGTCCCGGCTAGATCAAACCAGGCCAGGTAGAATAGACTCTGAAGTACTTTACCTGGCAACTGTGGTGTAGCTGGTAACTAGAAATAAAGAGAATATGGGACTAAATTGGCCTAAAAATTAAAATGTGAATACAATTTTCATCCATTTTGGCGAACTCAAACCTGTAGTTGAGGTATGTTAAGTCTGTATTTCTGGTTTTCGTCCAGCTCTACCTAAAGCCCCTCAGAGTTGTCTGAGCATTTGGAGGGCTCTTGAAGCCCAGGACCACCCCAGAGGTTATAATAGCCTAAGTGGGGATAATGGCAAAGAGGAGCGGCCTTTCCATGTTGGAGTAGCGAAGCTGCCAGAAACTGGAAACTTGTGCAGGAGAATAGGGATTTGCGGGGGGGCTCACTGTCTCTTTGGGGGAAAAGTTAAACAACATAGGGTAAGCCAGGGCTAGAAAAGATGGCCTGTTTATCAAGTGTGGAGCTAGAAACAAAGCTGAGAGAAACAGGGACAGAAGTATTCAAGAATTACGGCCTAGAAGAGTCGAGGCTGATAAAGCAGAGCTTTCTTATTAGAGACAGAGAATCTAAGACTCAGAAAGATCCTTGGGGTAACCATAGCCTCTCACCGTTCTGTGGTCAGGATTTGCTGGCCTGGGAACTGTCTTATTTGCTTTTGTAACTGTTGTAGTTGGGATCTGTCAGGTACTAGGGCCTCTATAAGCTCAACAGTGCGTGCCTTAAACTTGCAGTGCATCTTGTACATAGTTGGATGTCCAGAAGGTGAAGATGTGACCTATGTGGCGATGACTATAAAAGGAGTGGAGACTAACTGATGGCTCTGCCTCTAACACGAGGACTAATCATTCTTGATTTTTTTTCACCTCCGAATCTTTCTTCTGAGATCAATCATTCTGGATGAGAGAGAGGGCAGGTGGAAATCTTGTCTTAAAGAAAGTGGTGGTAGTCCCCCTTTCCTTTCTACTGTGTATGCTGGATGTCTCAAATGTTGTTTAATGCCATGTATTCTTTGCTAGAGTAACACTCTAGGTGCAATGTGGTATGGGGGTCTTTCCTTGCATTAGCTATTTTCTGTTTTATCAGTTATTTAAAAGTATCTTTTTCATACACCACAAGATTTATCCCAGAAATCCTCATCATGCTTATTTTGATTAGCCAGAGCTCTTTACTTCAAGCAGCATCTGGCATGTTTTATTGATCCTAATCTCTCATACCTGGGAGCTGATCTTTGTAACCATAGAAACGGGACTCTTTAATGCCAACAGTAACTCCACGAAAAAGTAGTTAAAGGGGAGCAGGTTGTTTAAATTATTGAACAGCTAAAAAGCATTTTCTTCATAACTGGTTCAGAGTTATCTAATTTGATAGGATAAATAATGAATGGGAACAAAACCTTTCAACTTGCAAACTGCTAAATTTGCTATGAAAGCCTGTGGAAGAGGAACACATGAACCCTAGGATGTTATCTCTGGAGTCACATTTCTGATTTTAAACTTGGAAGTTCTGGCCTAGTCACAGCTGCCTTCCATGTACACGCCTCACACCACATAATCTCTTTTAATGCTCAGGCTTTCATAACACTTGTTTTTTGTTGTGTTCTTGAAATGCCATGTACCCAGACTCCTGTTGCCCTCCAGATACCATGAGCACATCTTTAGTGCTAGAGACAACTATGAAAACTGAGTTCCAACAATCTCTGAAGGAATGAGATACCCAAGAAGGGCAGCAGTAGGGAGGACAGTGTGTGGTGAGACCATTCCCTTTAGTTACCAGGATTGACCAAAGGGGGAGCCGTATCCCACGTACCCCCCTTGCAGCAGTAGAGGCTGGAACAGCTTGGTGAAGATGCATTTAATACAATATGGGCGTGTCTACACGTTGCCCTACAATGATGTGTAGTGGTGCACTACATTGCCATGTGGCATATGATGGTGATGTAGCAATCGCATGGGTCTACATGTGATCGCCAGCTACATCACTGTAGTGGCATGCTCCCCTGTTCTAGCGCACTGCTACAATGACATAGTGGCAAAGTCTAGTCCGAAAGTAAGTACTAAAGCACAGCACTGTAGCAACATCACGATACAGCAATGTGTAGACGCGCTCTATGTGTATTAAAACCTAGGAAGCTGCTAGAGAAGTGCAATCTGTAATGTACCTCACAGATGGAGAAAAGAGGTGAATTTTGTTTACTTGTAGTTTCTCGGACACTGCAATGTTGTTGTAGGCTCTCATCACTGTCCACTGGGGTAAAATTCAGCCCATCGAACAGGTTCCTTGTGGGGCTATGCGCAGTGAATACTGCAAACCCTGATCTGCAGGTTGGGAACCCTGCTCTTCCTGTATCTATGTTGCTAGATCCTGGGGCTTTGCTTGTTAACTTCTGGTCTTGAGTGGAGTGCTAGGCACAGGTCCTTGCTCTACCTGATATCTGTGTGCTCAAGGAAACTATGTACTTGCAGCTGATGCCAAGTTCCTTCTTCCCAACATCCAGGAGGGTGGAGAACTTGGAAAGGAAGAAAGTTACAGTGGAAGAAAGACCAGGGAACTTTCTCCTCTTTTCTGTCCATGGCTGAGAAAGGTGGTGGTAACACATGGATGGGGAGAGATGGGACAAGAGAGAAAGGGACAGTCTCACCAAGGTTGATAAGAGCTTGGCTTTTTTTTACTTCTGTCAGGTGACAGTCCTCGGTGAGAAGGTGGGTGGTGCGGTGCAAGCTGGTGTGACATTCTGACAGCTTTGGAAAAATTAGGTCTGTAATCTAGGCTATTGTGTCTGATGGAAAAGAAAATGTAGGGATGATCAAAGCCCACTGCAGGGGGCTTGAGCAGGGCAAAGGACACATGGTGGGCACGCCTCTCTGGCATGTAGCCAGCATGGGCTCTGTGTTTGTTTGCTTCCTCTTCCTGCTGCCCGCAAGGTCTCTGGGATTTGCAGTCCAGAATCACAGCAGCAGGACTCTCCAGGGTTGCTCATCACTTCCTCTTCCTGCTTCCAGGTGCCTCTGGGATTTGTAGTCTACAGGCACAGCCAGCAGTAAGTTTCAGTAAGTTTAGCAGCAGACAGTGGTGAGGCATAGGGAGTGCATGGGGGTGCACATGCACTCCCTGAGAGTGCTGGTGCACCTTCTCACAGCCAGCGCTCCCCACTTAGGCAATGGGCAGGGGGGCAGGTGGGAGCACCAGTGCCCTCCCTGTGAGCGCTGGCCAAGGAGTGGGGGCACCAGGAGAAGCACTGCTGGTGCTTCCAGAAGCACTGCTGGTGCTTCTGGGTGCCCCACTTGTGCTTCCTGGTCAGCGAGATCGGCTGTGAGGGGACACCCGTTGCTGCTCCCTGTCTCAGGAGGCACCAGTCACCCATGGCAGCAGGGCAGCTCTGTGCTCTGGGGAAGGTGGGTTTAAATCCTCTCCCTGGCCTCAGACCCCAGCCAAGGTTTGCCAGGGGTGGTGGTGGGGAATCCCTGCCCCGCCCCTCCCCCCCCCCGGCCAACCCTTCTCTGCTGGAGCAGACAGTGCAGCCCAACCCAGGGCTGGAAAGCATGCTGGGATGCTGGGGGGTGTGATTTAACTTGAACCAGGAAGGGATCTGGGGCAGAAGTTTCATAAACCGGTTTGACCCAAATCAGTTAAGTCTGATACTACATCCAACAAGGTTCATCTTAAACCAGTTTCAGCCATTTTGAAACTGGTTATGTGCACGGAGCTTTTGTTCTGTTACAAGTTTAAACCAGTTTCTGATGACTTAAACCGGTTTATGTGCAACTTCTGTCCCTAACCTCTACAAACGGACCTTGCATAACCTACTGTGTAGCCCCATCCCAGGAACATGGTGCAGCACTGGTCCTGGTGTTCAGCCCTTTTCATTGGCAACACCATAAAAATAATATCTGTGTTGTTTAGCTCAACCTTTTATTTAATCTTATCTGAAAACAATTTTTTAATGTTAATCTCCAATTAGTTTAAATCTTTTCCTTCCTCCTTGGCAGACTGTTGCTGCATCTGATCTTAAATGACTTGAGCAAACGTAACACTTCTCTGATCTTCCACAGCCACATGGCTGCTGATCTCCCCCCCCACCAGATGGCATCAGCCTCCGGTTAGAGCGCACACAATGGGACACAGTGGTGGGGCCACTCAAGCATGTTAATCACTGCGTCAGGTCACTGAATGGAAACAAGGCTAGGATTGTTCCTCCAGGGACAAGAAGAGGCGGGAGAGAAATGCAGGGAGCAGAGATGAAAGATGAGCCACACACTCTCCAAGACAATGGAAAGGGAAGATTATGTTGTTGTTGTTTTTTTCTCTGGATAATATAATTTCACTTTAAGGGCTAAACTTATCTTTGATCGGTTATCATTTGAAGATACAGGACTGTAAGATCTTGTAGCTATTAAAAAACAGAGTGAATTTCCTCCTGGAGGAATCAATTCAGCAGCCTTTGGCAGTGGCTGTTAGGAATTAGCTATGCACTAATTCACAATCCTAAGGGGTTAAAAACATTAACAGGCATTGTTCACTATCTTTTTGTGATGAATCTGGGGAAAGACTCAAGTGATATAGATGAACTCTGGCAAGTGTGCAGTGTGTGCAAAATTTAGTTATTGCCATTGCAAAAATGTGTATGCACGCTGTCTTCAGTGTCCAGCAGTCTGTGAAGGAGTTGACATGCAGGGCTGTATTCTGTAATGCTGAAGAGCTAGTGGAAAGTGTCCTGTGGCTTGCTGATTTTCCTTGTTGTGGTGTTTGACATGACAGAACATGTCTGTTCTCTGTGCTGCATGGAACAGTACCTTAGGGAGAGCAGAGGATGATCAGGAGCATATTTATGCAACTAGGGCTATGCCAGAGACTTGACACAGCAAAATATTTTTGCCATTATAAGCTGCTGTCAGTACAAATGCACCTCCCTACAGGCATAATTTCCTGGTCTCTCTAATGTTTAGGTATTTAGTGATGAAAGATGATCTAATATATCTAGCAATGAAAGAATAGTATGATCTGATAGTACAGGCTCAGCTGGCACTTTCATTGTAAATGCTGGGTTCTAGGGGAAAAGGGTTATGTGAAAACCCCTTGTGATGAGCTGTAAAGGTAGGAAGAAATTGTCTTGTGGTGTTTGTACAACTCCATAGTGTGCCTGGGACTGTTCAGACACATTGCAGTGAGCTTGCAGTTTTAAATGCTACAACAATAAAGCATGATAATAGGAGTAGACAAAACAGAAGTGATTAGAGATAATAGTTTGAATGAGAACTGGCTTTGGGTAGGGGGGCAATGTGGTGTGTGTGGAGTCGAGGCCCCAGACCTCTGATTTTTAGAGCAGATACTACTTGCATTTCATCAGAGTTCTGAGCCTGTAACAGAACAGAGCTGGAAGAGTTTTATTGTTTCAGCAGTAGCAATGACCATAAGACGGAACCCCTGATTCAAATAAGCCATAATGGAAGTTTTAGGACTGATGTGGGTGATCTAACATTTATAGTAACTAATTTTTAAGAATCTTTTTAATCTCAAGTAATTGCTATTTTAATTTTACAACACCTGAGAAATTCATAGCATTGCACAGGCCTAAGAAGTGCAAGCCTTGACCCTCAGTGGTCTTCTAGTTAGTGTACAGCCCCTACCCTCAGCAGGCCCTCCAGGCAGCAGGCAAGGGAACAAAACACTGGTTAAACAATATGCCAGCAGATTAAACCAGGCTGGGATAAAACAATGGTCTAAACATGCATAAACAAAATTACATTAATAAAAAGTTCAGGACACAGGATGTGTTTCAATACGGACAAGTGCAGGGTGCTGCACTTGGGTAGTAGGAACCAGCAGCACACTTATACGATGGGGAACTCCCTACCGTGAGTTCTCTGTGAGAGCACGGAGGCGGAAAGGGATCCTGGTGTCATTATTGACTCCAAGATGAACGTGGGCCGACAATGCGAGGTCATGGTTGGCAGGGCTAACCGGACCTTGTCGTGCATCCACAGGTGCATCTCGAGTAGAGCCAGGGAGGTGATCCTCCCCCTCTATGCGACGCTGGTCAGGCCGCAGCTGGAGTATTGTGTCCAGTTCTGTGCGCCCCATTTCAGGAGGGATGTGGACAACATGGAGAGGGTCCAGAGGAGGGCCACCCGCATGATCCGGGGACAACAGGGCAGACCCTACAGTGAGAGACTGCGGGACCTGAACCTATTCAGCCTCCACAAGAGAAGGCTGAGGGGGGACCTGGTGACCATCTATAAACTCACTAGGGGGAACCAGAAGGGTTGGGGGGAGACGCTGTTTCCCCTAGCCCCCGCTGGCATAACAAGGAGTAATGGGCACAAGTTGATGGAGAGGAGGTACAGATTGGACATCCGAAAAAACTACTTCACAGTTAGGGCGGCTAGGAGCTGGAACCAACTTCCAAGGGAGGTGGTGCTGGCCCCTACCCTGGGGATCTTTAAGAAGAGGCTGGATACTTACCTGGCTGGACTCATTTGAGTCCCGTTTTTGTTTTTAGGGTGAGTGGTTTTGTTTGTGTTTTTGGGTTGTTCTCCCGCCCTGGCGGGGGGTCGGGCTAGAAGATCTATTAGGTCCCTTCCGACCCTAAAAACTATGAAACTATGATATAGTGCCTCCATCTGCCATACCTGACTGTTATTGTTGGTGTATATGGTTAACAAGGTTTACTGTCTTTGTAAATCTGAATCTGTAAATAGTTCATAGCTATATGTACATGTTTGATAAGGTCTTACTGACACTGTACTGTAAACTAAATCTGTAAGTAGTTAAGCATTACTGAGTGTCCCTGGTCTCTGCTCTGCTCTGTAGGGGAGGGAGGTGAGCTGGCCTAAGCTAGGCAGCCACGCTTCCACAGCACACTTGCATCCTTTAACATCCCTTCAACTGAAGAGGGGGTACCAGCTGCATACCACCTGAGTTGCATCTTGTTTCCCTCTGTACAGCTTAACTGCATTGGTTGGCTTAGGTCTGGGGCATGCTGCATTCATGGAAGAGAAAGGTAAGTATTTCCCCTGAAAGAAAGGGCATGGAAAAAAGAAAACAATGAAGGGCATTGTTTCATTTAGGCATTAAAAGGATTTAGAGCTGAATCTTGGAGCAGGACAGCTCGCTCTCATCAATGACTCATGTCCTTGATGGTGCTGAAGAGAAGCTACAATAGGATGTCTAATCAGCATGTTGACAGATTCCACAGGGGCGATTGGTAGACATGTTTAGACTAAACGAGTGACTTGACTCTTGGACTAGCAAGAACATTTGCAAACCCTAACATTCTTACAGTGACACAAAGATCTGTTGGACTGGACGGATTTGTTTGCAGGCAGTTTTCTAACACTTGTCACTTTATAACAACATCCAGTGTGTTAACCGGAGTAAGAAGGAAATTATTTGAATAGCATGATGGTTAGATTGCTTCATAGGCTGACGTAATAATTTTTCAAAGATGACCGAAGCTGGGAGGAGCACATACCTTTTACACTTGAAGAGGTAAAAGAACCTGATGGTGACTTAGTGCAATGCTTTCCTTCCCTTGAGCAAGAGGAGGTGCAATAGAGGTGTGAAAAGCTGTGACACTGAGCTATTCTTGCCTGTGGGAGCTGTCACAGTGGTGGGAAGAGTTTCATAGAATCATAGAAGTAGGGTCGGAAGGGACCTTGTAGATCTTCAAGTCCGACCCCCTGCCTGGGCAGGAGGGAAATTGGGCTCAAGTGACCCCAGCCAGGTAGGCATCGAGCCGCTTCTTAAAGACCCCCAGGGTAGGAGCCAGCACCACTTCCCTTGGAAGTTGGTTTCAGATCCTAGCCGCCCTAACTGTGAAGTAGTTCCTACAGATGTCTAATCTAAACCTACTCTCCAACAACTTGTGGCCATTATTCCTTGTTATCCCGGGGGGTGCTAGGGGAAACAAGGTCTCCCCCAAACCCTTCTGGTCCCCCCTGGTGAGTTTATAGATGGTCACCAGGTCCCCCCTCAGCCTTCTCTTGTGAAGGCTGAACAGGTTCAGGTCCTGTAGCCTTTCATTGTAGGGTCTGCCCTGCTGTCCCCGGATCATGCGGGTGGCCCTCCTCTGGACCCTCTCAATGTTGTCCACATCCCTCTTGAAATGGGGTGCCCAGAACTGGACACAGTACTCCAGCTGTGGCCTGACCAG
>NW_005842231.1:939744-969718 GCF_000455745.1 Alligator sinensis | reverse complement strand
TCATCAGCAAATTTGAACAGGTTGCTTTTCACCCCATCGTCCAAATCGCTGATAAAGAAATTGAACAGTGCGGGCCCAAGGACCGAGCCCTGGGGGACTCCGCTGCCCACTTCTCCCCAGGTCGAATATGACCCGTCCACCACCACCCTCTGAGTACGACCCCCTCAGCCAATTAGCAATCCATCTGACTGTGTAGGCATTAATGCCACAGTCGCCTAGTTTTTTAATGAGGATGGGGTGAGAGACGGTGTCAAAGGCCTGGCTGAAGTCCAGAAAGACTACATCCACGGCAACACCTGCATCCAATGCTTTTGTGACCTGATCGTAAAAGGCAATCAGGTTGGTCTGACAGGACCTGCCCCTAATGAAACCATGCTGGTTGCCCCTGAGCATCATCCCCGATGCCGGCCCATCTTCTCAAAGAGTTTCCCCAGGATTGAGGTAAGACTGATGGGCCTATAGTTGCCAGGGTCCTCCCTCCTCCCTTTCTTAAAGATGGGGACCACATTGGCTATCTTCCAATCATCTGGCACCTGGCCCAAGCCCCACGAGTGCTCGTAAAGCCGTGCCAAGGGCCCAGCAATAACCCCTGCTAGCTCCCTCAACACCCTGGGGTGGAGAGCATCTGGACCTGCTGACTTGAACACGTCCAGCCCCTCCAGAAGCACTCTAACCCGGTCCTCCCCAACCTTAGGTCTGGAGGCGTTCCCCTCGAGTGCGTCTTGAATCACGGTGGGGGAGTCCCAATCCCTGCACAAGAAAACGGACTTTCTTTTTGGACAAAGTGTTTATTGCCATTTTTCTCTTAAAAATAAGGTATATGATTCTATTTTCAGAGGAGCAAGAGCTGTTTTTATGTTTTACTAAGTCACTATTTAAGTTGAATGTGCTCGTTAACAGCTTGCCTCCATCTTGATTCAGCCTCCTGTTCCTTCTGGTTCTTGACTTTGTAGCCAAGTCTGCCAACAAGGATGGTATTGGGAACCCTTTCCTCAAGAATTGCAGTAGACTAGCAGTTTTCAACTTTCTTAAACTTGAGACACCCTTCACTAGAGTCAAAGTGCCCCTTGAAAAATGCCAGTTCTTAGTTTTCACTTTTTTTTACTAGAGAAAAATAATAGAGCCATTCATTTGTTGCAAAGAACTCAGGCCACAACCGGTCAGAACGTTTCCAAGGCTATGGATTCCTATTTGAAATCTCTGGGTTTATCTTGTGAAGCATGTTTGCACACATAACAGTGCTAATGTTCTGCGGCACCCACAGCACTCTTGAAAGGATCCCAAGGCACACCCCAGGGTGCCATGGCACTCTGGTTGAGAATCGCTGTGCTAGATGGAGCAGTCATTTCAGGTAGGTGGTAGGCACCATGAGCCTCCCATCCTCAGTCACCAGCCCCCTGAACATGTAGTCTAGTAAGTATTGGTATGATTCTATATTTGAGGGAAGATGAGAATAGCATGAACATGGTTCTGTTGTGCTGAAGAAGTACCTGTTAGGACAATAGTAACTTGTTTGCTTACTGAAAAGTATTTAATATTCTAGCACATTCTTTAGTTATTGCTCATGTGAGTGCTATGTGATGATAGGGTTGTGATAGTAATTATGAATTTCAAACTATTAATGGAATTTCTGTACCAAAAATCCTACTTGGCTTGTCTAGTTGTCAATAGGTAACTATTAACTTACAAGGTAGCACCAGGCAGTAGTACCGTTAACATCTATCAATAATTCCATTGCATACCAGTTCTTCAAGGGATTGCACTTGATCTGGATTGACCCACATTAGGTTTGTGATCCACGAGGTAACCTCCAAGCCCAAGGCCAGCCCCAAGCTGCTGGATGCTCCCTCCTTGCCCATCCTCTCTTAGGAATATGTTGGTCCCCTACACTTTTAGATCAGGGAGGAATAAGCAAAAGAAATCAACACCCTTGCAGCCCACAGAAAGCTCCAAAGTAGTTCCCACTGCAGTGCCTTGTAGGCAATCGAACCTGTGCCTGGATAGAATGATGGCGCAGCTACAGCAGGAGGAGCTGGAAATCTCTGAGCCAGGGAAGCATGCAGGGCAGTAACAGTAGCAGCTGGGACTGCGTTCATTGTATGGTGATGGCAAGAACTAACTGTTAGAAGATGGTATTATGCATCACCGGCAACCCACTTTATGAAAGGGCTGGCATTTTGACTGAGATGCATTAAGTGGGTGTGTGAATTGGGGAGGGTGAGGACTCTGAGTGTATAAAGAATGAATTTGGAGTTAGGCTGGGCAGGGGTTATTCCTTCCTCTTGTGCCACCTCAAGTCCAGGCAATGACTTCCTCCCTTGGCAGCAGCTGTTAGATTCCTCCCCCTGGTTACTAATGTCCCAAAAATGAAATACCTGCGTTGGACATCCTGCTATAATGGGCAGATGATACTTTTGTTAAGCCATAATGTCTAGTTGAACGCATGTTTTATTGCAGTCTGAATCAAATAAGCCGGTTCTGCCATCTGTCCCAGCCATTGGCTGCCCCCCTCCAGTAGCTGTGTGGAGGAATAGCTCCACTCCTTTGTTACTCTCAAAGGTGACACTAATAAGATACTGAGACAAAGGGAAGCCGTGATCTGGCCCATGGTGAACTGCACTATGTACACTGGCTTTGCACAAGTAGCAAGTAGAAATTCTTATTGATCACTGGAATTCTGTACAATGCTGTTTTTATTAACAATAGTCTATGAAAATACTGAAGAGAGATTCACCATTTAGTAACTGGAACATTGTTAACTTTGATTTTTATACATAAAAAGGTATACATCCTAGGACGTGGGCACTTTAACAACGACTACATACACAGTCTATTCATGAATAGTATTTTTTTCCTTTGCAAAAGGTCCTGAAGAACTCTTGCCTTGCTTTGAAAATTTGAATGGACCTGGCAGTGCCACCTTAAATACAAAATCATTTGTAGGCTTCTGGAAACAATTAATTAGCAAGTGTTTGAAAGATTTATTTTTTTAAAATCACCTTATATCTATCCTGTATTTCGGGGTTACAGCATATTCCTTGGTGCCCAACCACTAATAAGTGACTAAACAAAAGCAAATATGAAACAAGAGGCATATTTTCATTGTGTCTGCTGAGACAAAGGCAAAGACTAAACAGTATAGGCAGCAAGGAATTAAATTAGATTTTAAAATCACTTCTAATATTCAAGGTATTAATAACAGACGTAAAGACTTTGTTTGCTTGTAACTAGGTTTCTGTGCTTACAGGCTTAAGTTTTCAGCAGCAACTTTAAAGCCTTGCCTGATGCGATACAGCACTGCACGTCCTGTTCATTCTCTGGTACTCACAGATTAAAGACCAGTCTGCATCACAAACAAAGGTGTGTCTCAACATATTCATGTTAGCTTCAAGCTCCTTAGTTCAGGTACCAGTAGCTGCAAAGATGATACAGCATGGACTTGATTTAGCAAGCCAGCAACCCAAGTAAAAGTCACCCAAGTCCTGAGTAGGCTTGTACAGCCTATCCTGAAGCCTCTGCTGTCACATCTTCCCTTGCTATTGATGTCTGAGATAGCTAAAGAACATGCATCCAACCCATGATACATTCACACCCCTGACTGCAGTATAGACATTCCCAAAGATGGGACCATTTGCAAAGATTGAGATATGATAAAAGCCAAACTAAATTACGGCAGGATCAGTAGCTTCTTTCTTTGATGAAGTATTTCATGCTGTTATTTAATAATTTATCACCATTAACATACTAACTGTATCTTTAGCTGAGTAATTACAGCAGCACCAGCATCTTGTGATTTTAAAGATAAAATTAATTGGAAACTGTATATTTTAGGAGAGCTACACTTTGTGTGATCTTGTTTCACAGACATTGGCTACTAATACAACACACGGAAGGCATTTTCTAGTTACTACATTTGCCCTCGGGGAACTATGGCTTTATTTGCATGTGGTACAATGTATTTTGATTTTGCTGCTCTTCACAGATAGCTGCTCTTGCTATCTGTCTCAAAAGAGCAAAATTATTTACAGCACATATTGACTTAGAATTGTGTCAATAATTTACCTAGAGAGCAGTTGCTTCTCATGACCTTTTATTAGGTGAAAGTGGCTTTTTAAAAATAAAATGAAACATGGGAAATACCATATTTAATCTAATCTAAGATGCCCCTGAATTTAAGATGACCATCCAATAATTAGATTCTATACATGAAAATGGTATAAATATGTTATACTTTTCCATGTATAGAATCAAATTATTAAGGGGTCATCTTTTAACTTATTCCCCCAACTGCTGCAGAGGGAGACAGGTGGTGTGAGGAGGTCAAGCAGCTTTACCTCCTGCTTGTGCCTGCCCCCATGTCTCCTGTCTCTCCCCCCTCCCCCCCTGCCTCCGCTCCCCTCCCTCCTCAGTCTCTTCTCTCTCTGTCTCCCCCCAAGTCTCTGCTCCCCACTTCCCCTTATCCTTGCTTCATGCCATTCTTGCTGTAGCCTGGGGTACTGAGCACAGCCCCAGCCCAGCCCCGGTAGCAGCTATGTGGGCTGTGCACTGCTGCTAGGGGCCAGGCTGGGGCCACGCTCAGTGATTCATGCTGCAGCTTGGATGGAGCCTGCTGGCATGTAGCAAAGATGGTGGGTTGGGGGGAAGACAAGAGAGCAGAGCCTATGGATGGGAAGGAGATGGTGAGGTGTAGAGGTGATGGCAGGGTGGAGGGGGCAAGCAGCAGGTGTGGCTACACTCAGACCCTGGGCAGCCTGAGCCATAGCAGCTGCCTGCCTCCTCTTCCTCGATAATCTATTTTAAGATGAGGGGTTTCCCCTTCATGTTAAAAGAAGGACACACATCATCATACAGTGAGTCAATACAGTATACTGTGTGCTGTTTTTTAATATACATATAAATAACAAACCCCTAGAAAACAAGGAGCCAGAAGGCCATATTTGGCCCAGGATGTCTACTTCTATGCTTCTGAGGGGACAGCCCTAAATCCTGCTCCTGCTGCTAGTTCTGCCAGTGCTTTAAATTCAACTAGGATGAGCTTGGGATTTCTGTCCTGGGAAGTGTGGCAAAAGTTGTAACTCCAAAAAATGTAACCATCACTAACAGGAAGTTATCCTCCCTCTAGCAGACTGCGAGGCTGGGCCACAGTGGCTGAGGGCTGCCAGCTCACACTGGGGAGCCAGTGCTTTATTTTTAGTAAGTTTTTCTTTTTCTTTTTTTTTTCTTTTTTTTTTTTAAGGCAATTCTGTGCAAAATTGTGGGAAATGCCATTTTTCACAGTGATCACAGAAACCACCGTTTTTGTGCATTTTTGTGAAAATCATGAAACTGTGATTTAAGTAGGCCCCTAATGAACTACTGAAGAGGATGTTACTTGTTTCTGCTCTTTTACATGTAACTTAATGATCTAATAATATTTACTATCATCCCCAATGCCAGGAATTCTCTGAGAGCAGTCTTAAAGGGCATCTGACTAATAACGAAATTATATGAACATTCAGAACTGTCAGTCAGTGCTAAAGCCCACTGAAATCAGTTTGAATTTTTCCACTCTATTAATTACCTACCCCAGATGTGAAGACCCTTGGAGCAGAGAGAGGACATGCATATAATGACACAGATGCTACATGGTACTTTACAAGCAAAGATCTAATTAAGGCTTAGGGAGACTTGTTCCTCTGGCACAGTGTAATTAGTGGGCGATTGGATGTTACTGGCTTGGCTTAGAATCAATAGAAAAATCTTTCTTGGGGCTTTGAAATGGAAACTCTCACATAAGTTCTTTGCTGTCTTCATGGTGTATCCTAGGCAAGTCTCTTGCTGCTAAGACTGTATGTACAAAGGAGTGAACTAAAATGTACGTATTGTCTTAGAAGTTAGAATTCAGTTAATTTGAGCCTTCTGGAGGCATCCTAACAAGTGGCTTCTGCCTGCTCTTTTCAGTGGTTCACTTCTGGGAACAATCTACATGAACCACCTGCACCCTCAACAACCCTGAGACCATGCTTTTACGTACTCAGCTCGGGCTTTGGTAGCACTAGGGTCCTACTTTCACTCTTTCTTTCTATAATCAATTGCCTCTACCTTTTTGTAGGGGTTTAGTCAGCTTCCCCACAGTAGAGTAATTAGAATATTGTCAGACATGGGCCACTCTCTTCCCTAATCCTATGGGACTTTCTTGGTATGGAGGGCAGATATGAGATGCCTACCACTCCCACAATACAGTAGGAGAAAGGAAAACACAGTTGCTCCTACTGCTTTATAAGGAGACAGTGATGAAGACCCCTGATCTAATGCCATATGGTTAGTGAAATATTGAGGCTGCTGCCAGAAAAAGCCCCACAATGATTTACCAGAAGAGAAAGTACATTAGTTTGACACGGCTCCCCAGCATCTGTATAGATTGCATACTTCAGCAGGGCTTTTTTGCACTTTTATTTAAAGCTGATTCAATCGGCTGTTAGATAAAAGTGCCAGAAAGCCCAGTTGAAGCATGCAATTGAGCCAGGTCAAACTAACGCGATGCATCTTCTGGGCATGCACTGAACTGGGTGTGGGAGGGTATGCTGAGCTTAGTGCTGGGTTTTTTGTGTTTTCCCCACATCTGTAAGCAGCCTGAATGTTCTTCACTAAAGCACATACCATGTTTTGCTGGATGTTGGTTGCTGGTAGTAGTTGTTTATCTACCCCAGTAGTTGTTTATCTATCATGCTAAAGGTAATACGATTTCACTGTCCTTGGTGAACTATTTGCAAAAGTAGCATGACTGGGGGCACCACCTCCTGCCCTCCCTTTCCCCGCTGTCAGCACTGCCGCCGGCGTCTGCGGGCGGTCCTCGCTTGCTGTCGATGCTGCTGCCTACAAATGGTGCCCCACCAGTCTCGGGAGGCACCAGTTGTTCATGCCTGAGACAGAGACTCTTGTAAGAATGAGCACCTATACATGCCCCTCCCAGGCTGGTCTGGGAGAGGAGAGGAGTAGTGGGGCAATGCTCCCCACTCCTTTTCCAAACCAGAGACTGTCTGGTTTGGGGAATGGGCTGTGAACTTTGCCCTGCTGTTCCCTTTGTTCCACTCCTGGACAGTGGAATGGAGGAGACTGTTCCCCACACCCCAGTCTGGAGAAGCATCATTCAGCAGCTCCCTTCCCCTGGGGACCAGGAAACGTTGAGCAGCTTCTGTTCTCGATGGCCTCCCCAGACTGGCATTGCCCTGGCGTGGTGAAGGTGCAGAGAGCTGGGGAGAGGAGATGGTTGTAGACTGAATGGCTGTATACTTACTCTCCTGGAAAGATTTTCAGGAGTGGAAACTTTTATAAATTTCCATCATTAGAAATGAATGTCAGTTTCTGGCCAAGAAACAAAGCAAGGGAGAAGTCAGACTCTGTGTCCTAAGCCTCTTATGCACTAGTGGTACAAAATTATCTGCATTTTACTGGCACCACTCAACCAGAATAAATTCCTGGATGAGTTGCAGGTGACAAAATTCCTGATGTGTAAAGACCCAGCAACCTTTGAGAAATGTATTTACTGTTTCCTCTTCTGAAGATTAAAAATCAGTGAACTGTAAAGTTTCAGTGGTAGATAATAAGAGCAGATGTTCACCAAATCAAAAGCTCCATTTGCTTTGAGGAACACTGATTTTTGTCCTTTCCTTTTGCTTTGCAAATCCTTTAACCTGAAATTAGAGAATATTGAGAGAGAGAGAGAGCAGACAGTCATCAAAATATCATCTTGGAAGGACTATAATTTATCTACAGAGCAACAGCTTAAAGAGAGAGCACTCACTTTGCTGAAAGAATCAGCCAGACTCATCTGAACATCCAGTGTGGTCTAGTTTTAATATATATGTTTCCAAAAAATGACACTAAGTCAAACACTCAAATGCATAAGGCCTGACGTGCTGAATGTGTGAGGGTATTTAAACACATCTGCTTTAGTGTAACCATGATACCAGGGGAAGAGTACAGACTCTCTGATTCCGATTTACTTCAACACTTGAAATTGCTTCAAAATTGTGTCTAGGAGACCAATCACATCTCAGTGATTATCACAGGTACATCTAGTGCTTATCTCCCTTCTGACTTATACTTCTTGTTCAAGATTACAAGCATCATACTCCTTATATGGCCGCCTTCCGCCTGACAAAATTAATAAAAGGGTTTTTTTGTACTATAAAGGTGAAGAGGTGACGACTTGGGCACAACTCTGTTTAGTTTTCTGGTAGAATAGTAAATAGACCTGTATACCTCTGCAAGAGCCGTAATCACTCAAGGAGCCATAAAATGCCTATGTAGCATATACCTAGTACTAAAGGAAAGGTAGCAAACAGGAACTGCCATTATATTATCCTCAAATTAAGGGCTGGATTTATTTTTCCTTGACAGGGATGTCAGCTGAATTTCAAAATATATTTCTAGAATGGGGAAGGGCACAAAATAACTAATTTTTCAATGTTCAAAATGAATTAATATTTCAGTTTT
Source organism: Alligator sinensis (assembly GCF_000455745.1). Taxonomy (NCBI): domain Eukaryota; kingdom Metazoa; phylum Chordata; order Crocodylia; family Alligatoridae; genus Alligator; species Alligator sinensis. Next base: position 961,240 of record NW_005842231.1, on the reverse strand, counting down.
CTATTCATATTAGTCTACCTGGAATCTCTTAAAGTATGGTAGATATCCTCATTTTACAGTGGCAGAGCAAATAAGTAAATTATCTAAGGCCACAGGAAGACGATATTGAGCTGTTATAAACAAGAAGCCTCCTGTTTTCAGGAAATGGCTGTCTATCTCAAGACTGTTCTTGTTGGAAGATGTTGAAGTTGGATACTACTCATAAAATATATGGATCGTTTAGGAGAGGAAGTTTCAATGCAATTAACTCTTATTTGGGGTCAATTAACCCTTTGGGAAATGACCTACTCTCTGCAAACTAACTAAATGATGACATGTATAGCTCATTAAATAAATCTAAGGATTGCACAACACTCTTGTTGTCAAAAGGAATAATTCTGTCACTATAGCAATGTGATTTATTTCTGATTCATTTAAAACCCTGTAGGGTGCATTTTTTTCCCCTCCCTCAACATCCCTGATGAAAGTTGCTTTTTGCTGTATGCAAATAAATCTGTTTACAGTTCAGCAACTCAGATGACGAATTCAAAGAAGTATGTGCAGGTAGCAAACATTTCTTTTTAAAGTGTGCCTGTTTCAAAGGATGGATGACAGCTAATTAATGTATGCTGTTTCCAATTTAAATTGTCTGACTTTACTTCCAGGAATTCAGAAGTGATTATCTGGTAATCCACCCCATTTTTTCCAGCAGATGGCAATAACCCATAATGGGTGAGCAGGATGAATGGAATGTACGTACGACTGTATAGGGTGTGAACTGCAATCGGACTAAGAGCTTCCAGTGAAGAAATTGGAAAAAACTAAGAGTCCCAGGGGCCAGAACGGGGGGAGAGAGAATAAATAATAGATGGCTAAAATCTAGCCAACTAGAAAATGCATACACAGAAGAGGAAAGGAGTGCAGAATTCATCTATAATTGCTGAGAGGGAATTTAAATTAAAGAAGAGAGACAAGCTGCATGTTCCCTTTGGTGACGGTTAAGGTCTAACAATGGGAATTTGCTTGTATTCAGCCAATGCACATTAATTTCTCAAATGTGTCCCAGTGTCCTTTGTAGTAAACTCCTAGGATGCTATAAATCAGGTGATGCAGCTGATAATAGAAAGGACTCTATGGCATGACTGAGACCTAAATAGAGCTATTGCATATTGTTACGGAAAGGAGGTGGAACCATGTGAGTAGAAGCTGCTGCTTGGGAAGAGTAGTTTAGCAATACTTTACTGGTGAGTGTCCACAACCCTTGCACCCTACTAGGGGCGCTGCTATTTCACTTCTGTCAGAAATGATTTGGAAGAATTCTATAGAGAATTTTCTGTCTTTTGATTCCTCATTAACCTTTCCATTTGTATGTGGCAAACAATTAATCAATGTATTTGCTTTTTGCTTTTTATCATATTGAATGAAAATCAAAACTTTATCATTATTCACATACTACTTGAAATAAGATGTAGATTCATTGAGGACAGTACAGGCAATTCTCTCCACGCCCTGAGGAGATCTAAAGCTCTGTCTCCTACTCCCCAGGATAGTGTACTAACCACCACATTATGTGCTATCCTAAAGTGATTTCAAGCTCTCTTGCTGATACTATTATAATATGAATAATGCACTCTCCTACTTCCCAGGTAAGAGTCCTAATAAACAGAATAGGGAGACATTTTGGATCTCTACTTCAATACCTATTTAAGTATTTTGTATAGGATGTAGATCTGCTCCACCAGGGGCATTTGAGGGAGGCCAGCTGAAGAACGCTTGTTAACATTTGGGTAGGATACTGCAATGATCCTGCCTTGAACGGGGGTTGGACTAGATGATTTGCTTGAGGTCCCTTCCAATCCTATTTTCTACTATTTATTTAGGAGCTGGCAAGCTCAAATTCAATTCCACTCTTTGCTTCATTCAGAGCAAGGATTTGAACTAAAAATGCTTTTTTGTTTGTTTTCATATTTGCTTTGCTTCAGCATTAAAAATCCACAAAAAAATAGAATAAATTTTTATTTTGATTTTTTGGTTAATCTGGGAAACCAAACCCCACCCCAAAACCAACCAAGAATTATTCACCTAAAGGATACAATGCTATCTCCTGACTGAATAGACGCCTCTACCTTTAACATTAGCATTTATTCTCCCCTGAAGTATGGTTAGCACCTGGTAAACTAGAAACACACTCAAGGCATTGCTATAGCAATTGTATTATACATACTAAAAAGCTCTACTTCCTTGCATACCTGTCTTTAGGATTATTGATTTCAGTCTTTACTCAGCTGCATTTCTGCCTATCTGGGATGTCACCTTTCCTAGGGCACGGTTCCTTAATTAACCTCAACAACTCTCTCTACAGCAGTCATGTAGTTAGCTCAGAAAATTTTGTCCTGTCTGTGTGCAGGAATAGATTTAAAACCCCAAATATGCAAAAATAGAATATACAGGATCTACCTTTATATTGTTTCTCATTTATGTAAGGAACTACTGGGACACAAATTTCCTGACTTCCTATTTGTAGATGAAACAGACTGGATTAGAACTGGGGAAGAAAATAAACCCCCAAAAGAAACACCTACCCTACAAAAACTTAAAATATGGAATGATTAGTATTTATCTGGGTCTAAGCAGGGGTGGGCAATTTATTTGGGCTGGAAGGCCACTTAAGGACCTTTGGTGAGCTGTTGAGGGTAGAGAGAGGAGAGGTCCTAACCTGGTCTTGGCCCCTCATTCCAGTTGTTTACTCCACCTGGCATGGCAGGGGGAATGGGGGGAGAGATAAGACAATTGATTCTGGCTGGCCCCTGGCCCATCCACCCTGCAGCTGCCACTGGGGGGGCTGAATGAAGCAGGTGGGTGGGGTTTCCATGGAAACCAGCCTGGGACCCCGAGAGGCAAGACACGCTTGGCTGGGCAGACGGGAGGGGGCTGTGGGTAGGCAGAGTGGCATCTGGGAGCAAGAAGGGTGGATGGGGCTGGGGTCAAGGCTAGGGGATTGTGGGAGGAGCGGGGGGTGGGAGGGCGGCCCAGGACAGATCCACAATCTGCTCCCCACATGTCCCTGTGATAGGCACCCATCTGTGGCAGAGCCAGCCACTGCCTGTGGAACTGGCACCTGTTGTGGGGATGTGCAGGGTGTGGATCATGGCTCTGTTCCAGCCCCGCCTCCTGTCCTGTTCCTGGGCACTGCTGCCCACCCACTAATGGCCCCATCCCATCCACCCGGTCAAGCATGCCCTGCTTGTGGGAGATTCCACCCACCTGCCCACTCCATCTGGTGCCACCGGAGTTGGGGGTCGGGCGGAGGGGTCAGGTTGCCCAGGCAGTAGAGCTGTGTCCAGTGGAGCTGCTGGCAGCACCAGTTGTGTAGCCCGGGTGTACACAGGTTTGTACTCCCCTCTCCAACTGAGGGAATTATTGGCAGGGCAGTGTGCTGTGACGGACACAGCAGCTCAGCGGCCGCCTCCATCCCCTATAGAGTCAGGCCCAGTCAATAAATTACTTAACTATATACAAATGTATTATTACAGCAAAGCCATTAAAGGGTAAGGACATTTGTGTGTGTGTGTGTGTGTGTGTGTATAATTATTTATAAAACAATAAACCCTATACCATTTATATATATACACACACACACACGCACCCAATTATTATTCAAAAATACAAATGAACAATAGAACAACCCAGAACAAAAGATATTGATCGGGCAACCTTATAACCTTATTAATATACAAACTATTACTTCAACTCATTCACATAAACTATAAGGCACAGTCTACAAATATAACAAGCAATCCTTAGACTACCTGGGTGCCCTCCAGGGCAGGGGCCCTACTCCTAAGGTACCACTACAGGAAAGGAGGTGGGGGGAAAGAAAAGGAGAGGAAGACCTCAAAGACTCCTAAGCCCCTACTATCACCCACGAATGGCCCATGTGGTGCCCCTTCGCAACCCTGGGGGTCCGTCTTCTGTGGGGACCCTCTCACCAGGGTTACTTACTACTCCACAGTCCCAGAGGGTTGCCTCCCATTCTCTGGGTCAAGCTCTGTTCCCTGCCAGCCTTTCCTGCTGCCTGACTCTGCTGCTGCCAGCCCGGCTTAGGGACACATGCATCGGTGTGTGTAGTGGGCACTTTGCTTTGTGCTAGGGGTTGGAGGCCCAGGCAGCCTTGTGCAGCACTGGGGTTCAGTCTGCTCCTCGACCCTCTGTGCAGTGTTGTCTGTACTGAGCTGCTGCCCCTTGTCAGCAGCTGTAGACCTGACCCACCTCAAGTGGCTCCCAGGGTCTCTCACCCTCCATGCAGCACCTCCTGCACTGAGCTCCTGGCCTTGTGAAGAGGTTGGGGACCTGAGCTGCCCAAGTTGCTCCATAGATCCTGCTCCATGCACCAGCCTGTGCACCATGTTTCTGGCCACACACCAGAAGTTGCAGACCCAAGTCACCTCATGCAGCTCCCAGGGTCCGGATGCTGTGCGCCATGTTGCGCACCGAAAGCCTAACCGCTGGAGCCTTCTGCAGCTCCCCACCGATGGAAGTCTTCAGGGGCTCACCCTTAGAGCTTCAAGGTGAAGCTCTACTGCTTCACCCTGCTGTGCAGCTTTTCTAAGCTCTGCTCTTCTCCGTCCCCAATGCATCTCCCTTGGACCTGACAGTGTTGCAGTCTTCAATCAGGTCCAGGGGAGCTCTTCTTCCCACCCCCACCCCCACCCCGGAAAGGGGCATGACTTCACTTCTCTTGCTGCCTCCTGTTTGGTGGATGGGCTCCACTAATCACAACAGCAGAATTTCAAGCCTGGGACTCAACCCAAGATCTGAAAATTATCCTGCTACAGTTGGAAGGAGGCACCACTGTGGGGAAAGCTGAGTCTGGCTACTGCACCATCCCTGCCTCATCGTCCAGCCTGCAGACTATGGGCCCTAGCATGCCTGAGAGCTGCGCACAGGCATAGGGCCAGCTGTGCTCCATGCCAGACAGCATCTGACCCCATGGCCTGGACTGTCCCTCACGCCAGGGCTGGGTGGGGCTGAGGGACCCCCTGAGAGCTGGATAGAATCATTTGGCAGACCAGATCCAGTTTGCAGGCTGCATTTTACCCATCCCAGTCTAAAACAAATCTCTTTTTTCCCTAAATTTTTCATTACATTTGTAATCAACTCTTTAATCAAATACCTTGAACACTTATCAGAAGGTCTTCTTTATCAAAAGTTTTTAACAAATGAAAATTTTTGATCATCTGAAAAGAATGGGCCTTGGAATTGGTGCAAGAACAGGGAGGCAAGCATTCTGGGGCATAATCAAATGCTTCAGTGATGTGTAGATCTGCAGCAAAGAAGAGCAGTGTCTGTGTCATAAGCCACAGCAATGCAATGGAGCATTCATCATCTTAGCCAGTCATGTAATCCAGCAGGCTTTTTAACACATTATGATGGCCGAAACCTCCCCAAATCTCACCAAAAATCTAGAACTTGCCATTTTTCTCACTACAAATTGATGTTATGAATCTAAATCAATAAATAATGACTAGTAAAAATTAGCCAGCCTTTTTCACTCGGTGTTCTGTTCTATTAATCATTTGCCTGCTACTTTTTAGAGCAAAGCCAGCTGGGAAACAGAATCAATACTGGCAATGTTAGCAGACCCCTTGTTACAATCACTTCCTCTAGCACTGCCCTACTACAGTGAACATATTTATTTAGAGTGCAGGGGTGAGGCACCTGCTTCCCTTTTTTCTAAGTAGGGAAGAACAAAGGAGCAAACTGAAATGCAAACAGGCAAATAACTAAAGAAAGAGACAGCAAAGCAAACATGAAGGCAAACAGCATGACCCGGACTCCTCAGGGTGTCTTCACCTGTGTCCCAGCAGCCCCCACCTGTGCTCCCTGTTGGACAAAGGAATCCTACAAGCTAACTTGCCTTGACCTCTCATCATTGAATGATTATAATATAACTGAATTACTAAAATCTCCCAGCCAAAAAACCCCCCATCCTTATACCAGCTCACTCAGGGCTCTGAAATAAACAGCTTGGCAATAACAAGAGGACAAAAATTGAAGAAGCAGACATAGGAATATATTAAACTTTTATCACAAGTTATTTCAAAGTATTTTACAGAACTAAGAGTTAAATACACTACTGTAAGTATACTGATTTTATAGGCATATCAATCTTAAGGAGTGGGACTGAAGGGGACTTCCCAGGTCTCCAAGTTCACTCCCCTTCTTGTTCAGGAATTACAATATATAATCACTTCCATAAACTGATGAAGCTCCATCTTTAAAAAAGTTAGGCATGTTTATCTCTTCTACTCTAGAATGGGAAGCTATTCCAGAACTGTGCTCCTTTGCTGGTTAGAATCCTTACTCTAATTTCCAGCATAAATGTATTTTTACACAGCACGTGGTAGCTATTCGGTTTTCAGCAGTAGCTCACATACAGCCTTAAATGCTAAGATTCATAGATTCATAGGTTGCAAGGCTGGAAGGGACCTCGGAAGATCATTGGGTCCAGCCCCCTACACCAAGCAGGAAAGACAACGGGGTCAGGTGACCCCAGCAAGGTGACAGTCTGCTCTTGAAGAATTCCAGGGTAGGAGATTGTACAACCTCTGATATGTTTTTAATATTATAACAGAATGTCGGTTAGGAAGACTATCACAGTTACTGATCCTTCCTGATCCTGTTGAATGCATCCCTTCTCAGGTGTGAGATCCCTTGACATCACCTAACATAGGTGGAATCATACAATTCTCCACCCTCAGATCAAACTCTGGGTTTCATTACCCTGTTTACTTCAGCAGCTCCCTTTCAGGCTCAGTTTGGTTCCCTTCAGGAGTAATGCCAGTGGTTAGCATAGTGATCAGGCAACCTTACTAAAGTACCAATTGTTCAGAATAAAAGATTTAAGAAAAAACTTAACACTAATAATACTCTACATGTGTAGCTGGGTTTAGCAAGGGTTCAGCCATCTTCCACATGGGTTCCAATTACAGCCAGCTCAGTAAAGATTCTTCTGTGGAGCCTCCATCTGTCATAGAATAATAGGGCTGGAAGGGGCCTCAGGAGGTCATCTAGTCTAGGGGTGGCCAACCTGCAAGTACTGCAAGTGGAATGGGCACATCTGTGTGTGGCAGAAATCAGTACAGCAGCTTGGTCAGGGAGCAGAAAGCAGAGCAGTAGAACAGGTAGGGGAAAGGGACCAGAGTGGCATGCAGAGAGAATGCAGGGCTAATCTGTGGCATGCCTGCCAAAAAGATTGGCCCCCACTGATCTAGTGCAACTGCCTACTCATAATAGTATCATCCCTGACAAACCACCCCAGTCAAGAATCTGTCTAACCTGCTCTTGAAAATGTCCAGAGATGGAGATTCCACAGCCTCTATAGGTAGCCTGTTCCAATGCATAACCACCCTCATGATTAGAAGTTCTTCCTCATATCCTACCTAAATTTCCTCTGCTGCAATTTGAGATTAATGCTCCAAGTCCTGTTCCTTATGGCTGCACTGAATAGTTTGTCTCCATCCTCTTTATAAGCATCCTTCAGGTATCTGAAGACTTATCAAATCCCTCTACCCCATCAGTCGTCTTTTCCCCAGACTAAATAGCTCTAGTTCTTTCAGTCTTTCCTCACAAGTCACATTCTTCAGGCTTCTGATCATTTTTCTTACTCTCCACTGGAGTCTTCCTAATCTGACTGCATCTTTGTTGAAGTGAACGCAAAACTCGGCACAGCACTCCAGATGAGGCCTCACAATACTGAATAGAGTGGAGGAATCACTTCCTTTGATTTGCAAGTGACACTCCTGTTAATACAACCAAGTATGTTGTTGTCTTTTTTGGCAAGAAGAGCACACTGTTGTCTTGTATTCAGTTTATGGTCCACTGTAATCCCAAAGTCCTTTGCATTACTAATACCTAATCACTCATTTGCCAGTCTGTATTTGTGCATGCAATTATTCTGTCCTAAGAGTAGGATTTTGCACTTGTCCATGCTGACTTTCATCCAATTGATTGTGGGCCATTTCTCCAGTTTATCGAGGTCATTCTGAATTTTATCCCAGCTCCTATCTCAGCAACTCCACCCAACTCGATGTAATCTGCAGATTTGCCAAGTGGTCCCACTTGTCTGTAGACCCTGACATCCGTCTTGAAAACTGGAAAGCCTAAAGCCATTGAAGGCTTTAGCATGAGCTGGTGATCTTTTAAATGACCCAGTGACCCACTTAGGTGAATGCTTATATAGCTGCCTGCATAACTGCTTGTATAGCTGATCTAGAAAAATGACAGACAGAATACGAAGCACAAAAGTAATAGGGTGCTGCTAACTGTTGTAGAAGGGATGATTGGCTGTGAGAGAATGAATGGCAAGATAGTTGTGATGAGGGAATGACTATACGCTATAGCTTGCTGAGAGAGAATGACTGGTGGAGAATAGTTGCTGGGTATTCTGAGTTGAATACTGTGATATCATTATATATGGAGGCTGTCAATCATGTGAATGTATAAAAAGTTACTGAAGCAATTTTGCCTGTGTGGTGTGTGAGGGGAAACCCAGCAGTGAAGACAGAAAACATCTTACTGTTGGTGGTGGAGACCCCCATGTGGTGGAAGCCAAGCAGTAAAGGTCAGTGGTTATGAACAGAAGACATAATGCTGTTTGGGGTTGGGAACCTCCTCTCCACCCTGGTGCTTGGAAGATGCTTGGCCAGTCAAACCCTTGCTTCTACTACTGAGTGAAAGGCCTATGTAAGATTCCTCGTCCTCCTCCCCTGTGTTTCTTATGTGTTTAATACCTTGGGTTTTTGAATCTGGAATAGCTTCATGGGTCAATCAAATCTGTCTGTGCCACCCTTTAAGAAGGGACAGGCAAGGTGGGCCATGCCTGGTGCAGGCTACTGTGGATAGAGTTCAGAACAACCAGATTTATTAAACCTCTCTAGGTTCTGAAGGTTGCAACCTTGCTTGGGGTGAGGGACTTGTCTAGAACTTGGACTTGTCTGTGGTTACTAGATAAGTAGGGAATATCTCCAAGTCAGATTTCTCCCTTCTAGGTACTCATCACGCTCTCAGAAGCTGATGTGTTTGAGAAGTGCGTAGTAGAGATTTTAGCACCCTGTTTTGGGATACAGGGAAGTCACTTTGGTTTTGGAATGAAGGGGCATTTGAGAATGATGGACACACCTTTAAGGAATTGTGTAGGCAGTGGCCCTCTTGGGTGGCTTCAGGAAGGAAGTCACGTGCAGACAAGAAAACCAAGAAGCGAGCCGCACTTCTAGGGTTGTCTGCGGTGTCCTGAGAATTGACTAAGTCTGTCACTTAGAGAGAAAAGAGTCAGTATTTGGTGAATGAAAACTGTAGACAGGTTTGAGAAATAGAGAATTTGAAAGCAAAAAGTTGGAAGATAAAAATCGTAGACAGACTCATGAGAGAGAGAATTTGAAAGCACTGGTGGCAGAGTTGCAGGGAATGTTTTTGAAGGATACGTGTGTGATGGGCTGGCTGGCAGTGACTTAGCCCAGGGGTTTTGAAAGGGCAAAAGATGATTGGAGGACTTGGGATTCTCTTTCCTCACCAATCAGGCCCCAGAGACTCACCCTCCATGTCCCCTGATTGGCCCCTAGAGGGGGCTAAAAGGGGCAGTGCAGCTGACTCAGGAAAGAGACCAGTGAGGGACCACAAGGAAGGAGCTGGCAAGAGCTGGGCTAGCTGGGCAGGAGCAGTTGCCCCAGAAGAGCCTGAAGGAGCAGGACCTGCAGGCAGCAGTTGGACCCTCAGCAGCGTGGTGTGTGGCTGGCAGGAGGGACTTCCTGCTGGGCTCCAGGATCCCCTATGAGAGGCTGTGGCCAGCAGGAGAGGCTCCCCCAGCGACCTGAGAGGCTCCCAGCTCGGCTTCCAGCTCCTCCAATCAGAGGCCAGGCAGCTCGATGTGAGGCCAGGGCTCCGGGAAAGTCAAGACCCCTAGCAGTTTGGAGTAGTGCTACCAGTGGTGGCTGTGTGGCAGTGTTTCTGCCTACCAGGTGGGGAAATCTGAGTTCAAGCCCTAGCTGCAGTGACTTGGGATGAGTGAGCTAACAAGAAGCAAATCTTCTTGCAGTGGAAAGGGGCCATTGTGCTTTCCCCCTTTTTCCCTCTCTAGATACCTAGGCCATATATTTCCTTGTCATTTGACATTTTGTATTTTGTGCCTTTTTATATTTCCCCAACCAGTATTGTTTGCTCTGCTGTTTGTGTTTTATATTTTGTTAACCCTGTCTTTTGTCAATGATTGTTAAGTGTCTAACCTTTGTTGAATCCTGCCCCTTGGGGCATTGTAGTGTCCACTATATCCCTGATTATGCCTGTTATGTTCCCAGTATTGTTCCCTCATTAAAAGGTATATGGTTAAGTCCCCAGTGGTGGTCTGGCTCTGCTCTATAGGGGTAGGAGAGTCCCTACACCTCCCACAGCGCTTGTGCACCTGTTTTGATCCCTTCAATTGGAGAGGGTATACCCTTTGGAGTACCGCCCGGGTTACATGTGTAAAATAGCCAGGACTGAGAGAGTTTGCAGAAGGCATTGCAAGCATTAGAGAGAAAAAATCAGGAAAAAGATGTGGAAAAGAAAGGCTTGAGATGCCCAGGCCGCAGTACAGGCAATTATTAAGGGTACACAGTAGGCCTGTGCAGAGCAGCAAGTATTTGCTTTGGATTCAGCCAATTCGGAGGGACAGTGATTTGATTTGGAGATTCGAATCACTGTCCCGATTTGATTCAGCTTCAGAGATATGGCCATAGACTAAATAGGCACCAGTCCTCACCACGCTGGACACAGCTGCCTCCAGCTGGTAAGTCTGTTGTGGTGGGCAGAGAGAGGAGGGAAGGGAGGGATTTGGGCTGGGGCTGGGACAAGCAGCCCAGCCAGGGAGGGGGGGCATGGGACTTGGGGAGCAGGGCGTGGGGGTGTGGAATGCGGGCACGGCAGTGCTGGGACCGGGGGCTATGTCCTGCTGCCGCTTGTCCAGCCAGGGTGGGACGAGGAGAAGCAGCAGCAGGGGCATAGCCTGCTGCTTGCCCAGCTGGGGCAGGCTAGGCCGCAGAATGCGGGCACTGTTGCCACTTGCCCAGCCAGGGCAGGGAGTCAGGTGGGATGTCGGCATGGCTCACTTGGGCAAGGAGCAGCAGGGCACAGTCCGCCGCTTGTCCAGCTGAGGCTGGGGGCGCAGGATGCGGGCGCTGCTGCCACTTGCCCAGCTGAGGCAGGGGAGGTGGGATGTGGGCGCAGCAGCACTTGGAGCAGGGGCTATGCCTTGCTGCTGCTTTCCCCCTTCTGCCCGGAGTGAGCCGTGCCTGCATCATGCGCCCCCCTCCCCCCCCAGCCCAGCTGGGCAAGCACCAGCAGGTCATAAACCCTGCTCCCAGCGCCTTCCGCTGCGCCCACATCCCGGCCCCCCTGCCCTGGCTGGGCAAGCAGCGGCAGGGCAAAGCCCCCATTCCCAGTGCTGATGTGGGTGCAGCAGTGCTGGGAGCAGGGGCTTTGCCTTGCCACCACTTGCCCAGTTGGGATGGTGGGGGGCGTGATAAAGGCACAGCTCACTCCAGGCGGAAGGGGGCAAGTGGCAGCAGGGCATAGCTTCTGCTCCCAGCGCTGCCACACTGCATCCTGCCTCCCCCGCCACAGCTGGGCAAGTGGTGGCAGCGCCTGCATCCCGTGCCCCCCTGCCCTGGCTGGGCAAGCGGCGGCAGGGCAGAGCCCCCACTCCCAGCACCTTTCACCATGCCTGCATCCCACCCCTGCCCCCACCCCTGGCTGGGCAAGCAGCAACAGGGCAGAGCCCCCACTTCCAGCACTGATGTGGGTACAGCAGCACTGGGAGCAGGGCTTTGTATAGCCCTAGTGCACAGGCAGGTTAGCCTGCGGATCAGTGTGTGTAAATGAATGTGTCTGGAAGGAGGAGCATCAGAGCTGCCCCTCTGGGATACTGTACAGGGAGCTAGAAATGGCTATGAAATTGAACAGCAGTGTCCTGAGAAAGAAAAGCAGGAGCAAGAAAAGGAAGTAGTAAAAATCTCTGTGGAATCAAATGAGGAAGGAAGTGAAAATGATGTTCAAGAACAAGCAGAAGGATGTAATATAGCCCAGGGGAGAAGAAAACTGAAATATCTTTTGAAGTGAAATCTGAACTAGTGGACTCTTGGTCTGTCAGTCGAATGGTGTGTTACAGCATGTGAGAGTCAATAATCAGACTCCATGGAGTTCCCAGCAAGGCCCGTAAGACAGGCAGACTTCAGAGGCTGCCAGAGCTGGAGGGTTCACTGGGTGATGAAGCATGTACCAGTGGTCCACTCCAAAAGTGTCTAAGCCAGACTGGGGAGTGACCAGCAGCAAGGCTTTCAGGGCATGTAAGAGGGTGAGGATGGAGGGATCAGAGCATTTGTATGATTCCCCAGGAAGCCCAGAAGGACAAAAATCAGAGAGCTCTGCATCTTCCATTGAAGAATCAACTGATATTTCTTCTGTTGGAAAAGACATCCATGCAACCCAAGCCATTGAAACTGAAGAATGAACAACTTCAAACGCAGAGTGGAAGAGAGAAAGTGTTACTTCTTGGGTATCACTTGAAAAGATGGTGACTTCTAAGAAATGTGTCAAGAGGCCTTCTGAAAGTGACAAAGAAAGCGAGGATAAAGGAAAGAGTATCACCCTGTCTTCTACCGAAAGTGCAGCCTCTGAAAATAAGGAAGAAACTAAGAAAATGGTGAGGAGCTGAAGCTGGGAAAAAGCACAGATGAGCCAAAATGAAAAGTTGATACTTCTGTATCAGGGCCGCCTTAATTCGTGCAGAATCAACTAAGAAGAGAGCTAGGAAATCATTATCTTCAGATGAGGAAGACAGACTGAAACTTGCTAAAGAAGGCGGGAAAATAGATGAAGATGGACAAAGCAAAGAAACTGCACTAGACACCATCCTTACTAGTTCTCACAAAAGTGATCCAGGACAAGGAAGTTTCTCACCAGAACATGCTGGAAGTTCATCAGAAGATTAGGGTGTTTCAACATGGGAACCATTTAAAAGATTAGTTACTCTAAGAAAATCCAGAACTAAAATGAAAGAGAAAACTGAAGAAGTTGTCACTGGTTCCAATGGTGAACCTGGAAAAGAAGACTGAGGTCTCATGTGGAAAAGGAAGAAAGAATCAGACGGAAAATCAGAACAAGTCTGTGTGGAAAAAGCTGGAGAAATATTGACAAAAACTGCTGAAGAAGACTCTGTTCCAGCTGTTGTTCCTTTGTCTGAATACGAGGAAGCTGAGCAAGAAAAAAATGAAGCCTAAATGGTTGTTCGAGCCATGAATGATGCGTGCCCCCAGGGGGTGGGGGGGCACAGCTGCTCTGGCGGTGGCAGGAACGCGTTGGCAGCAGCAGAAGCATGGCAACAGGGAGCTCCCGCAAACACCTGGCACTGTCGGCGGTGGGGGGGTGGCAAGCACTGACCGGGTGTCAGCAAGCACCCACAGGCGCTGCCGGCAGCAGGGGCAGTGGTCAGCAGGGATTGCTGACCACCCGCAGATGCCACTGGCGGTATGGGCAGTGGGGTGGTGAGTGGAGACTGCCTGCAGGCGCCACCGACAATGTTGGTGGCACCTTTTTGCAGGGGGTGCACTGCCACACTCAGTGCACCCCCTACACATCACCCCTGGTTCGAGCTGAAGCACCATGGGAAGGGACTTCAGAGAGAGAAGGAACAGAAAAATTAAGATACTTTGATAACTAAGCAATCCAGTGAAGGATTTCTTCATGAAATTACTGTGCCTGTGATGGGGAGGAAAGAGTATGAGCATTCTCTTCTGGTCATGGATCAAATGCAGAGATAGTTAGTGTATCAAGGAGGGGCGTATAAATGAGGTCAGACAGTAGGCTCTGGAGGAACAGAGGAAGGGAGCAAAGGTAGCCACAGTTACCTTTATGAATAGTAGGCCTGAGAAAGATCTTAATCGGCAAAAGGGTAACCAGGAGAAGAAAAAGCCTGTTAATCCCACCAGGATAAAAGTGTGGGGTAGACATAAACTATTGCAATACATAAAATTACCTTTAATCTTTATGGCTCTGAGTGGAACTGCAGCTGCCCATGTGCTGAAGGGTTGCAACCATGAATGTTAACAGATGAATGGATGCAGCAAATGGGAAAAGCAGTCTCAGAGACTCACTGTCAGGTAGCAGTGGCTTTAGGATTAAACCGTGACCAGATGGACAGGCATTTTGGGCCACTTGAAAGGCCAGTCTAATGGGAAGTCGTTGACTGGATCATGTATTGGGCTTACCAAAGAAAGCCAATCCATTGTGTTCCACGTGGGCTGGACCTACTGAAATTGTAAATAAGCTTAGCCCTTCTGTATATCCAATTGAAATTTGGCCAGAAGAAGTCAAATTAAAATGCATTCATGCATTACACTTGAAGACTTGGAAAGGGGATAAAACCCCTAATAATGCTAACCAAATTTTTACCAAGGTAGGCACCTTGACAATGTTTCAATTTTGTTTTGCAGGTTAAGGATGCATTCCCACAGAATGTTCACTGAAGGAAGAGACAAGTTAGTTTGGACTCAGTGCCTTAGCCTTTGTCTTGGCTAACCAATCTATTCTATTGTTGTATATGTAGGGCAAGGATATGTTTGTGTACATATAATATGTTCTTTTGTAGTAGGCAACAGTCAATTCTTTTGGATCGTGGTATATATGTGAGAGGTTACCAAGACCTTCAACACACTGTTAACACTCACGGTTGCAACCCTTCAGGCACATGGGCAGCTGTGGTTCCCCTCACAGCCATGAGGATTAAGGGTAATTTTATGTATTGCACTAGTTTACGTTGACCCCACCTGCCATCCCCCCTTTAGGCCATTAAGACAGTATCCAAAGGCCAGAGTGAGCCTGGCCATTCAATGCCTTGATAACTGTAGTTACATGCACATCCAGGAATTGAACCCTGGTGTCCCACATGGCAGATAACAATTCTACCACTGAACCACAACAGTGAGTTTATTCTCTTATAATCATTAATGAAATGTATAGTCAATCTATAATTAACCAAAGTATTTTTTGTAATTGTATTATAACCAGTATAAGTGGATGTAATTTCATATTTAAAACTCCAGTATTTATGTTTCAATTGTTAATTCATTATCTTACTTTGTATAATCTTCATGTGCACAATAAATTGTTGTTAATGCATTAAGGTTCAGTGGGAGTATGTAGTGGTCAACACCTGGCAGCATGGATTCCCAACATCTCAGCTACACACCAAGTGCCTGGTACTACCGAGATGGTGACAAAATTGCTGAGTCACCAACAGTTGCTGCTTACAGTATGAGAGGCAGGCAGCAGTTGTATAATTATACTCAGCTGAAATGTGTTCCCATTGAAGTCAAAGATATATAAATGCCTGTTGCCATCAATAAGGTAAAATAAGGACTTAATGCAGGCAAAGAAAATAGTGTAATTTATATGTGTGTGGCCTACTAATAGGCTTGCATCCTGCCCAAATGTAGCTTTGAAACTGAAAATCAAAAGGAAGGGTGTGTGTTTGATAGCTCTAGTCTTTGAAGTATCTTAAAAGGCCATTCATACCATTTAGTATTTAAGGAAAGAAAATGTTTAGATTCAGGATTAATTTCTTAGTAGCATTTTCAAGTGTATCAAAAATTGTTTATGCCAGCAGGAGATGCATTCATTTTTGAGCCTAGTTTTACCACTGTGGTCAATTCTATCTATCTAGATCTAGATATACCAGCATCATGCCAAGAAACTAAACCACTTCCAACTGTGCTGCCTGCGAAAGATACTAAAGATCAAGTGACAGGACAAGATTACGGACACTGAAGTGCTCAGAAGATCAGCTCTCCCCAGTATCCACAGCCTACTGAACTGGCGCAGCTAAGATGGGCCGGCCACCTTTCAAGAATGCCTGATGCTCGCCTGCTGAAGAAAATCTTCTATGGCGAACAGTAAAATGGAGCATGCTTTCATGGCGCACCAAAGGAGCAGTACAAGGACACCCTAAAGGTGGCCTTAAAGAGTTTCGGCATTGACCTGGAGTCGTGGGAGCAAATCACTCATGACTGTCTGTCCTGGAGGTTATTGGTCCAGAGTGGAGCACTAGCCTTCGAGCAGTGGTGCACAGCAGAGGCAGTGACGAAGTGCGTGGCCAGGAAAACGAGGAACTCTTGTGTCCAGTCCTTGTCACTCTCCTGCCCCTGCTGCAGCAGATTGTTCAGGGCAAAAATTGGGCTTATAAGTCACCTATGTACAAGCACAACCTAGCTTCCACCCCCCTCCTCTCTTTCCTTTCTCATCTTTCTCCATTTTCCTCCTTCCTTTTTTATTTCCCATTTCCTTTCTTTCTTCTTCCCGTTCCCCCCGGATGCAGTCATCTTCACTCGTGAAGGACAAACAACATATATATATATATACTATATAGTAGTGAACTGCCCATCAAGAATGACGGATGAATTTCAAATAATGCCAATACTCACAGTAGCCTCACAGTAGCCGGGTAATTGTCTTCTCACAGTAGCCGGGAGCCCAGCTCCCACTTTTCCTCATCTGGCGGCTCCCTCTGCCCACTCTGCTGTACTGGGCTCCCGGCACTCTTAAAGAGCATTGTGGATAGACAGACACACAGACAAACAGACTAAACCCTTTAAATATATATATAGACTATATATAATACACACAGATCTAGATAGATTTTTTTGTAAACCTGGCTTTGCTTTCAGTCTGTTTCAGAGTTATGAGCAGCTTTACATTGAGGATAGCAACTAGCAGCATGTTTAAAACCTGCCTGATTTGAAAGATGTGGAAGTGAAGCCATAAAATTGAGCCCTCCAGTTTCCTCCTGATCATAACACGTGTCTTCTTTTGCTAATTGACAACAGGACTGGGACTTATGCTATAGCCATTGAATAATGACTGAAAGGGTGCATGTGTTCCTGTTGGAAGGCTTTTTGCCCTTAGCTCTTTCACCCTATCATTTTTATTTTAATGGTTCAAGTTGTTGTTATGATAGTAATGCTATTGTTTTTATTTTAATTGTTCAAGTTGTTGTCAGTATGTTAATAATGTTAATAGTTATGAAGCGAATGTATATATACTTAACAATATTGGCTTGGCATCAGGCAGCCATGAACACCTTATGAGGCTTTGTCTTGTCTGACCAGGGAAAAGCTGGGTTGAGGTGACAGCACCACTATGAAGAAGATCCATCTCTGCTACTAGAGCTTACTCATACACCTCTTACAATCTTGTATTCCATGAATTGGTAAAAGAACTGGTAGCACTTTTATTTTAAACTAAAATGTTTACCTTATTTTCTGTTTGTATACAGTTCTGCAGTACTTTTTATATTTCACTTGTTCCTGCTCATTAATGCTGCATTAACACACAGGTCTTTATCTATTAAACAAAAACAAACTTTTTTTCAGAAACTTTTGTGACCTAAGGGTGGCTTTCTTTAGCTCTCCAGGAGACAGAAACAAGACACTGAGAAAACTTTATGTTATGGCTCTATTACTGACAATCCTTTCCTTATAAATTTATTCCAAGAAGGAGACATTCCTAATTTAAAGGAATAATTTTGCCTTCAGTATGTTTTGTCTGCTAGCTTGAGCAATTGCATAGATTAAGATAAAACTAGTTGTGCATAGCTGACTGATTTGACTGAAGTTTTAGCTTTGTACATCAGTGCTAGAACAAAGGTTTTAGATCAGTGTAGCACAAAGAAATGTCCTTTTTACCTATTATTTGTCATAAAGATTCCATCAGCAAACCATCTAGTAGTACATTTATACATTTTAATTCTGTGCAATGATTCACAACTACATGATGCTGAAATTGCCTAACATGAAAATTACAGATTTATGCTGGGCTAGAACTTTTTTAATGTTTTGGGGATAATTCAGGTACTTGTTTCTGAAAAGCACTAAATTGAGGTACCTGTTTTGGTTAGACTAAAAGCTGTTTTATGGTGTTTTTTCCCCCCATTTAATTCAGGCAGATAATCAGGTGATTGTGAATTTGCCAGACACTGTGTTGTAAAGCACAGTAATCATATTTGCACTGTTATACACTGGAGGAATTTTACAGAGAAACTTACAAATATTCAGCCTCATAACATCTACAGGTAAATAAATGTAACCTTCGTTCATTTCTATTAATTGTTATAAAGTAAAAGAACTCCTCTGGAACTTTGAGTCTGGCAAACTGTCCTCTTTAGCTTAATAATGAAACACATATCTTCACTGAGTTTTTGAGAAATAATTTCTGATTAAAGCAGATTTTTTTTGCTTTCTTGTTCAGTATGTTTTCTATACATTTGGTATTTTTCTTTTCCATCACTCTCCAAACAAAGATTCTGCATACAGCTCTCCCTCGCTGTACGCAGATTCTGTACGTGCAAATTTGCTTTTCTGCGATGACCCTTTTTTTACCATAATAAAATTTTTATTATATTATATTATAATTTTATAAATTAGTTATATGAGAGGTAAATTCACTCTTATCCAATCGGTGTGGTGGAAACCCACAGTCAGCTGCTTTGTGCAGTGCATTGTGGAAGTGATGCGCACCAAACCAGTCTCCTGTTTGGATCTGTGCTCCTCTCTCGTTGTCTGCAACACGTGTTTCTGTAGTTGCCGTCCCCATTATGATAGTGCCCTGTGCTTGTGTGTACTGCCCGCTGTTGGTGAGTACCAAAACTGTCTTGTAAAAGTGGTAGAAACGGGTCTGGGGATCAGTACAGTTGAGGTCTTGGAACGTAGCCCTATTTGTTACATTGTAAAGTGGGTTCCCTTTATGAAAATTTGAGTTACGTGCTGTTTTCTGAACGCATGTACAGCACAAAGGGAGGGAAACCTGTAATTCACAGTGAGATCAGTCTGTTCTGTTAGGGGAAGATCACAATCTAAATAACGAATTAACAGCTTGGAATTAGTAGCATATGCACATTTCAAACAGCAGATTCCTATTAGATACCAACCATCAGTTCTGCATTATGAACAGTAAAATGTTAATGTCAAATCTGAAATGCACAGAGTTTTTAAACAAATCAGAACACAAACATTCTTAAAGAATCACTGCAATTAAGTTATAAGATAGTGGACTGCTTAACAAGAGGGAGCGGGGGTTCAATCAGAGGAATTACAGAGAACAGGAAAACAAAATTAAAATGAGACCTGGAGATTCCAGTTTATAGGACTATGATATATAGCTAGTTGACCCTGCTTTTTCCAGCATTTGAACCTAGGTTGTATATCTTTATTTAATGTATAGGTCAGGTACCAGGTACCCAACGTTAAAAGACTCGCATTGTTTTCAATAGAGTAAATAGAAAAGGTACATATCCATGTTCAGCTTATGAGATATAAGATGAGAACAGCTCCAGTGGTACGGATACAGGAATTTAAAATTTTGTAATAATCTGAAGATTCCTGAAAGAGTATTTTTCTCCACCACCCACTCATTCTATGTACAACACAGCATCTTCATTTTCTTTTGATCTGTAAATCATACCAACTTAGGAAAAAATATCATATTCATTATTTTATTCTAAAATCCTGTGTAGTACAAAACTAACTATACCAGGATATAAACATGCATTAGTTGTTGTCAGTCTGGTTTCTTTTCACATCCTTGAAGGGGTTTTCAGTCAGTTGCTGTTCCTCTAAGGTTCTACTCCAGAAACATTGTTAGGTTGCTGGCAGTGCACATTTCAGAAATATAAGAAAATAATTTTAGCATAAGGAGAGAAAAAAAGAGGACATGCAATATCTAGTTACAAAGTGCTCTGAAATGGAATTGGAAAGGCAGCAGGAGGAAATACTGTGGTCAAGAACCATTGCTGGGACTCAGGTTATCTGGGTTCAATTTCTGGCTGTGTCACAGCCTTATTGTGTTATTTTGAGCTAACGATGTAATCATTCTGTGCCTGAGTGTCCAGCCTTTTGCTCGTATTTAGCTTCTCTTTATTCCTGTCATTAACTTGTCAATAGTTATATACATTGGGAAAGGTTTGTTCTCTTATCACAGCTTTAAGTACAGTAACTGGCATCTTCATGGCTGGGCATGCACCTTAATCTTGGCTGGGCATGCAAATGATACTGTAATACCAATAATAATAAAACAGACAAAAATAAGTAGAAGAATAAGTAGAAGAAACACAAGAAAGTAATGCTTTCCCCGCTTTTTCATGGTTTATTTTTCTGATCAGAATTCCAGTAATTCCAAATGAACACAAACAACCAATGTATTATAAAACAACCAGTGTATTTTATCTCTCTGGATGTTGGCTGTTGTGTTGCTGGACCTCATCACAAAGCCTTGTATCAGATTCATATACCTTCCTAATAACTCCACTTAAGTTCACATAGCACATTTCATCATAAAGGGCTTCCCAGACTTGGGACAGCAGGCTGGCGGTGGGAGCTACATGTGCAAATTAAGGGCCATTAGCTGGCTGTGTAGGCTTTGTGTCACTTCCCCTGTTCTTGAAATAGTCACATGAGGTGTCTATATGGCAACCATTTGGCATCAGCACAGCTGTGATATACACTTCTTTAAGTGGGTGATTCAATGTATTGAAATTACAGAGAAATATGGATAGGGCAAATATACAGTAGTAACTAGAAACTGTTCAGGAAAGTCTACCTGATCCCAAAGGACTCTTTCCTGACTGTTCAGGGTCTGGGCCTCAAAATTACTTAGCATCACCAGGCACCTTCAGCGACCTGTTCAACTTATCGCTCTGCTGCTCTTGGGGCTGACGAATCACCGCTTCCCCACTGAATCACCAGCCCATATCCTGCAGCACCCTGGCTTACTCTGGCCGTAAGGAGAATCATCACGTCGCTGTGCTGGATATTCAGATACTTTTGTGCGTGTGTTAGACATGTCATTAGATGAATCGCAACATGTTCAAACTCACCGTGACGTTAACTTATGTGTAGCAAAATTATTGGAAAGCAAAGCTTTTTTTAAAATCTAAAAATATCAGCCTGAATTTTGTATCCTAAATCTGTTTTCACATTTTCAATCGTTAAAAATTAACCGGCAAAGAAAAAACTCCTTTCCTTTTGCCTTAAAAGCAGGAGGGGAAGAAGAGCATACACCCTTCATCCTCTTTATGACAGGTAAGGGAGGCAGCGGAGGGTTGCGTATGAAAGGTTTCACTTCACTGGCACTGCACATTGCTCCTGCCTAGCTGCTCCCTCCTTCCTGCAGATTTCTCCTGTCCTTGCCCCCTACATTTCTTTCCCCTCAGATACACGTCGCCATCAGGGCATCGCTGTCCTCAGGCCCGTGCCCCGGGTTATCTGGGCTCCGGGTGTCGTGAGGAAGGGGCATTTCTAACAACGAGGCAGAGCTGATTTGCTCCTTGTATTGCACACACAGGGGCTGGGGGGCGGCGCTGTCGCGCGTGAGAGGCTGTAGGGGTTGTGCGCGGCCGCGCGTCTGCCCTCGCCACAGCACCGCCAACAGCCAACCGCCA
>NW_005842231.1:909309-939462 GCF_000455745.1 Alligator sinensis | reverse complement strand
GCTCGTGCTGGGCCGGGCCGGGCCGGGCCCCGGGGCGCTGCTCCGTCGGGCGCGCAGGTGCGAGGAGCCTGTTGCTGCTCGGGCCCTTCCTGCGCCTCGCGCCGGCACGTGTGAAGGGGGGCTCGGCGGCCGCTGCGCTCGTCTGCACGGCGGTGTTTCCCGCGGGGGACGCGGCTGAGACCAAGGCGGTGATGGGAGGTGTCTCCGGCCGAACCGGAAGTGGTGGCCTGCTGGGGAAATCCACCAAAGGCCCCAGTCCATCTCTGGTGGCACTGGTTACTGTCGGGTTGGCTTTTGACCCTCGGCGTGTGTTGGAGCACCTGTTTCAAGAAATGTGCTTGTACCGGATCTGCCGCAAGTGCGGGGAGGGCGCGAGAGGAGGGGTAGGGGTGGGAGAGGGATCCCACATCTAATCTGGCCCTAGTGTGGTTTCAGTGGCTTCCTGTGTTTGTGCCTCAACTTCATCAGTCTGTTTGTTGTTGGATTAATGAATGTGTCAGTGAAATGCCTGCTGGAGCGGTGATACAAGAAGCGCACTGTACGAGTTGCGCATGAATGCATACGACTGTCCGAGCGGATGGAGTAACCGTCTGTATTTTGTTTGCAGCTTAGCCCCTTGATTGCATTCTAAATTTTAAAATTTCACGGTAGTGTTCCCTCAAACATGCCCTCCAACTACGAGTGAACACTGGAAAGAGGTTTTATGGTTCTGTGAGTGATTTGGAGGAAAGGAATTCAGTTGCTAGATTGCAATCTCCTCTTGGGGACGGACAGAGTCAACAGCTATGATTGCTTCTCACATAGCTGTTGCTCGCTCGCTCGCCGGCAGTTCTGTGTTCAGAAGCTGGGGGATGTGGGAAATGTGGGAACGGGGCTGACCCAGAGTGCTAATTTTATTCATTTGAAATTTGGAGAGGCCTGAGCAAATCTGTGTGTTTCTTTTCTTTCTTCTCTTTTAAAATCAATTTCATTAAACTCATGTACTTCTATATGTAGTTACTCTTATTCAGGTTTGAATGCCTTATTTTGTTTTAGGTTAACTTGGTTGCACGTGATTAAACTACACTGAAACAGTGCTACTCTTAAACAGTGTAAAGTGCCTGAATACAAAGAATCATCTTTTTAAAGCAACCTAGTTAAACCAGTGCAAGCTGAGATGAGACTCTAGATTGTTTGTTTATGAATGATCCTTTTCTGACCTACTGAGAGCTGAGAATGAGGGAAGTGTCAAAACAAAGGTATTGTTTCATTAAACCTGCTGAAATCTTTTCAAGAGTGGTATTAGACTTTGGACCTGAGGCTGCTGAAAAAGAAGCAGGAGAGGGCTTTCTTTACTTCTGCTAAGGTATAATACCTACTCAGTAGTGCTTCCCTGTAAAACTTAATGTTAAGTTATGGTCTCTTAAAAGAAATGTTTCCCTTGACGGTCTGTAACCTAAAAATTCTGCATGTGAGCTTTAAATGTTCTGTATTACTTTGTTTATGTGTTATACACATTTACCTGTATTCAGAGACAACCGTAGCGAGGCCTGGGGGAAATCAGCCCGTGCAGGGCCTGGACACGGGCGTGGTGGCGAGTGGCTGGACGTGAAGCTGGCCCAGCTCCGCGTGGCCCCTCAAAGCGTGGGGGCCAGGGCAGTTGCCCCGATTCAGCCCCGCTCCCCCCCAAGATGGCTTTGCCTGTATTTCCCTTTTATGCTAGTATGAATTTATGCCTTGCAGATTGTCTAGTTGTTCCTTTGGTCAGGTAAAGCTGGAAAGCCAGAGAGCAACTAAAATAAAGTTAACCACATCTCGGAGGTTGGCATCTGTTAAAAACATACATCGGGACTGGGCTTAGATTGTTAGTAATGAGTTTTTCTCTTGTCTTTTTGTGATCATGATTGGATCCGTTCTTTATTAATGAGCTCTTCATGAGGTCTTCATATTTTAAAGCCTACAGTTACTTAACTGAGGTAATCATTCCATGTAATTTTTTTCATGTGAGATTATTGAAGTACTTACTTCAGTGGGTATTTTTGCTTTATATTTGACAGGCTAGGTGAAATTGTGACACAGCGAGGTTGCTAGAATAATTCTGAAGTATCACTTGGGCCAGTGTCAGAAATTGGAATAAAACCCAGCATTTCTGCCTCCATTCATCTCTCTTCTCTTCTAACGTGGTGGCACACGTGCTAAGGGACAGTTTGTAGCCTAGAGGTTGCAAGTTCAAGGCCATAGCATAAGCACTCACAGAGAAGCCCTGTCAAATTCCAGCAAATCTGCAAATTCTGTTAAATGCCTTGTTACACAAAGACATCAAAAAGGAAAGGACCTACACTAAATTGTATCTTAGAGGTTTGACTAGGCCTCTTATACTTCGCTATTTTGAAATATTAGAAGATGGGGACTGAGATCTGTGGAAGTACTAAATCATTTATTATAATTTTTTACTAAGATAAAACACCTTGAGTGTTGCAGCTCTACTATATGAAGTCCATCTAGTATGGCAAAGTAAAAATTTGTTGCGTTTTGGAAAGGCGTGATTAAGGTACATTGGCTATGAAATTACTTGATGTTGAACATATTGCCTTGTACTGTGGGTGGGAAATGATAAACTCTGAGAGTCCCTATTATCTCTTAAAGCATCTTGTTTGATCCTAATCTGATTTGTTCATAAAACTACATTAGTGGCCCAGTCTGTCATGGGACTCATTAATTGATGCAGTCCTTGTCTCTTTGGATGGAACAGTCAGTGTTACTCAGACTACAGCAGGGATATTTAACGTAAATGATAATGATGGTGAGGGAGAGCTGCTGTTCCCCTTTTCTTTGAGAAATGTGAAGCACATTCAGGAAACTTATATCAGCATGGTAGTTCTTCATAACTGATTCCCAGTATTTATTCTCTCTTCCCACACTCATTTACTTCTTTTTAAACCAGGAACTGCAAGGTCTATTGAACTCAATTGTGAAATAACATTAAAATGATATTAAATGTTTTTTCTTTGGTAGAACAATTTATATTTTTCTGTTTTCTTTATAGGCTCTTCTGTAAAATTTGTTTGTAAAAATCAGACTTTCAGATAAATGCCTAGTAGCCTTAACGAAAAAAATACAGGTTTACTTTGTCTCCAGTGGCTTCTAAATCTTGCCCTCTCCCTAAATTTTGATAAGAAATTTAGCTGTTTATGTAACTTTAGAAACAGGTTGGAAGCCAGACTGGTCAGATTAAATTTTTTTTTAAAAAGGAAGGAATATTCCTAGTTGAAATATTGATACTGGGATAAATTTAAGAATGTTGGCAGCTGGCACTTGAGGTAAGATATTCATTAAACATATCATGGTCCAGATATCAAGAACTGGTAAGAGAAATATGGGCTGGGAAGTAGAGGAACAAAGTTGTAAATTATTTCCACCTGCCCCCCTCCCCCCTTCTTAAAAGTACATTGGGCACAGTTTATAGATTTCATAGACATTAAGGCTGAAAGGGACCTCGGAAGATCATCGAGTCCAGGCCCTGCCCAAGGGGCAGGATCATAGGATCCCAGCAAGATAAGCGTCCAAATTTCTCTTGAAGGTGTTCAGTGTAGGTGCTTGAGCCACTTCCAATGGCAGGCTATTCCAGACCTTGGGGGCTCGGACAGTAAAGAAATTCTTCCTTATGTCCAGCCTGGGGGACAAACGTTCCCCCAGATACTGGTGGTCACCTCTGATAAACTTATAGGTGGCCATCAGATCACCCTTGAGCCTGCGCTTTTCCAGGCTAAAGATCCTCCTAGCTCTCAGCCTGTCATCATAAGGTCTGTTTTCCTGACCTCTAATCATGCATGTGGCTCTTCTCTGGACTCTCTCAAGCTTCTCCACATCCTTTTTTAATTGTGGGGCCCAAAACTGGATGCAGTACTCCAGCTGCGGCCTCACCAAGGCCAAGTACAAGGGGAGAATGATGTCCCGGGATTTTCTTGAGAAGCATCTCTGGATGCAAGCCAGTGTTTTGCTGGCTTTACTAGCCGCAGCATCGCATTGAAGGCTCATGTTCATCTTGGGGTCATTGATGACCCCCAAGTTTCTTTCTTCCGTAGTGCTAGCCAGCGTAGCACTGCCGAGCCTATAAAGATGATGCAGGTTTTTCTTCCCAAGGTGGAGAACCTTGCATTTTTCAGTGTTAAACACCATCAGGTTCTTGTCCACCCATTTGCTGAGCCTGTCCGGGTCAACCTGAATCGCCCTCCTGTCTTCAGGTGCGGATGCTTTGCCCCAGAGTTTGGTGTCATCGGTGAACTTGGCCAATCTGCTTCTGACTCCAATGTCCACATCATTAATGAAGATGTTGAACATTATGGGTCCAAGGACAGAGCCTTGGGGGACCCCACTGGTCACAAGGCACCATGACGTTTGACTTCCATCAACCACCACCCTCTGGGTCTGACCACGGGCCAATTTCCCAGCCAGTGAATCGTGGTGGACCCAAGGCCACAGTTGGCCAGTTTCACCAAGAGGTGATCGTGGGATACCAGATCAAAGGCTTTTTTGAAGTCAAGAGATATGACATCAATCTCTTCTCCCTTGTCCAGGTGATAGGTCACCTGGTCATAAAAGGAAATGAGATCGGTCAAGCAAGACCTACCCGCAACAAACCCATTCTGGCTATCCCTCAGGATGTTGGTGTCGGCCAGTCCGTTAAGGATGGCCTTTTTAATAAACTTTTCTAAGACCTTCCCTGGGATAGAGGTCAGGCTGATGGGCCTGTAGTTTGCCGGATTCACTTTCCTCCCTTTCTTAAAGAGAGGCACCATGTTGGCCTTCTTCCATTCTTTGGGCACTTCACCAGAGCGCCAGGAATTCTCAAAGATCCGTGCCAAGGGCTGGGCCATGATGCTCGCCAGCTCCTTGGGGTTAGATTGTCAGGGCCGGCTGACTTGAAGGTATCCAGCCTCTCAAGGTGTTCCTTCACGAGGTCAGCATTGATTGGAGATGAGAACATTGCGGCTTGAAAAGTAAGAGATGATTGGGGTTACCTTGCTTGTAAGACCTGACATTCAAATGATACCTATTTTGATGGCATGACAAAAGAAGCTGGTCACTTTATAAATCAAGGGAATAGAACTTTATTACAGGTAGTAATAGGGATTTTATGATCAGGGCATTAATGCTCAATGTTAAACAGTATTTTTATTCTGGTTTTGGCTTCCTTGCAGTTGCTGTTTTGCTTCAGCTTGATTGGCCAATCAGCTTATAAGCCTTAACTTGCAATTTAGTAACTGTATTCCCCCCCTCCCCAATCAAAATGACCATTTATAAAGTCACCCTTATGACATAGAAAATGGACTGTGGAAATGGGTACTTGTTTAAATATACATGAGCTCAGTACTGTGATGTTCTTAACTCCTTCCACTTCCATTATGTTCAGTGGGCAATAAACATTCATGGTATTTTGAAAGACTAGGCTTCCTTCTGTAAGATCTCTTGTATGTTTCCAAAACTAGACTTTACTGTTGTAGCCAGGTTTGTATGATGGACTTTGTGACAGGTGTGTGCAGGGAGTCAAAAATGCTACTGTGTTGCAGGGATATGCCCATGCAGACTTGACTGTAAGTTTGGCACTTAAACTTGTAGCTTTTTCGAGTATTTGTCCTCCTTAGGTAGTGTTTGGTGAACTATACTTGGCATATTTATTTTTAAAATAATTCTTTTAAAAAGATAATATACCAACTACTTTTAAAATATCTTTAAAGAAATATACCCCCCCCATTCCATTTTATTCTGGTTATCTGGATATCTAATTTTCATATGATTAAGTTAAAATTTATGGATTGGTCAGAATCAGTGAGATTTGTGTTTTCTAGTTCTGAAATGCGTTACAGTAGGATTTTACCACTGCGCTTGGATGCTAAACAGGATGGAAAAAAATACACTCCATATCTTGAGCTTTATTTCAAACAATATAGGCAAATGTTAAAGCCTATTTCAAAATTTTGGTAGAATACATATATTGAATTATTTTTAAAAAGAAAATGGGGAAAAGCTTTATTCCTGTGTCCACTCTTTTGCTCAGTTCTCATCTCCAATCATCTCATTTTTCTGGTGGTATTGTGCTTTGTTACAGTCTTTTTCTTCTGCCTCTGTCTAGGTTTTCTCATCTTTTCCAATGAGATAAGAGAAGAGAGTGTAGTATGGGTTTAAAAAAAATAAAATAATGGATGCTAATATTTACTCCTTTTTCAGACTGGTTTTGATCATGCCAAAACTCAAAGAGTAAATAGATAACATGAAATATCTCAACTTAAAAAATCTGAGTGTCAATCCCTGTTAATAATGGTGTGGATATGGGTTACAGCTCACTTAAAATCTGCAGGCATGCCAACTGCTACAGTATTAAAAGCCAGTGTCTGCCTATGGAACTTTGTATCTCGATGCAAGAGTCTCTTGCATTTGCATTGTATCTTATATTACTACCAATCAGTTTGGCTACTAGTTGTGATATATTACAGCAGATAAATCCTCCATCCTTAGAAAGGATTGATGGCCCATCCCATATTTGATTCTTTGGGTAGTGGGAGAAGGTACAGGGCAGTGATGCTCCATCCGTTGGTCCTATGGGCCAGATGAGTGGCAAGGGGCCAGTCTGTAGGCCACATTGGGTTCTGGAGCCCAGCACTGCCCCATCCCTTCCCCACGTGCCAGGATTAAGTCTTAGCACTGCCCTTCCTGCTCCTCATGCACCCATGTTGGGCCCTAGGCACCTGCCATTGCCCCTTCCTGCCCCCCAGTGTTCTGGGATTGGGGCCCAGAACTGCCTTTGTCCACCCCTGTGTGCTGGGATCTGGTGCCCTGTCTAACACAGAGGCCAGGGCTTCCCGTGGATCTGGAAATAGAGGTAGGAGAGTGGTGCCACTGCTCCCCTTTTGCTAAATTTATGGACCTGCTGGGAGCCCTGCAGGCCAGATGACATGGCACTATGGGTTGAGTATCCCTGCTCTCGTGGCACTAGAAGATATATTTCTGAGCACTTTGAAGGAACCTGAGAGGTCTTGGGAGCAGGGGGAAAGCTAGAGTAGTAAGTACCATACCAGCTTTTCTCTCTCTCTTTCTTTTTTAAGATTTTAAATACAAGTGAGAGGAGTAGCACAGTTTTATGAAGAAATTAAATCTTGTCTGTGAGTAAGAAATTGTCTTCAGCTGAAAAAACATTTCATGATCTACTTTGCTATGTAATAGAAACAATAGGCTTAGTAGGTAACTGGCAGATAGCAAGCCATTCTTCAATGTTACAGGACAGAAGCTGTGACCAAGTTGTACAACATAATGTTTTGTTGTATAGCTGAGAGTATCTAGGAGTGTTACAGATTTTCATATCATACCAATTATATCAAGACTCTACCATTTGCCTTGAGAGACTTTGATAATTTGTGCCAAGGCTTGGCAACCTATGGTCTTGTGGGGCCAGGTCCAGTCCATAGAGCTGGTGGGACTGTGGCAGTGTTTTGGCGGGGGGGCGGCTTTTCCCCCAAGACAGCCAGGCAGCAGAGAGAAGTAGCTGCCTTTGGGGCAACTGGTGGGGCATGAGCCAGGCTGGAAGTGGCCCATGCTCAGAGTTAAGCTTCATTAAAACAGTCTCCCACTTCTGAACGTTGCCAACCCCTGATTTATGCAATATGTACTGGTAATTATGAAGTGTATTGAAAACATTTCTTATTCATAGGCTGTGGACTGAGGACAGCTTTTGTTTTTGTTTCTTCCAGGTCATCTGATACAAACAGAAAAAGACACAAACACCAAAGAAGTAAGCATAATGTGGCTTACCTTTTGTTTGGAAAGTTGAACAGTGCTTTCACTTAGAGATGGCTGACAAAGGTGGGAAGATCCTTCCAGTACCATTATACATTGAAGTGGAGTATGACTATGAATATGAGGCAAAGGATAAAAAAATTGTGATAAAACAAGGTGAGAAATACATGTTGGTGAAAAAAACTAATGATGATTGGTGGCAAGTCAAAAAGGAGGAACACTCCAAGCCCTTCTATGTGCCAGCCCAGTATGTGAAAGAAGTAACACGAAAAGCACTGATGCCACCTGTTAAACCAGCAGGTGGACTGCCAAATAGTTCTTTGAAACTGATGCATGCGGGGTTACAGAGATCAACAGAAAATGTGAACAAGTCACCAGAACTTTCTAGTTTTGGAAAAACTGTTCCAGTTCAAGTGGCTGGTCTAGTTCGGGATGCCAATCAGAATCTGGGACCAAACAGTAGCCCAGGTCAAACTGTTTGCTTGAATCTGGACCTTGCCCAAAATAATGGAAAACTAAATAATGAGTTACAGTCACCCAAGGTTTCCAGCCAGTACAGGACCCTCTCCGTGGGCCATTTCCCTTGTCCTGAGTTCATGGAAATAGAAAAGACCAGCTTTTCCCTTGAACAGTCTTGTGATTCAGCAGGAGAAAGCTCAGAAAAAATACATCAAGATTCAGAATCTGGAGATGAACTCAGTAGCAGCTCCACAGAACAAGTTCAGGTAAGCTAAATAGCTCTGTAGACATTATCACTGTTGTTATTTCCCTTTTCAGTTAAATCTTAGCGGTTTCCTACGGTCTTTAATTTACTTCCTATAAAGCTACGATTGGCATATTATAGTGAGAATATTTTTTCCTGTATTTTATCAGGTTGTACAAAGTTGTCATATTTTAGTAGTGACAGGTACTTTTCACTGTCCTTTCATCCTTCTTATGTACAAGATCCTGGTATTGAACAGCGTAGGGGAATTTCCCTTAAAACTACTTTTTAATATACAGTGTGGAATTCATAGTTGATAGGGTCGGAAGGGACCTGAGCAGATCATCAAATCCAATCCCTTGCCATGGCAGGAAAAAGTACTGGGGTCAAACGACTCCAGCAAGGTGTTTGTCTTACCTCCTCTTAAAGACCCTCAGGGTAGGAGCCAGCACCACTTCACTTGGAAGTTGGTTCCAGATCCTAGCTGCCCTGACTGTGAAGTAGTGCCTCCTGATGTCTAGTCTGAATCTACCTTCTGCCAGCTTGTGACTGTTATTTCTAGTCACTCCTGGTAGTGCTCGGGGGAACAGGGACGCCCCCAATGCCTGCTGGTCCTCCCTGACTAGTTTGTAACAGGCCACTAGATCCCCCCTCAGCCTTCTCTTGTGGAGGCTGAACAGGTTCAGGTCCCTTAGCCTCTCCTCGTAGGGCCTGCCCTGCTGGCCCCTGATCATGTGTGTCCCTTCTCTGGACCCGCTCCAAGTTGTCCACATCCCTCCTGAAGTGCGGCGCCCAGAACTGGACGCAGTACTCCAACTGTGGCCTGACCAATGCCACATAGAGGGGGAGGATCACCTCCTTGGACCTGCTCGAGATGCATCTGTGGATGCATGACAAGGTGTGGCTGGCCTTCCTGACTGCGTCCCCACACTGTCGGCCCATGTTCATTTTGGCATCAATAATGATTCCAAGATCCTTTTCTGCCTCTGCACTGACGAGAAGGGGGTTCCTCAGCCTGTAGGTATGCTGCTGATTCTTCCTCCCCAGTGCAGCACCTTGCACTTGTCAGTGTTGAAACCCATCCTGTTCTCATCTGCCCACCCCTGTAACCTGTCTAGGTCCAGTTGCAGCCTATTCCTCCCTTCTGGCATGCCCACATCCCCCCCAAATCTTAGTGTTGTCAGCAAATTCGAACAGGGTGCTTTTTACCCCCTTGTCCAAGTCACTGATGAAGATGTTGAACAGTGCGGGTCCAAGGACCAAGCCCTGGGGGACCCCACTGCCCACATCCCTCCAGGCTGAAAATGACCCATCCACCACCACTCTCTGGGTGCAGCCCTCCAGCCAGTTAGTGACCCATTTGACTGTGTAGGTGTCGATGCCACAGTCCCCTAGTTTTTTAATGAGAATGGGGTGAGACACAGTGTCGAAGGCCTTCCTAAAGTCCAGAAAGACTACGTCCACTGCTACCTCTGCGTCTAAGGATTTTGTGAACTGGTCATAGAAGGTCACCAGGTTGGTCTGACAGGACCTGCCTCTAATGAACCCATGTTGGTTGTCCCTAAGCATAACCTTCCCTGCTGGCCCCTTGTGGACATGCACCAGGATAATTCTCTCAAAAAGCTTACCCAGGATTGAGGTAAGACTAACTGGCCTATAGTTTCCTGGGTCCTCCTTCTTCCCTTTTTTTGAAAATGGGAACCACATTGGCCCTTTTCCAGTCCTCTGGCACCACACCAGAGCACCACGAGTGCTTGTAAAGCCGTGCCAGGGGTCCCGCAATGACCTCTGCTAATTCCCTCAGCACTCTGGGGTGGAGATCGTCAGGACCAGCTGATTTAAATATGTCCAGCCCCTCCAGAAGTTCCCTGACTAGATCCTCACTGACCCTAGGCCTGGGTGTGCCTCCCCTGGGGTCTGAGGGGATCCCGGGAGGCGGGCTGGTCCGGTCCCTGCTCAGGAAAATGGAGGCAAAGAAATTGATTTGATGTTATTCAGTATAAGCAATTCTTAGCAACTCTTCCAGAGGAGGGAAGGCCAGTGCTATGAATTTTAGTTTGTGTACTTGCTGAACTTTGGTCCAGATGCATGTGATGGTCACTTGCCACTGTCAGTCACTGGTTTCTTGCATAGACAAAACATGGATAATGTTAATCTACAGTTTATATTTTTGAGTGGGTTAAGCAGATACACAATGGTATGTATAAAATTGCTTCTGATACTTCCTGTAAGGATTACAGCAAGATATAAACATCACTGACAGTCAATGATTTTAATTCTGAATTAGTTTTTGAGCCATCGTCATTGAGGTGTATGGTAAAAGCATAAAAGGTGAGATGTTTCAAGTATCTTCCACAGTTAAGGCAGTTGTTGCAAAGCTTGTTTGGTTAATGAAAACTAGTAAGTTTGATCACTTGGATCTCACAGGTATGTTTGAATCATTGGTTTATCTAGATTTGCATCATTCGTTTATCTTGGTTTATCTGTGGCTGACAGTGGTCAATACAAGATTTGTTTTTTTCCTTGGAAGGCATAGATGTACTACAATGAACTAATAAGTATGAAATATTTGTTTGATTGAGAGGATAAGTGATCCATCAGCTGTTTGGTATGGTGGTCCAGAATTAATGTAAGAGAAACTTTCAAAAGTGTGTTGTTTAAAACTTTTCTGTGCTGCTTTTCTTTATAAGCTTATACTATAATTGAATTGATCTTATGAACATTTGGTACTATTTGATTTATGTTTGGTGAATAAATGCCCCTTAACATTGTACGGGTGAGCTCTATATCGGGGTTTGGCAACCTATGGCCCACAGGCCAGAACCAGCCTGTGGAATCTTTGGATCTGGCCTGTGGAGCTGTGGCTTTGGCAGCAAATGGCAATTGGGGGGCTCTTCCTCTATCAGGCTGCAGTCGGCCACCTAGGACTCTGGTGGAGGGGGAAGTCTGCCTGTGTTGTGCTGCAGTCAGACAATGCAGTCTTCCAGCAGAGGTGGGGCTTTCTCCCCACCACTCATCTGCAACATAGTGTAGAGAAGTGGTGGCAGTACCCAGCTGCTAATGCCTGGTTGCCTTCCACCTGAGATGGGTCATTAACCACCCATCTTCACCCCACTCCCAGCTCTGCTGGCAAATATTGCTGCCCCCTACTCTGCCTGGTTTGGAGTTAGTCTTTGTTTTTCTTTCTTTCCTTTTTTTAATAATTGAGTAACTTCATCTCATCATGATGAACCACAACCTCATTGTAGTTTAAAATATTTGACATTTAATAACCATAGGGATTAAAGTAGTGGTAGCACTGATGTCACTATCACTGTGTTGGCTTGGTTTAGATATTGTGAGTGCCAGCCTTCTCCACTGGAACTGTTCGATGCTTTTTATAATTCTCTCAATAATGAACACTGTTTAGCAGGAATCAGCTGTGCAGAAATTAATGGCTTTGAAAGCTGTTTATATTGCTGTTAGTCTGTTGTCAGAACATCAAGTTCCAAGATTGCATACGCAGACACATAATTTTTCATTTCACAAAGCAGCCCAAATGCCTTTTTTTTTTTCTCTCACTGTCGCATTCAGCTTTATGCAGTCTGTACTACAATAATAAACTCTAGTTGAAGTAGATTTTAGATTGGTTCAGTTGTTTGTAAAACTGTTATACCCGCTTCTTGAGATTCATTAAATCGGAGCACTTGCTGATTTGATAGACTTATGCCTTTAAACATTTGTTTCTGATGAAGTATCTGAAGGTTTGGGGACTTCTAAAAAAAAATGAAAGGTAATGTTGCTGAGAAATTCCGCAAGTGAAAAGCTGAAGTTTTCAGGCATGATTTTGAAACTTTTTTTTCATAGTTCTTGCAGAAACCCTTGGTACACTTTTTAAAAGCTTTAGGGAAGTGTATGTGTATAGGTGCATACATGTACAGAAATGTGTGTTGGTGGTGCCTGAGGTGGGAATAGGCTCCTTAAACTATTTTGCTGTATGGAAAAGCATTGTACATTTTACAAATATTTTTGTCATTTGGCTTGAAGGGTTTCTGTTTTTTGTTTGTCTTGGGAGGGAATTGTAGAATATATTATTCCAAGTACGAAGGCACGCTCTTTTTCCACTTCTTTCTATGACAGCAGCTTAAGAATGGAGTTTTTGTGTTTTTTGTGGACTTCAGGGAAGCATTCTTAATGTGGGGGGGACTTTATCAAAAATATGTTCTTAGGTATTCTCTGAAGGTCATGAGCTCTGGGGTCATCCTGATTTTTGTTAATGAAATGCTATCCACAGGTCAGTAGTTGAGGTAGCTTAGAACAAGTCTGAGGACTCGCAGCAGTCAGGGCTGTACTTCTCAGCAGGTCTCTAGGACTTTTGCTCATTGTTATATGGGCACTTTCTGGTTCTGATGGTGGTGGAGACTGAAGAATGCAATTGCCATGCTGAAGAAACAAAGTAGGGCAAAGTGTGGTGAGGATGGACCATTCAAGATTAGGACCAGGTCCTTTAAGTGAAAATGTTGATAGAGAGCAGCTTAATACGGAACAAGAATGGCAGATGCAAAACTAACTCTGTAGGAGATAAGGTAGCTGCCACAGTCCTTTTGAAGAAAAGGCTGTGATTCTCAGTTGTGATATTTTCTGTCCGTTATTTCAGCAATCAACTGTTTCAAGTGTTTCAAGCAAATAGTGAAATTGCAGTTGTAACAAAAGAGTTTGTAATCTGATAGAGCAAAAGTGGGAGTGAGACAATGTGCAAAATCAATGCCTTATTGCTTTTAAAATAACAACTATTCCAGCCGGCCCTCAACCTACCCACTTCTAGTTTGTTTTTGGTTTTTTTTTAATTGTAGCTCTCGGGATAAGTTTATGCCTTAATGAAGAATTTGGAAAAAGAATGGTTAATATACAAAATAACTAGTTCAGATGCAGTAGGGAAGAATGTGTGAAGGTCACTGGGGAAAAAACTGATAATGCATAAAAGAGGGATGATGCTAGCATTATTAGTGGGCTGCACCACATAAGTGTAGATAGAAAGTGTTATGTAGAGCCTTGGCATGACAGAAAGTGGAGTTGAGTTGATGCCCTGGATGTCAGAAAGTCAGTGAAATGATTCAGAGTGAGGAGATGATATGTTCAGTGATGCAGTGACAATGCAGTTGCATAAATGTAACAAAGTGAAGGATATGGCCCTGAAAGCATTAAGTAAACATTTTATTGTTTTTTTCAGTTTCATAAGGAACATTTTTTGTGTGACTATGCAATTGACTTGTTAGACATGTTTTAAATGTTTTAGAATATTTTAAAATAGCTACAAAAAGAAATTCAAAGATGTGTTTCTTGGGGATTAAGCCTAGGTACTGGTCTGGTACTTCTTAAATAATAAAAATTTAGCTTTGTTATAAGTTCACTTCCATTAAAAGTATAATTGTAATTGATACTGTGTTCTTTTTTACATCAATGGAATATAGTTATTGACTTCTCGGGCATCTCTTTGTGTGTGACCTAAGAGTTGATTTAAACTGCTTAGACCACAAGTAGCAAATTGTTTCATAGATTTCATAGACATTAGGGCTGGAAGAGACCTCGGAAGATCATCGAGTCCAGCCCCCTGCCCAAAGGGCAGGAAGTCATCTGGGTTCATAGGATCCCAGCTAGATGAGCATCCAGTTTGCTTTTGAAGGTGTTCAATGTAGGTGCTTGAACCACCTCTGGTGGCAGGCTGTTCCAGACCTTGGGGGCTCGGACAGTAAAGAAATTCTTCCTTATGTCCAGCCTGAAACGGTCTTGTAGTAGTTTATGACCATTCGACCTAGTCGTCATCCGTTGGGGTGCTCTGGTGAACAAACGTTCCCCCAGATAAACTTATAGGTGGCCATCAGATCACCCCTGAGCCTGCAGTTTTCCAGGCTAAAGAGCCCCAGGGCTCTCAGCCTGTCATCGTAGGGTCTGCTTCCCTGACAGACCCTATGATGTTGTTGTTGTTTTTGGTTTTTTAGTCTTGTTTATTCTTATAGTAATCCAAATGTCTGAAACTCTTAAGTGAAATCTGCTGAAGTTTTTCCTAATAATAGCTGTATATCATCTTTTCAGGTTACTGCAGATGATCTCTATTGACATCTTAAAAGATAATCTATAGTACTAAAAAAAGAATGTAAAATGAGGTGTACCAATGAAATGATGCATTTTAATTATTAAAACATTGAATAAATAATACAGCCTT
This sequence comes from Alligator sinensis, assembly GCF_000455745.1. NCBI lineage: Eukaryota > Metazoa > Chordata > Crocodylia > Alligatoridae > Alligator > Alligator sinensis. The sequence goes on along the minus strand of NW_005842231.1, from coordinate 924,787 downwards.
GTTAAATTTCCTTCATGAAATCCTGAGCAGGTTTGAGGTTAGTTTGCTTTGCAGTTACATTATACAGAAACCAATTAAGCTCTTTTATTAAGGACTAGGGTGCTCCATTTGGGTTTTGATGTATTGCAGCATACCTCTGTTCAGCATATTTGCTTTTTAGGGGGAACTTATGCTCTGTCCTGATTTGTTTTGATAAACAGATATTTAGCATTCTTAAATTATCAACTCATACTATTTTATGTCATATTTCATACAGGGATCTTTAAACCTCCTATAAAGTTGTTTAATATAGATAAACATTTTACACAGGTTTAAAGTTAATATAATCTTCTGTGGCATACATTACACCTCCCACAATTTTGTATCTGGTGATAGTATACTGTTGAGCTAAGACGCAGAGGGAAATCTTTTCCTCTCCCAAGTATGTGACAGATCAAAACACTTTCTGATTCGATGTTACCTTTTCCTGTTTGTAAAAAGTTACTTACAGTATTGGTTTGTTTTTAAGGATCACAAACATACAGTGACCTATTTACAAAGATTGTTCTGTCCTTCATCCTCTTTAGTAATTGACTGTTGCATTAACTGAAGCACAAAAGGGGATTATTGCAAGGATGATTGTCTTGCTTTGATTAATTCTGAGTAGTAAAGATCTGACAGTTGGAGTGCCCTCTTTTACACCTGCAGTTTCTCTGGAAAATGCGGTAACTTTGGTTTTGCTTAACAAAAAAATGGTAAGTTTATTTAGGAAGAGGGTGGGTGGGTGTGTGCATGTGCGCACATGAATGTCCTTAGAAACTTCTGTATGGGATCCCAGAATGCCTATTATATTTTTGAGGCAAGGATGTCTTAGGGTGATCGCTTTTATTGAACCAACTGTATAGTTGGGATGAAGTTAGACAAGCTAGTCTAACATTATCCCAAGCTTGCCTAACTTTATTCTAACTACATTGGTCCAATAAAAGACGTGACCTTAAGAAATGTTGCCTCATGTAATTTTTGGACCATTATGGCTACAACATCACTCTGGCACTACTGTAATATGGTAAATATATTTTGTTATTTAATTGGTAATTCAACATTTTAGGGATTTGCTATGTAGGTCTTTCTGCAGGCCAAATTAAGCCCCTAAATAAAAGGGTTCTGCCAAATTAGGCTCCAGATTTAATTTGCTTTTATAGTAAAGAACTATGTTAAACTTGTTTCTCTTTTGCTTGGCCTGGCAATCAATATTTTGATGGGTATAGATGAAGAGATTCCAATTCAGAGATATGTTCAGTCAGATGGGGCATCTGCACCTTTCGACTACATTTGTTACTTTGGACCTGATCTTGTGCTGTGTTTTAATATTTTAAACGTAACTTAAAATTGGTGCCAGAATAATTGGGAGAAATAATTAAATGGTATTTACTGCAATAAGATGGAATATATTGTTTAGTATAGCTATAATTCTGAAATTAAATTTTGGACCAAATCCTAGCTAGTAATATCTTTTTTGCTTTGACTTTTTTTTGTGAGTGACTTGATCATTCTACAGAACCTTTTGTGAATATTGTTAAAACTTTTCTGGATTGAGTCATCTTTTACCTGATTGGATGAGGCTCACTTACAGATAAGATAAGAAGTTCAGTTTCCTGGGCTTTTGTTGAGTTGAAAAAGGTGCTAATTGTGCTCTAAATTGTTAATGTGTGTATTTGTCTTAACTAAAAAAAGGAAGCGGTCTTTCAGTGTCAGTCAGCTACAGTTCTTTTCAGTTGACACTAAGCAAGAAGTTTTGTATCCTATTACCATTACCTTGACTTTATCTGCCCCTTGGTAGTGTTTTTTTTTTTTTTTTTTTGTGTTAAAATATTATGAATATATTGCTGAACTTTCAGAAAAAAAGCTTTGCTGTTGATGCCTCACACATTTTATCTTTACTCTAGGAATCACTGGAAAAATCAAACTGGTGACAGGAAAGTTTTTTATTTTAACTTTTTTTAATTATTGGAGTGGTCGAGAGATGGGTGCATGGGTAGGTGTGTGTATTGTAAGTAAAACAGAAATCTACTTTAGAACAAGAATGCTGTCTTGTTTTACATTTTTTTTTCTTTGTCATTTCTGTTATAGTTCAAAGTTGAAAAAAACCAAATAAAGATCAGCTTTGTAGTCCCATGGTTTTAATGGAACCCTAGATCTTTTTCCCGCATTTAACTTTTTTCTGTATAAAGTTATGATCATCTGAAATGCTTAAGATTATAAACTTTCATAATTATCAGTGTGAATGACTGATCTACATTGACAAATGGAAAGTTGCAAATATTACTAGTGTTACTCAAGGTGATGTATAAGAAGGCAGAGCTGCATTACTTAGGGAGTATTGTCATGTTACAGAATTAAGTAGAGTACTTGAGAACTAAATTTAGAAAATAGCTTGTCCAACTTTGAGTCTAGGTCATAATTCTGTATGTACAGTCTCCTCTGTCTTCTGTTTCAGATGGTGCTTTGCACTATTTGGGCTGTTTGTGAAAATGCAGAATCTGTGTCACAAGTAAAGAAAATGCTGAAATAGAAAATTGATCTAGGAAAGTATCCTAAAATGAAATTGAAAGTGAAATTTAGCAGCTAGAAAATAAACTGTAGTTTCAGAACCTATGATCTCAAACAAATGTGAACCTCCTTGAAAATTGATAGAAATCCTGTTTGAAGACACTTGTGTAAAAATGACTCCATGCTAATGTCACGTTTCTTTGCAGGAAAATAATTGTTTATACTTAGTGGCTAGGAAAAGCCATACTGTCTAGACAGTGTTTAGCGCTGCAGTACATACATATTAAGTAGCTAGGTCATCTATTTTCAGAATCCTGATAGCAGGTTCAATTTCTGTTTTTCAGCAGTGTGAAGCTGCCTTAAATAATAGGGAATGGATCAATTAATAGAATACAATTTAAAAGACTTTTTTCAGATAGTGTTTGGTCTCTAGAGTAGTTGCATGGGTTTGTGTTCACTGAAAAAAAATGTTCATGCATCTCTGGTACATGAACCATAATTTGTTTTCTCTAAGTAAAACATCTTGTCAAATAGGTTTTCATTATAGATGTTGGCTTTTAATTTTCTGTAGTTGTAGAAATATCATAAAGATAACATCAGTATGTGATAGTTATAGTTTAGAGCAGGGGTTGGCAACATTTTTTGGCAGAGACGTTGGTATGTCAGGAGCAGACAATGGGGGAGCCACGAAGGGCCTGATCCTTGTGGTAGTGCATCCCCTGCCCTTTCCCTGAGGCGCAAGTGCGTGCCACACTCTGGAACGCATGCTGGGGGTTGCTTACCCCTGTTTTTTTAGCGTGTTGCAGTCCTTTTGTTTTTGCTACACAGTCTCTGTGAATGGGATGACCCTTGTTCTTTTTTGCTGTAGTTTGGGACCTCCTTAAATCACAGTGAGACAGGGTATTTCACGGCCTGCTTGTGGCGTACACAGCTGATTTTTGCAGGCATTTCACAGTGGACCCCCCCCTCCTCCCCTCCCCCAGCACTGATTGGCAGAGGGACCCGGAGAGGAGGAGTGATGAGTGGGTGGAAGTCATCTTGATTGCTGACTGTCCTATTTTGCCTCACTTCTCAGCACTGATTAGTGGAGGGGCCTCAGGGGGGAGAGGAGGGATGAAGGGGCAGCTGCCATCTTGTATGCTGTCCTTTGTGGCTTCCTGCCAGCCAGTACCTTCCACTCCCAGTAGCAGGGACCACTGCTTCTCACTGGGGAGTCAGCATTTTACTTATGTTGGGGTTTTTTTTTTATTTTTGCGGTTTCTGTGAAATTTGTGAAACCATGATATAAGTAGGTCCCTAGATGCAGGGGAATAGTCTGTTGTCCATGTTTACCTGTGAAAGACTTTTTTTTTGGAAGCCAGTCCAAGTATGAGGGAAAGAGATTTATATAAGGGGAAATATCGCTCTAAACTTTGCCTCTTCATCAGCCTTAGCTAGCATCTGCATACAGCTGTTTCCCTCTCTCATGTCTTGGCTCACCTTGTACTAGTTGTCCATCATTAAGAGGAGTGAGTGGTAAGCACCACCTGTTGCATGAGGCTCTGGCCACTGGACCTGGCAATGCCATCTTGGACCTGGCAGTGTTGGTGGGCTGCTCCTTTTGTGAGGAGGTGGTGGAGGATACCCTCTACCATCCTTTCCTTGACTGTCTTCAGCTGCATCTGCTCTTCGCCACCCTTGGGCTCCACTTTGGTGTGCTGGACTTCAGTGCAATGATATACATCTGCAATCCTGTACCGGGTGCCTGAGATGGAGGTAATCTGCCTGTCCAGTTTCTTCCTGGACCAGGCTAAGATGGTGACAATGAAGAGCTGCTGGAACTAGATTGGCAGATCTGGCTTTGATGCCCTCTGCCTCTGAATTTGGGTGCTTTGTCCTAAAGCAAAATGTGGGCCAGTTTGCTTTGTACTGGGTCACTGAGGGGGCACTCAGGAGGACGGTCAGCTAGTTCTTAAAGTGTAGTCTTGGATCTGTGGGAATGGAGGAGGTGCCACTGTTTATTTGTTTTTGCTTTATTTAAATAGTTATTTGGTGGTTTGTTTTCATGATCAGCCCCATATGGGGTTCTGTGCTTTTAATTGGTTGTCTGTTAATTTTATTTTATTTTATTTTTTACTTTTTCCTAATAAAAGTTATAAGTAAACTCTCTCTTTCTCTCTCTTTCATTTCCCCCCTCTCCCACCACACACACACTCTTACCATGGGGAAAAAAAAGAAGTAAGAAAAAAGCACCATGACAGTTGCCTGTTAGGTTATATAATATGTCCATTTTGTAAGTGTGGTGGTGCACGTTAATGGAATCCATCTCTGTTTTAGAGTTTGCAGTCTGAAGGACAAAATAACAGGCAGATGGAAGCCGTGGAGAGAGGGAGGATGGAGTAACAAAAGTAATAAATTGCTTTAGTGCAGTGGTTCTCAGCCTTTGCCTAGATTCAAGGCATCCATCTGTAAATGCCAGCTCTTAGCTTTCACTTGTTTTTTGATCATGGAAAAACAATAAAGCAATTCTTGTGTTGCAAGGAACTTGGACAACAATAGGTCAGAATGTTTTCTTGACACTGTGGATTTCTATTTGCGATCTCTCAGTTTTTCTTGTGAATCATATGTAGTTGTGCCATACTTAAAATGGTCTCACCCCAGGGTCCATATTTGCTGTGGGGATACTGTATTTACTTGATTAGAAGATGTGGTCCCCCCTTCCACTTAATGTGGGTGGAATACACCCCCCCCCCAACCTTACAATTGAGCATGAGGGGGCAGGGGCTAGGGGTAGCATAAAGGGTGAAGGGGGGCAGGTGAAGAGGGGATCAGGGCAACCTGAGGCTGCGGGGGGTGGAGGGAGGGGGCAGGCATAGTGGAAGTTCAGTGGGGGAGACAGGCAGCAGGGGGGAGCTGTCTGCCTTTCTCTCTGCCTGCCACCCACTGCCCAACCTACTATGTGCCCTGCTACTGCCTGCCCCATTACTGCCCCACCACCTGTTCTACCACATGCCCCAGTACTGCCTCCCCAACTGTCTGTCCTTCCCACTGCCTGCCCCATTACTGCTCCCCACATCACAGTTCCCCCTACTGTCTGAAGTAATATGGGGCGGTGCTATTTAAGATGATCCTCTAATAATTAGATTCCAAACATGGAAAATGATGATAAATGTATATTTTCCATGTGTAGAATCTAATTATTTGGGGGATATCTTAAATTCAGTCATCTTGTATTCAGGTAAATACAATATTTTCTTTCTTTCCATAGTAGAGCTAATCACAACCTGCTTAGTTGTTGTTAGATCAGGGGCGGGCAATTATTTCAGATGGAGTGCCACTTACTGAGTTTTGGCAAGCCATCGAGGGCCGCATGACAGGCAGCTAGGGGCAGACAAATATAAATTTTCTAAATCTTTTAGGGGCCCCGTGGGCTGGATAGAATGGCCTGGTGGCTGTGTCCACCCTGCGGGCTGCATTTTGCCCACCCCTGTGTTAGATGGTAGTTTTATTTATGTACTACTACAGAACAAATTCTAAGAGTCATTTATTCAGTTCACATTCATTAGTGTAGGAATTGTCCAAGGCAGTTTCTCCACTTTAAGGAAGCCCACTCTGCCTTTCCAACAGAAAGACTCTTTTTAAAGGAAACCCTACAAATAAAATTTCAACTTTCAGGGTTGTTTCTTTTGTGTGACATGAGGGCATGTAAAATGTGAAATTACGTGGTCTGATTCCAAGAAACCTCCTGAGACATGATCAAACTTGACTGCTAAGTTTTGGCTGTGGTGCTTTCTAGTTTGCTGTAGCATGTAACTTCTCCTTGAAACTATCTGGATTAATTTTACTGAGGACTGATGAAGAGATTTCAGTCATTGTCTTTTGGAGTAACTTGATCTAGGACCTTTGCATTGTAGATGGTCCAGTTAATTAAAATACACAACACAGGGAAATTACAGCTTATCATTTTGACTGTTTTAAAACACACAAACTTAGAATGATGCAAAGTATTGTAGATCTTTTAGGGTAGAAGATGTTGCTTAATTTTGTTAATATGGTTGATACAATGAAACAGTAAAAATGTGTGGAGTGTTTTGAGGTTTTTTTTTAATACTGCTACAAAATTAGGCTACTCAGTAAAGCATAAATAGCTTCACGTTAAATGTCTGGGAAGTAAACTTTAACATTCTGTAAATATAATTAGTGTTGCAAAAATGTTTCTCTTCTGGTTGATGGATTGCCTAGGCATTATTTGAAATTTGATTTTCTGTCACAGCATGTATTTTACATTTTTAAACATGTGGTCACTATTTATTCTTTTTGCTGAAACTTGTGATGGCTCACTTCAGAAGTGAGCTTATAAAATGAAAAAAATGTAACAGTACTAAAAATGCAAGGCTGTTTAAGTGAGTTTGCTGACTAGACTATTCTTATTGAAATGGAGTAAGTTAGCAGATCTGCAGGCTTTTTAAAAATTTGCAAACACATGCAATTATTGCTCTGAACGTTAACTTCTGCTTATCTGCATCCAGCCCTGAGGTCCGAGACATAAGGTTTACCTTTAAGGGGCCACATGCAAAGGTTCAGTTTTGAGCTCCCACTTTACTAGACATATGGTATACTAGACTTAAAAACACAGAAAGGGGCCCCTTAACCATTATGTAATTGCACTGTTCCACTACCCTGAAGCTGCCCTGTAAAAACTCAAGTCCACAAAGGATCATGAGTATGGTGGCATTTAGCAAGGCTTGTTACATGCTCTCTGAGCATATCTAGTGGATTGAGTTCCTTGAGGAGGTTTAATTCACAGATCAAAATGGTCTTGGATAAAGAGATAAGCACTCATCCAAAATGGTTGTGTTTCTGGGATGCACCGCAGCAGAACTTTTTATGATTTAGTCATGGTACTGGCACAGGTAACCTTGCTGAAGGCCCTGTGGAGTCGGGCAGGATTTTAGTGGTTTGCTCTTTAGCTTAAGTGCCTAAATTGCATTTTAGACATCTTTTAAGGCTAAGGACAAAACTTAAACACAAACTAGCAAGTGAACTGGAACTGGTTCAGATCTGTAATGCAACAGAAGTCAGTGCACATAAACCATTTTTCAAAGTGGCCAAAAGTGGTTTAAGATAAAACTGGATGGATGTAGTATCAGGCTTAACTGATTTAGGTTAAATTGGTTTATTGAACTTCTGTTCCAGATCCCCTCCAGATTCAAGTTAACTCACAGCCCCCAGCTTCCCAGGATACTTTGCACCTCCCCAGCAAACCTTCCTTCATGAGGTGGGTGGGCTAGTCTTGACCCAAGCTGTCTGCTCCAGCTGAACAGGAAGGCATGCTGTAGGACCCCGGAGCTTCTAGCCTGAGCTGCTACAGCAGGGGCAGGCAGTTATTTTGGGCGGAGGGCCACTTACTGAGTTTTTGGCAAGCCATCAAGGGCCGCATGATAGGCAGCCAGGTGCAAATTAATATTTATTTTTTAAGTTCTTTAAGGGCCCCACGGGCCGCATTTTGCCCACCCCTGTGCTAAAGGCATGTGGCTGCATTTTCGGAATCAAAAGTGAATGCCTATTCACTTGCTTATCAGGTCAGTCTGCAGCTTCGACTAACCTGTGAAGATTGAATTGATTCGGCCTCACGCTTTTTGACTGTATTTAGCCCCAATGCTCTTTTGACTCTAGCCTACAAAGTAGCAGATATTTATTTATTCTCTAATTGTATTTTTTGATAGCAAACCCGATTAGATAAAAAGGGGAAAACTGAGATGCATTGCAAAGATTCTTGCATTTGAAATACCTGTGTCAAACTTTGAAGAAAAAGGGAACTCCAGAGTAACAAGGCAGGCCAAAGTGTGAGTCTCACTTCCCACTAGGGCTGTGCGAAGCTTCGGTCCCTGATTCGATTTGGTGGCCGAATTGCTGAATCCAAATCGAATCAGAGGACCCTTTAATTTCTCTGAATCGAATCGGAACCCTTTGAATCGATTCAGAGAGATTTCGAAAGATTTGGCAACTCGGACATAGACACAGCTTTAAATGTTTTTTTTCTACATACTTCTAGGTACCAGGCAACTTGTGAACACTGCAGTGCTGGGGCAGATGGAGTGTCCTACAGAAGCGTGGGGGGCTCCCCAGCGCGCTTGGCAGCAGACCCGAAAGCGGACCAGAAGCGCTTCCAGTCCACTTCTAGATCCTCCAGAGAGCGCACTGGGGGGCCCCCCTGCACCCCCCAACTCAGCGACTGATGCCTCCTGGGTCTGGGGGGGCACCCGGGGTCCCCCCGTGGCTGATTGCCAAGCCGAGGGGGTGTGGGGGTCCACCTACATGCTCCTTGGCAAACCTGGAAGTGGACCAGAAGTACTTCCAGTGCACTTCTAAGTTTGCTGCCAAGCAGGTGAAGCCGCCCCGCCCCCCGCCCCTCCCCCCGGTACTCCTGTGGGACGCTCCATAGCATCACAGCGATCACAAGCCTCGAGGTTTGTAGAAAAAACTTTAAAGCTGTGTCTATGCCCGAATTGCCGATTCTCTGAATCGGCATCGAACCTTCAGATTTTGATTCAGCCGAATTGAATTGGGGACAGAGATTCAAATCAACTAATCGAATCGCTATCCCTGATTTGGGCCGAATCCAAATCGATTAAGTCCTGCTTCGCACACCCCTACTTCCCGCTTCTTTATTGGGAAGATGTAGACTCAGTATATAGCTGGCTGGGAAACATTCCTTTTTTTGAATGAGCAGCCTAAATATGCAATATTCACAGGCCTCACTGTTTTGACTTAAACCTGCTTCATTTTAGTGGGGTTTTAAGGCTGGTAAATTGTGACTCTCATTAAAACCTCTACAGGCTCTGTACAGTTCATCACTTTATCTTCATGTACCTCCTTCCCACCCCCTCTAAACTGTTTTGTTGTTTCACTTATCTATTATATGCAGAGATAGGTAGTTAGTCTGAAGTCAGGCAGAAGGCAATATAGAAGTACACTTTTTATTGGCTGACTAAATGGGAGGTTCATAAGCTGTGGCTCATGAAAGCTTTTGCATCTTTGATTTTAGTCCAGGGGTGCTCAACGTCTGGTTTGTTGTGCTGTCATCTGGCCTGTAGGGCTCTCCATGGGTCTGGGTAAATTGAGAGCCCTGTCTTGTTTGTAGCCTCTAGGTACTATTTCAAACAAATCCCTGATTATACTATATTCTAAGGTAATTCTGTATTTGACATAATTTTTAAATTGTTGATTAAATCAGTGGCTAAATGTCTAGCTTAGTTGAAACAAAGGGGACTTGGTTTGTTTTAAAGCCTTTATATAAAATCTGTTTAGTGCTGCAACTAATGAAAGTAAAATGAAGACAAGAAAATCGAATGCCCTTGTCCTAAGGCCACTGAATTGGCAAAAAACAATCTTTGCTTCTAAAAATGAAGAAGCTTCTTGCTAATGTAAGGAAAATAAAGGGGAAGAAAAAGTACAGAAATGTGTGGTAATGTCACATTTTCTACAGTAAAACTGAGTGCTATCAAACTGTTTACGAGTAAAGAGAAATAGAAGTTAGAAGACAAATTTGTGCATACAGTTTCAGATTGATGTTAACATGAAGGAAAAAATAACCTTGTGGGAGTCCTGTGTAATTTAACTCTTCTGTATGTACTTCTGTATAAAACAAGCACACGTGACCTTTAACTATACTAAATAGATAAGCAAGTCAGTTATGTGTTGTTGGTTTTGATGTGCTTCGCGCATTTGCATCGTCTGCTCTTTTAAATCAGATTGTGGGATAAGTGACTTTCTACAAAATATTCAACTTGTAGTAATCTTCACGCATTTTATTAGTTTTTACACTTCCATTTCATAATTTATTATGTTCTGCAACAGAACCTGGATACGTTGCAGGCATATGTTCCTTGCCTCCTTCGTAGATGAGAATCTACGAAGTACCTGGGAGCATGCAGAGCCACAGTACTTCATCTGTTTGCAGCTTACTTTTAAAGGGCACTGTTTTTCTGATCAGCAGTGGAGGACTGCAGATAAACTCTAGCAGAGTACAGACGTGGTGTCCTTTTTTGCTGTGCCTCCTTCTTTAATCATATGAATGGCTTGTCTTTGACTGGTACCCCAGGTAAATTAAGTGGGTTTTGAACCATCTAAATACAAATGTTGTGGACTCTACCATATTTCATGATTGTAAATATACTAGTTGGAGACTGAGAATGTGGACACTTGGAAAGTATCTCGCTTATTCATGGCTTACATATTTATTACTGGTTTCAGAACTTTTAAGTATTGTTTGCCTGCAAAAGTTTTAAATTTGACAGCTTTTTAATCATATGATCAAAATTCTAAGGCAGTGGAGGCCAAGCTTTTTGGCAGGCATGCCATTCCAGTCTCCTTACCCTGCTTGATTTGCTACTCAGCTTTCTGATTCTTTCTCCTGTCCTCCTTGCTTTGCTTTCTGCTTCATGCCTTATCTGCTGCTATGTTGCCTGTCCTCTCCCTGGTTTGCTGTGCACCACACGGAGGCTACCCATGCCACTTGCGGTGCCCATCCCACAGGTTGGCTACCCCTGTTCTAAGATCTTTCAGTTGCTCATGCTTGCTCCCACCTCCACCACCAGTCTGAGCCCATCTGCTTTACTTAAATATCTCTGGGGCTTGTGGGCCCTGGTTTGGCAACAGTTGCTCAGATGTGCGTAGGTAGGTTCAGGATTTGACTATCCTGGAAGTGAGGACAGCCTCTTTCCACATCTGTTATTGTGAGATTAGGGAATACACACTGTCTTTGCTTGTTTTCCCCTTTTCCCCCCTTATATTGCCAAGTGTTCACTATGGCAGGTTGACCTTTCATTGCACCACTTCAAGTGAGAGAATGGGGAAAACTGATTGATTGCTTGTTTGCCATAAGTCCTGTGCAGGCACTCTTTTGTAGTTTCCAGTCTCCTAATTACAAAAATAAATAAATGGTAAATATATAAATAAATGAAGGATTACAGTTGTCAGTGTGACATATACAACTAACCTAACCAGCTGAATGGGTATAGGCGAGATGCAAATAAAATCAAACATTCACTTGTGACTTTGCAAAATCTTTTGATTTTCATATGAGCTGGGTACTGGTATGTTTTCTTGTGCAGATGTAAACTGTAACAACTCTATCCTCTCTTTTTTAATTCAGTGTTGCATACAGTAACGTAATTCACTAATAAAGTTTGTTAAAGGGGACTTAAGCTTGATTAGCACTATATTGTCTCTTTTAGAAATGTGCAGGTTGGCTGCCAAAATCATAAAGCTTTGAGAGTAGGAGAAATATTGAGGGGGCGAGATGGAATGTGTGGAATGCAAATTTTGAGTATGGATGCAATGGTTTAAACTCACTGTTTATTGCTATTGCCATATAGGAAGAGTTGAATTCTTTCCATTTTTAAGGTGTTTGCATTCTCTCTGCCTCCGTTCCTCCCTTTCCCTCACTCCCCCGCTTTGTAAAACTTACATTTTTGTTGAATGTTTTTAACTTTGTATCTGAGGACATTTTATTTTTGTGCCAACAACATGCATATGCTGGAAGTATACCATCAGTTGCTGACCAGCCCTAACTCCACTTTAACTGCTGTAGTGACTTAACTTTAATGTTTTGTGAAACTGATAGTAATGAGAGGGGAATAATTCGAGATACAATTGTGGGAGTATATGGATAGACTTCCTGACTATAGGGATTTTAATTTTTGGAATCTGTTGATGGTGACCCCATATTTGTATAATTGATTCTACTTTGGGGCCTCATCAACCATAACAGTTTTCAGACCAACATGAATATGCATGTGGTTTGTAGTAGTAGGAACCTTTTCGGCAGGCATGCCTAAAATTAGCCCTACACCCTCCTTGAGTGCTACTCATCCCTTTTCCTTACCTGATTTGCTGCTTGGTTTTCTGCTCCCTGCTTTCTGTTCTTGACCAAGCTGCTGTTCTGCTTTATTCTGCTTGCCCTGTGCTTCCTGCCTATCTGATGCTCTGCTTTATGCTCCCTGCCCCATCTGTCACTGTGCTTGCTGCCTGTCCCATCCCTAAAATGCTGTGTGCTGCATTTTCATGTTGCAGGTTGGATGCCCCAGGTTAATAGCGCTGTGAAAAATCAGCTCAAAACAAAATGCTCTACCAAACCTTGACTGTGGTGCTTAAAAGGCTGCCCCATAATGACTCTTGGAGCAAAATTCAAATACTTATAATACTTAAGATAAGTGTTCTTTGTATTTTGACACCAGTGCAATGTTATAGCTATTGAATGGCTCAGCAACTGATTACTTCTATAGTATTCAGAAAGTGAAAGCAAAGAGTTCCCATATATGATGGTATAGTTTACAATTATTCACATTGGCATACAAGTAAAATGGGGGAATAATCTGCAATAAATAGTGAATTTGGAATCTGTTTGAAACAGAGTACAACAAACCTCAGTTTGCCAGGGATTGTTTGCTCAAAATAGCTGTTGGGGCATGGACAGGCATAACTTCATATATATTATCCTGCCAATTTAAAAGCAGTGTGCCAATGGAATGTAAATGTCAATTGAGATGCCTTAATCTAGATACTTAACTCAGATATTTTAAAAGATAGTGAAGTAAGATACAAATTAAATTACTAGCTAGTAATAGCTTGACTTGGAGGGTAAGGGGTGGGGAAAGGGTTATAGGTGTTACTAATGGGTTTTGACTTTACTCCTGACATATGCAGATCAGACCACAACTTGATTAAATTAAACATTGTTTCTTGTCTTGTAGCTAGACAAAACCAAAATGACTTGAGGGTAAAGAGTACACCCAGCCTGGTACACACACTGCCACCTTTGCTATGCACAGCTGTTATAAGGTTAAGAAAGGGCTCAGCTGCCTTTTACTAATGTGAGCTGCAGGTTGTGACCCAGCTCATGCTGCAAGCTACCATTTCCCTCTGGCTGCTCTCATGAGAGTGAGCAACGGTGGCAGTAAGGGAAAGCATCTCTCTAGGCAGACTGGAGTGGCCAACTAGACAGTTCAGAGGCAACAGACCTGCCATTAGCAAAATGTGGACCCAGTCGAACACCTGGGGATCTGTGTGCCTTTAGTGTAATATGGACCAGATTGGATTTTGGGGCTCTGGCCCCTGGGATACAGGCTGCTGGTGCCTGGTCTAAGAGGGTGGTCAAGTACACTTATTTAACTGACAATGAAAGAAAGGTACCAAGAATTACAAGCACTGTTAGGATTCCCTCTCATTCCAGTGGGCTTTTTCGGGGATTCCCTTTCTTAGTTCTTCTGGTTTCCTTAGGCCAGTGTATTAGCAAGTTAGTAGCTGTTCTCTGTAAATGATTCTCTGTTCTTATCTGGACTTTGAAAAGAGAACCAGTTCTTGTCATATACTTTGATTACGTTCTTGGCTCTTTATATTGTTTAAACCAATATTTTGTGCAAATGAAATGGCTCCTCTTGGTTGTTTCCATTTCTTTACTAAATCTTATTCAAATATCCCTTAGAAAAATCCTGGGTAAGAAAACCTATTGGCATGTTTTGAGAAAATCAACAAACTTGGGCTCCAAGACAAAATATTTCAGCATCAAAGACCCTCCATAGAGATCATTTTGTCCCTGACGTGCACTCTTAGAACTCTTATCTTGAGTTTCACTAGTTATTAAGTGTCACTTCACAGAATGGCATCAATATAAGTGGCTTCTAAAGCTTAGCATACACTGAATTTTTAGCCTTCAATCAAACTACATCAGTGTGTATTTATATTAAAATACAATTGTACATCTGTATAAGTTTGTTGGGGTTTGTTTTTTTTACTGTTAGAGTTAAGTCTGGGGCTATAAAGTCAATATTGACAAGACTTAAAATAAAGAACTTAAACTAAAGAGCACTTCATTGGCAAAGATAAGCAGTCCGTCTTGTTCTGAGAAAATGTCTCACTAGTCTATGAAGACTTCTCAAATAGTACCAAGGGTTTTTAGCAGTCACTCATAAGTAACTGCGGTGCCTATCCCAGCAATCTGTTTGTATATAGTAGGAAAACTTCTCTGTTGAATCATGAAACCAAAACACAGCTGCTGTTTTGTACAAATAGAAATGTTGTGTTCTAAACCCATTTAGCCAAACTATTGTTAGAATGTTATTTCCATTTTTGGTGTCCATATTCCTGAATGAATGTTGACAAATTGGACATGGGCTGGAAAGGCTTTAGAAAGGACCTACAATGTTGCCCTAGTCTATAAAACCTGCCTTAGTGACAGATTACAGAAGATCAATCTATTTTTAGTTTTTTCATGAGAAGGTTAAGAGATGACACGGTCAGTCCATAAGTACCTGAGCAGGGAGAAGATTTATAATCTAGACAGCTTTAATTTAATAAAATTGTAACGTGATTCACTGACGAGAAGCTGAAACTAAAACTAAACTAAAAATGAGTAGTTATTTTTTATCCTTAAAGATGATTGAAACTGTTTACTTTTGCCAGATTCTTCAGCAGTTGACATCTTAAATCAAGGTAGTATGCCTTTCTAGAAATACACACCAGCTCAACTGGTGTTCCCTTGGGTTTGGTGAAAGAATTAGAAGATTGGTCATAATGGTCTTTTTGGTTTTAATAATATATCTTTGAAATCCTTTACTCAAACAACCTTGTCTGTCTCTGAAATCCTGGCATTGCTGAAGACAGTGGGAGTTTTTCTATGACATTTTTTTAGGCCATGATTTCATCCTAGGAATCTATATTCTATGAATAGTTGCAGCATCTTCCTGCCTGCCAATTACTTGGACTTTTCACTATTAGTTATGTTTTAAAGAATGCTTTTTATATTAAAATACAGTGCGTCATGAATGACTGGTGCCTCCCATGGCTGAGGGGGTACCATGATGGCGAGCAGGGACCACCCACAGCCGCCACCGGTGGTGTTGGTGCAGGGGGGGGCTTGGCAAGCGGTGAGGGGGGGCTGCCCGCAACCACCACCAGCCAAGTGGCA
>NW_005842231.1:903688-909278 GCF_000455745.1 Alligator sinensis | reverse complement strand
CGGCAGCCAATCTCGGAGGGGCGGGGGGGCACATGCTCCCCCATGCCTCCCCTACATGTTGCCTATGCAGTGCATCATCCATTAATCTCTTACTCTTTTCTAATGGACATAACTTCACCGTATGACTTGCCTTTATTTCTGAAAGGTTTCTTTATTCTTCATCTCTTTGATTTTATTTTGCCTTGAGTGCTAGGAAAATACCATGTACTTTAAAAAAAAAAAAAAAAAGCTTCAGAACACAAACTGGGTGTGTATGGAAATAGAAATGGTGAAGAGTCAGACTTGAGCTTCAGGTTTGCTGTGGGAAATCCAAAGCTAAATGTAAATTTACAAGCCTTTAAAGATGAATATGTTTTATAGTGTTACTGTTTGTAACATGATGATTCAATGAAGAAAGATAAATTTGTTAGGTCTAGTATAAGTGTTGGGAGATAGTGTAGCTATTGGGAGATCCACAGGGCTATTGTTATTGTGTAATTATTTTCTGAGATGAAGTTCTTGTCCCAGACCAGGGGCAGGCAATTATTTTGGGTGGAGGGCCGCTTACTGAGTTTTGACAAGCCATCAAGGACCGCATGACAGGCAGCCAGGGACATAGATTCATAGAAGTAGGGTCGGAAGGGACCTTGTAGATCATCAAGGCCGATCCCCTGCCCTGGGCAGGAGAGAGAACCAGGCTCAAACGACCCCAGCCAGGTAGATGTCAAGCCTCCTCTTAAAGACCCCCAGGGTAGGAGCCATCACCACTTCCCTTGGAAGTTGGTTCCAGATCCTAGCCGCCCTGATCCGTGCCTTCAGATGTCTAGTCTAAACCTACTCTCTAACAATTTGTGGCCATTATTCCTTGTTACACCGGGGGGTGCTACGGGGAACAGGGTCTCTCCCAAACCCTGCTGGTCCCCCAGGGTGAGTTTATAGGTGGCCACCAAATCCCCCCTCAGCCTTCTCTTGTGAAGGCCGCACAGGTTAAGGTCCCATAGCCTCTTTTCGTAGGGTCTGCCCTGCTATCCCCGGATCATGCAGGTGGCCCTCCTCTGGACCCTCTCAATGCTGTCCACATCCCTCCTGCAGATAAATATTAATTTTTTAAATTTTTTAGGGGCCCTGTGGGCTGGATAGAATGGTCTGGCGGGCCGCATTTTGCCCACCCTTGTCCTAGACACTGTCCAGCAGAAATCAATTACAAGAGTCCTCTTTGGGTCAGATAAAGATCATACGGGGGAAGAAGACACTAAACTAATTGTATAAACTATTTTTCTGTTCTTATAATCTCAATAATTTGGGTATTACCAACCAATTAGAGCTAATATAAACAAGAGTAGCGGTTTAAAACAGATCTTTCCATGTTCCTTCCCACGGAATGTGAAAACGTAAGCTTAAGGGCACTTGTGGTAAAAGGAGTAGAAAAATGATGTTGCATATGAGGCATCTCATCCCTTACTAGAAATTAAGGCATTTTTAGAATGCTGCTAAATAATAGTTCAGATTCATATTGTTTTGACACTTCCTATTCACTGTTTTCAGGATTAATTATTTTTGTGTTCTGAATATATTTTTATTCCACCTCCATTAAGAACAAATGCCTTCTATCTTAGTTGCATGCACTGATTACTATGTAATATAGTAACTTGTAAATTTTAATAGTTATTTCCCCTTCCCTCCCCCCCACTTTCCCCAAGTACATATTACCTCACAATACTGAGGTGCACAGACACCATGTACCAGCGAAGTGAGATGATGCTGATTTAAGTTTATCCTGTTCTGGCTTGTTAAAATCACTTTCTGTGCAACCTGCAAAGATCTGTTTTAGATCTATTTAAGTGCCTAATTTATTTTTCATCAAGGACTATAATAGAAGTAAAGCTAATAATGTAAAAAGATCAGTATTTTTCCTATTGACTGACACACATAGCTTCCTTTATTTTTTAATGGTGCACATGTCAGAATGGTACTCAACTTTGAGCCATTTTAACAAATAGCAAAATGGATATATCATTACAAAGGTGTGTTTGTAGTACAGGATTAGAGGTACATTGGTCCATATCGTATTGGCACTGATAAAAGTGATAAAAGGATTAAAGTGATTATCGGCAATTGGATTTTTTTGGGGTGGCAGCAGTGCTGAGGTGGTGGGGGGAGATAGGTTATGGTTTGGGCTACAGTCGCCCCAAAATTTGCTGCTGCCTGCCCTGATGGCAGCTCTGGCCCAGCCCCCACTAGAAAAAGCCTGGTGTTGCCCCCATCCCTGAGCACGCAGATGCAACCTGCCCTCTCCTTACACACAGATCCAGGGGGCATACCTCCCCCGGGAGTGCGTGCAGCAGCAGAAACCGTCCCCGCCTCCTCGCACCCCCTGGACGAAATGCTCATGGCTCGGTCCATGCCCTGCCCTGTACTGGCTGGGCATTGCCTGCCTCTGCCCCTGCCCCACTCCCTCCCTCACCTCGATCTGCACCCCCCCTCTCCTCTTCCCTGCTCCCCACTTCCTCCACAAAAGACTTACCAGCCAGATGCTGCTCTCCATGTTGCCAGGCTTGCGTATCAGCAATCGGATTGGTATCAGCTGATACAGCTCATTAATAATCGGCCATCAGTATCTGCCCAAAAAATCTTTATCTGTGTACCCATAGTATGGATAAAATTTGGCAGAAAATGGAAAAACCATGCAGTTACGAATTTCTTTTCCATGACACACTTTTCTGATTTTTCCCTCTCCTCATTTTTGTCTGATTGTTAGCTGTAAGTGTATGTTTTTGAGTCCAGGTGAAGGTTCAGTCTACGGTATCCTTACAATTATCTTTTACTGTGATGATTGTTGACATTACAGGCCTTGTTTAAAAAAAACAACAACAAAAAAAAACAAACCCCCCACCCCACAACTGTTAAAATCTGTTAGTTTGTTTTTTTGTTAAGAGGGAGGATGTCATTAATGACACTTTATACTAAATTGCAGCTTTCTAAAAGCAAAGAATTTGGGATTATCTTAATCTAAAGTACTATTCAGATATTTGTCTTTTTCAGTAATGTTGTTATATTAATGTTTACTGTACTAGACACACTACAACAGCAGTAGTTCTAACACTTGGTCACCAAGCAAAGTAAACTTCATTTAACCAGTGACAGCAGTTCTTAAATTTTGGGCAGCCAGTTGGTTTCATGAAAGTTTTGCAACCTCAAAGACTTAAACTAGAGAATCTCCAACCTATTCAATGTCCACAGCTAATAATTTGCCTGCTTATTCTTATAGGAAATTCAACTTGGCATATCAGAAATCAGTCTCGGCAACAGAATTGTGATCAGTGCCACTGGTAGGGCATTTTGTTGGAAATTTGCATTGTTCTTTTTCCAATAAACTAAAAACAAATGTTCCTATTGATGGTAAATTGCTACCCATTGACAAATATTTTTCCATTCCAAAAGAGAATAAACCGATGGAAGTGCTTTCTACTTCTACTTTCAGTATTTGTCAACCTGGTGAAGATACTGCCTTACTGGAAATGTTAAAAGTGACTGCTTTTTCAACCACAAATTTCCTTAAAAAAGAGGAATAAGTTTAGAAGATCCCTTTATTTTATTTTTTGAAGAGGCACCAAAAATTCTCAGATAGTAAGATAAATGTAGAATATTTGGCTGCTTAATCTTGTAAAATTTAAGGTAGACTGGACATACTAGACTTTTTTTTAATTAAAAGTTTTCACCCAAATATAGATACTTATATTAAGACTACTGCAAAGTACATTGAGATGCCTCCTTGTTGCAGTTAGTAGCATGCTGAAATCCCAGAGGAACTCTCCTTGGCTTTTCATGTTGGTCATATTAGGTGGTTCAGCAATCTGTTTTTGTAGGACTACCTGAAAGTTGAACAGAGAATTTGGTTTCCATTTTAATCTACTTGTTTTCTGTGGCACAAAAGACATTCTGCTTCCAAGCTCTTTTGTGCTTACTGTAAGCACATGAAGCATCTAATGCTTGCATACCTGTGTAAGCATTTCTTTCTAAGCATGGAAGATAGTGCTCTTACATTTTATTACATGCTTACCAGAAGTTACAGTGAGAATGTTCTCCAAAAGTTTTCTTTCTAGCTGATCCTCTGACTGCTGAACACAGAGTTATAATTCAGTACTGTGTGTAGGGGGATGCTTGTTATAATGAACGGTAGGCATCTGATTGCTTCACATTGCTTAATCAGCATTAAACTATTAACTGATTCTTGCCATCTCAGCTCTAAAGTGCTGCTAATAGGTTTATTTGTTTTACTGACCATTGAGGGCAAAGGAGTCTGGAATGTTTTAATAATTTTAAGTAACAAAACAGTACACTTAATAAAGTTTGACACCCTTTTATAACCTCCTTCACATAGCAAACATAAAAGTAGTTATATTGTTATTCCCATTGGTGATTGCTGAAAAGTTGTTTACTTTTAGTGTCACTGTCAGGGTTTTCTACATAATTGTTATCTCTTTCATGAAATAAGTTGCTGAAGACTATACAATTTTACAGTCAAATTTAACAAGTTTATTTAGGTGTCTGTCTTTTGATGCATGGCTGAAGTTGTAAATATTTAAAATGACTTAAATATTTTAAATTTTATTTAAAATAAAGTTGCTTAAGTTTCTTACAAATGCTAGTAAATAATTTATACATTGAAGTGTGCAGTGGATAGGATGGTGGGTAGATCTCCTTCCCTCTGACAGAAAGCAGTAAAATTGCAAAGAGGGATAGTACCAAGCATCTCTGTCCGACTTTTCTGTTTCCCTAAAGCATGGGATACAGGAGAGGTAATATGTATGTCTTCATATTTTAATTGTAAAACCCCTGGGCCCATGATTCTAGAAAAGGCTGTAGGGTTTTTTTTTTATTGGTTGCTTTTTGTAACGGAAGTAAGAAAGGTAGTTTGGCACTTCTCTGGTTATGTTTTGTGGGTTTAATGCCTACATGCTTGTAGAATGTTGCAAAGGCCTTTATTAACCCCTTAACTAAACTCTTGCAACAATAAAATACTTTTCATGCTAACTCTCTTTATTTCTTCCATATGTATAGCTAGGTCATACTATTTTACTCTCCAGATCCAGGTGCACAATAATTAACCATAGGGTCTTCTGTTATCTGTAAAGCTTGTCTAGTGCCATAGGCATAACTGAAAGGTCAGAGATCTTATTTTGGAATACAGGGGACTTTAATCTATTTGTGGAAAAGTGAATGTATGTTCTAGATGTGAAATCAGTTCAGTAAAAATGTTAGGGAGGCCAACATCTTAAAACAGTTCTGAGATTTTTACATATGTAGCTTGTTGAGCTTTCATTTGGAGACCATCTTCACTAGCATTTTCTTTTTTCTGGTGAGGAGGGTGGGACTAGCAATTTGACTATTCAGGAGCAGGTACATAAACAAGGTGATAGTTCTAGAATAGAAATCTGCATTTTCTCAGTAATCCCAGTCATTCCAAAATTGGTATGTAGGGTTGATAAGGGGAACGATAGCATCAGATTATGTAGATTTGTTTTATTCCTTTAAATGTTTGTGGAAATGATTACAGCTAAATGAGAAAAAGTATATTGGTGGGAGAAAATTGGATTGAGGCCCCCCCCCC
>NW_005842231.1:885883-903672 GCF_000455745.1 Alligator sinensis | reverse complement strand
ATTGAGGGAGAGAGTGGGGCAGGGGCAGGTACTGCCCAGCCAGGCTGGAAGTGGGAAGGAGCCATGTGGGGCTCGTCCAGGGGGCGTGGGGAGGGAGGGGGCATCTCTCCATTTCTGCATGCACCCCCGGGGAAGACATGGGGGGCATGTACCCTCTGGATTTGTGCATGGGGTGAGGGTGGGCTTCCTGCTGCGGGCTTGGGGCCAGGGGCTGTGCCAGCCTCTTCCTAGCAAGCGGGCTGGGTCGGGGCTGTGCTCAGAGTGGGTGGGGACAGGGCGGGTTCAGCTGTGCAGGGCAGGTGGTGGTGGTGCTGGGAGGGGGCTACGGGGAATTTTGGGGTGGCTCTAGCCCCCCCCTAAACCCCCACCAGCACTGAGGGAAAGGCAGCACAGCAAAGTGCCCCAAGCAAGGGCAGTGCTGGGGAGGGCTATTGACATCCCAAAATTCTCTGTAACCCCTTACACCCCACAGACTTACCCATAGAATTCTGCTCTCCAAGTTCCTGGGTTGGATTCCTGACCGCCTGCTGCGGTTTCATGCATGCACGTGGCATTTGTCAGTGACATTTATCTGCTACACCGGCCAAGAAAAGCTGATGGCCGATTGTTAGTTTTCCTTTTATTATTACTGATCCAATATGTGACTGATATGTTGGTGCAACTCTAATTAATACATAAATTGCTAATATTTGTCCTTTGAGCCACACAAAACTGAAAATTATCCATAATCTGTGTAATTTGAATTCCCTTAGGTATCACTGAATTCTACTGTTCAATATTCTCTTCACAAAATAAGAAAATTTTTTGAGAAGTAATGTTAGAGTTAGATGAAATGATTTTGCAGGTTAATCAGTATAGTTATTGTTCAGATGATTACAGATAGCTTGCAACAAGAGACAACCCAAGCAGGGTGTGGGGCCCAGGGCAAATCAGCCCATGCGGGGCCCCGCCCCCGCTCTGATCCCACATATGAAGAAGCTGCTGCCGCCATCAGTGGCGGTGTTTGCGGGGGCGGGGAGCGAGCAGCTGGATGCGCAGCTGCCGCTCCGCACTGCCGCTGCTCCTCCTAGTGCTTGCTCCATGTCTTGACCTGTCTGACCCAAATTTGATTAGTCCAGTCTGCAGCCTGAAAGCCCTGCACTAGAATGATAATTCTCAACCAGGGTGCCACAAGATCTTTTCAAGATTGCTGTGCAGTGTGGGTGCTGTTATGTGTGCAGACATATGCACATGATTCGCAAGATAAACCCAGATATTTCAAATGGGAATCTGTAGTGTCAGCCAACTGAATCCACCCGAGTTCTTTGTGACAGGAGAATTGCTAACATTTTCCAAGGGATGCCTTGAGTATTAATTGGAGTTGTCTTGAGTCTTACAGATTCATAGATTGTAAGGGGCTGGAAGGGACCTCACAAGATCATCAGGTCCATCCCCAAGGTTGAGAACTATTGTATTAGAATATAACACAGTTGAGAAGATATGTTTTATTTGTTAGACAGATGAGTTAGTTTTTGGCTCAGTCTATAAATATTATGAGCTTCACATACACAAACTAGCTTTAGTTGGGCTACTAAAATAACTAAAATGTGGCTGACATATTTATCTTCTTTCATAGCATCTGATAAGTGAATTTTAATTCTCAAAAGCTTATGATTTGTGTGTGTGTGTAAATAACATAGTCTGTAAAGTGCAAATCTACCTTGCCTGTATCCTAATAATAGACAACTGTACTATGAAACTTTTAAGTTAAGCAGTTTTCTTCATTAACTACTAGACTTGACTGTAATTGAAAGGTAAAGGCCTTCTGTGTAGTCAGTTTTTTGATTATCAGGAAAGATTTCACAGTGAGAAGAAATAACCACATTTTGAAGACGGATGCCTAGGGACTTGTGCAAGATCAAGCAGCAGGTTAGTGACTGAGTTGGGGGAAAAGCCTATGTCTTCTGACTCCTGTTACAATGCACGAACCATTAGAATATATTACTTCCTACTAGAAATGGACTGTATTGTACCATATTTTACCAGTGCTATTACATTTCAATACATTGGTTTATTTTACTTCAATTCAGTGTCAGATCAGCAGGGATCCTGGTATTCTGTTTAAAAATATTCAAATTCTCTGATTAAAGCCCCCAAAATTCACGTTTTTCCACAATTAAAATGTAATGCCTCTCTCTCTCTCTTGCAATTGGAAAGCCTACCAGTGCCTCAATCACTATGGTAAAAATAAATTCTAAATGCTTATACATGTTGATGTTTGATTTGGGTTTTTTATCATGGAAAATCAGAGCTTCCTTTGCCCTCTTCGCTCACCAGGGGCCTGTGGAGGGGCAGCAGATGTAGGCTGCCCCCTTGCTGCCCTCCCTCCAGGGCCTCTGCATCCCATCGGGCAAGATCTGCCACAAGAGAACAGAGGGTTAGGGAAGCTTGCACCTTCCGTTGCCCTGTGCACAAATCTGGGGGACACATGCCCCCCATTCTCTCCCAGGAGTTCATGCACTGTTAGGGAGCCTGCTGTCCCCAGCTGCACCCCAGATGAGCCACCTGCCACTCTATCCTAGTCCCCAGGTAGGCCCTGCAGCTGCATACTTCTAACCTGGCCCCCAGGCCCCACGCAGCACCCCAGCTGGGCAGTGATCTAAGCTCCAGCCCTGCTCAGCTCCCTCCCTTACTATAGGGTCTTACTTCCCCCCCTCTCTTCCCTGCTGCAACTTACGTGCCTGATCGCCTTTCTTCCACTCCCCCATATCAAGCCGATTTCCAATACAGACAATTTTCTTTATATTGGTGCCAATCTGATATTGGACCCATGTATCAGTGCACCTCTAACCATTATGATGATAAAATCTAACCTTCTGTCTAACACAGGCGGTACATAGAACTTAATTGTTAAGCTTGACTTTTTTGTTTGAGCAAAATTCAGCATTTTAGAAAGACATCTGCTATTGATATAGACTCTGCCATATCTGCTCGTCTGTGGGGATCAATCACAGTTGCTGGGAAACCTATTCATTGTTATAGTGTGCTGACTTGCTTTTTAGTAAATCACTACACTGGACAAACATGGTTTACCCTTAGTTCTAAGCTTTTTGTTTAACTTACTTAGTCGTGCCAAAGTTTGGGCAATGATTTTGGCATTGCCCAAACTGAAGTGGGCATCTAGCATTGGTGCTACTGGAAGCAGCCCTCTTCATGTCACCCTTTATGACTTTATTGTTAAATTTGGTTTGCATGGCAAAATATGCAGTGAGCGGTTTTTTTTTCTTGGAAAGTATGTAGTTGACTTAGTTGTATTGTAGTATTTGAGGTATTGTAGTTTGAATACAAGGGGGGGGGCTGATCAGTTTTGTTTGCAAATAGTTAAAACATCTTATTACCAAGTAACTGATGAAACAACGGAATGTTGTAACTTGTTTCAAGGAAGGCAAGTAACTTGAGGCTTCCTGTTAATAGTGAAGCTCTGAAAGCTGCTGACAAATGGGAAATAGTCACAGGTTTGGATGAAGCCATTCTGTTTTGAATATAAGGGTATTTGAGGCGTAGACACTGTCACCTGCCATCATTCAGTTTTTGCAGTTATTTCCTATTGCTACCAGGAGTGTTTATATCATGGAAACATGTTCTAAGCATATGTCCTTATAGTTGTCTAACGACATTCCTTAACATGATGCTACAGTTCACTTGAATTCTAATATAAGGAAGAATTTCTTTACTGTCCGAGCCTCCAAGGTCTGGAACAGCCTGCCACCGGAGGTGGTTCAAGCACCTACATTGAACACCTTCAAGAGCAAACTGGATGCTTATCTTGCTGGGATCCTGTGACCCCAGCTGACTTCCTGCCCTTTGAGCAGGGGGCTGGACTTGATGATCTTCCGAGGTCCCTTCCAGCCCTAATGTCTATGAAATCTATGAAATAATATATATAGAACTCAAGTAATGGATGGGTGGTCATTCTGAGTTCTATATATGAGAGACAGAGATTTTCTTGCATGGTTACAGTTTCTATTGTTCTAGAACATCAGTAAATTAGTGTCTTCAGCCTGTTCAGGCTCAAGGTACCACTTGTTAGCGTCAAGGCTCTTGAGCTTTTGCTTGTTTGAAAAAAATTATAGAACACTTCTGTTACAACTCAGACCACAATAGGTCAAATATTTTGGACACTATGGATTTCTATTTCCAATTTTGAGTTTATCTTATGAATCATGCATAGGTGTTTACAGACCTAATCATGCTAATGTTGTGTGACACCCTGCAGCACATAAGGATCTCATGGCACCCTAGAGAGCTGTGGCACCTTGATTTTATGAATCACTATATTATATGTTAAAGATGGACTTGTTTTGATCCACTATTATCCTCTCACTCCTGACAGATTAATTTTCTTCACAGTTGGATTGTGTTGTGATTTTGCTGTAAGCTTTTTCTGTCTGGTTTGTTTGGGTCCCATCTGAGTGAGAAACACGTAATTTTTTGTAAATACCTTTTGCTGAAAGCAGCAAAAAACAGGCTAAAAGACTGAGTGAATGGGGACATATTTTTGCTTAAAACTTTTGATTAGATTCTTCTAAAAGCTGAGAAGTTTAATATCATTAAGTAGATCCAAATGAAGTGTGACTAGGTCAAGTGCAAACTTCTTCTCCCATGATTTACAATTTACCCTATATTGAAGGGAAACTTTTTAACTTTAGAAGATATCTACCAATCACTTAAGTCCTTACTTGTACATTTCTGAATGTTTATAACTCCTTTGGGTTGGAACTTATTTTAAAGTTTTAATAGCCCTGGAGTCTTGCAGAAATTAAGAACAGAGCAACTTGCCTTTCTTAAATTGGGTCAGGTACAGTGGGAATAACTAAATCACTTTTTTCATTTTAAAGTCTACTATAGTTTAGGTAAAAGTGAGTTATCTTAGTTTCACAAAAAGCCTTTAATGCAATTTTATTACTCACGGTACTTATAATTAAATGGTCTTTATTCTTTTTCAGAAATTGACAAGTTCAACAGAAACATAGCTAGGGATAACTTTTGCTCTTTTTGGTACTGAAATACAGCTTTTGCATCTGCTACTTTTATGGCAGCCCACCTGCAACTGGCTCAGAAGGGAGTTCAAGTGTTGTCTCCTTTCTGAAGGAAGACTTTGTTTTTATTCCTGTATTTCAGGGGTGGGAAATGTAAAATCTAGTGTGTTAAGGTTAGTAGCATAAGGCACTGACCCTAGAGTGTAAGGGTGGGGGTGGGGTATGCCAAAAGAGCAGCAGCTGTGCTGTCGATTTATTGCTGTGATCAGTGATCATACTAGCAGCAATGTAGCCACTGACACTGCCCAATGCGTGGTTGCTGCCCAGGGCACTTCAACGCCCAGTTACACCTCTGGTTCAGATAGCAACTTGCAGAGCTCTGAGTCCTTGAGGCTGAGGGAAAAATCACTTTTGTGTTTTCCCAGAAGTCAAAGAATGTGTTGTCACCCCCAAGCAAATGGAAGTCTGTTTCACTAATGCATGTAATTACAACAAGCTCTTGTTTTCTTTCACCAATCATATTACCACTTGTATATTATAGTTCCAGCTAATAGAAACAGATGATCTTGGTCTGTTGCTTAGAATTCTTCAGTTTTTCTCAGTTCTTAGAACTGCTTCGCATGCCTATGCCAGTAATTCTCAAACCATGGTTTCATGGCACCCTGAGGTGCCTTGAGATCCTACTCCTGGGTCCTGCAGAGTGCTACGAAGTGTTAAGGCTATTAAGTGTGCAAACATGATTGAAAATGTATGCCCAGTGATATCTAACAGGAATTTGCCATGTTAAAAGCTTTCTGACCCATAGTGGTCTTTTTGAGTTATTTGGGACAGGGGATTTGCTCTCTAATCTTTCTGTAGTCAAAAACAATGATAACTAAGAGCTGACATTTTCTGAGGGATGCCTTGAGTTTTAAAAAAGGTTGAGAATCACTGGCTTGTGCTCTTTCCTCTTTTAGAATATATTTATTCATGTTGAAATCTAAGCTCACCGTGCTAGTTGAGGGTATGGTACTGCATAATTAAAGCAGAGTAGAGATGCATCTTACACACTAACTAAATCAGAGCTGTATAAGCTTTCATGAGTCTGAACTCACTTTATCAAAAGCTGTGAAAGGATATGCACAGAGCAAACTATCAAATGGAAAGATTTGAATAGAAAAAAATAGGGGAGGGAGAGATGGGAGCAGGGGGGCAGTTCTGGAAGAGGCAACAAGTAATGCCGTGCCCCCCCCACCTTTGGACCATCCTTAAATCGTCTTTGGATAGATTGTGTTCTTGTTCTGCAGTTTCACATTCAAGTTTGTTTTAAAATTGTTGTTGTTTGAGAACAATCACTCAGGTCAGGGAGGTTAGTGTTCTGCCAAGGCTTTGAGCTGAAGTCAGATTGGTGTTCATTCATTCTTACCTGTAGGGTTTGCCTCATCTGTCCAGTGTAGATAGTAGAGGGACCCTGTTGTAAGTAGGTGATGGCATATATGATGTTGGTATAGGTGCAGGTGAATGGATGTTATAACCCATGTTGTTTGGTGCAGTGATTATGTGCTCTGTGTTAATGAGGGGACACAGCTTGCATCCTAGTCTGGAGCAAGGTCTGGTGTCTCAGTGAGAATAGGAGTTAGCCTATTGCTTGAACACCCTGAGCACATCATTAATGATCTTCCAACTCCTCCTGGAAAAGGACGACTGTCTCAAAAGTAGCCATGGGGATAAGCCTGTCCTTGCTTGAAAACCTACAATGAATAAACGTTAACATCTCTGGATTGTCTCTGCTAATGATTCACTACATTTTGTAGTCAATTTCTTCCCCCCCCCCATTTGCTTTACTGCAAATTAAGATGATTTATTTTTCATTTACCCCCAGTTGATGTAAGGTGCCATTGACTACTTTCCTCTAGTATGATGTGGGCCAACCTTCTGGCACATGCACCACAAATTGAGCCCTGCACCCTCCCTGAGTGTCGCTTAGATCCCCTTTCCCTGCCTGATGTGTTGTTGCACTTTCTGCTACTTGCTCTAGCTGTTGCTATGGTGCCTGCCCCCTTCCTGATCTACTGCATGCCATACACACAGGCTGCCTATTCCACTTGTGGCATGTGTGCCGTAGGTTGACTATACCTTCTCTAGTGAAAATACTTTACATATCAAGACCTATTCCTTCTCTTTTGTCTTCTCTTTCCTAGACCAAACAACCCATTTCCATCCACCTTTCTTCACATACCTTTCTCTTTTTCTGAACTTCTTTTTGCCCTTATTCTTCTGGGTTCTTTTCAGCTTTTCTACACATTTCTTTGTTATGCCCAGAACTGGACACAGAATTCTTGCTGTACCTATGCTAAAACTTGGTGAGGGCTATCGCTGTTAGAATAGTGAGGCAGTGGAATCAACTGCCTAAGGAAGCTGTGGACTCTCCATCACTGGAGGTGCTCAAGAAGAAGTTGGGCAGCCCCTGGTTAGGGATGGTCTAGGTATAGCAAGCCTTTGTTCTACCATGGGTATTTCCCATGCTTCTGGGCTTTGCTGGCTGCCTTGCATGCCTCTTCCTCCTTTTGTTACATGCGTTGGGGTGTTTTTAAGCCTTCTTCAGAGTCAGTGAGTGTTGGCTGCAATCAATTTTGACTGGGGTGTGCTCCTGCTGGGACCAAAACTGTAGGTTCCTACTTTGAGGGTCTTACCCCTCTACTTGGAATCATGCCAATCACCATATTTGGAGTAAAAAGGATTTTTACTGTATGGTCAGATTGGTATGGACTGTGGTGGGGTTTGCTTTCCTCTGCAATGGGGGACGGGGCGACCATGGTCCTCTACCTGGAATCGTTTGAGCATCTATTGACAACATTTTATAAAAGCAAGACATTGGCTACCGTGGTTCCCCTCCTTTACCTATGGCAGGTTAGGGTGTTAGATCTCTGTTGCCAGGGTTGACGGTAATCTTACGTAGAGTTTAGGGATATAGGGGATGATTTGGATAGAGATGATCTTGCCTCAGGCAGGGGGTTGGACTAGGTGACCTCTGGAGGTCCCTTCCAGCCCTACTTTTTTTCCTCCAATTCTCTGTGGTATCAATGATGTTACTGCTGCTGTGCACCAAGAGAACTGTTCTTTTGTGCCATGAGGATTTTTGTACATAACTGATTTAATACACCCCCATATCCTCTCTCTCCATTTAGGTTTCTCGAATCAGACTTTTCCTTTGACATGTGACGTGCAGAGTCCCAATTCTTCCCTTAAGTGTTCCTCTTTTGTCCCTCCCTGATTAGCCATTGTAGTTGAGCGTGCACCCCACTAGACAGTTGAGGAACATGTCATTTGTGCAGGAAGATGGGGGTGATGTTTTGTAAGGCACTGTAAATTAAAGGCATGGTCCCCTTGTGGATTGTGAACTTCAGCTGCCATGACTTAAAAAAAAAAAAAAAAAAAAAAAAAGGCAAGTCCAGCCAATTATGGAAACATGATTTTTTTACTGTTTCACAGCAAGCAAACAAATTAGTTAAACATTTGAGTTCACAAGGTATGTCATTAAATAAATGGCTGCTAAAAGCAATGTTAATTAGCTGTGTCAGGTTTGACTTCTTGATAGGTTAATTGTCTGCCTTCATTGTAAAAGGAATGATATCTATGTCCATGTTGCACAGTGCACTGCAAAGTATTTCTGGATAGCAGTGCAATGTGTACAACTTATAATTTTCATATAAACTATTGTTGTTCACAAGCCTCTTGCTCATCTTGACTATGAATTCAAGTGTATTATTACAGACTTGGTTCTGAAGAGGTTATGGAGTCATTGTAGCAATGCTTCAAACTTACACCCCCTAGTTTACTCATTCCCAATCAACTCATCTGTGAAATGGGGATACTGCTACTCCCTCATCTCAAAAGGGTTCATTTCTGAGAAGCTCTCTGATTTTGTAGTGATGAGTGTCATAGAAAAGTTTATAAGGAAATTAATAGTTGTTGTTTTCAGAGCAGGATTTCATTAGTGTGAAGTTAAGGACCACACATTGAAGATTATTCTAATATTATAAAAGCCATAATCTGTCTGTCTGTCTGCCTATAACGCTTTATTTGCACTCTAATTGGCTGACTGAAACAACCAATCAGAGTGTGAAAACAACGTTGGGACAGGAGGTGGCGGTGCAGTGGAGTGCTGCCATGATGGCAGGGACGCAGGGGATGGAGGGGGTCCTTTGTGCAGCTGGCCTCTTCCCCCTTGCCCTGCTCCCTGGAGGCAGAGGCAGCGGCAACGGAATGATGGGGCTGGCCTTGCCCCCTCCACCCTGCTCTCTGCAGGCAGTGACAATGCGGGGGGCGAGGCCAGCAGAGCTGGCCTCGTGCCCCACCTTGCTCCTTGGAGCTGGCGGTGGTGGCATGGGGAGGGGAGCAGGGCCACTGGCGCTCGCCTCGGCCTGCTCCTCCTGCACCTGTAGGGCCCATGCAGTGGGGGGGGAGAGGAGTGGGCCTGATGTGGGAGGGAGGAGCAGCTACGCCGTGACAGCAGGAAGAGTGGATTCGGGGCCAATGTGGCAGTCGCAGTGGTGGTGGGGGGAGGGGAGGAGTGGGCCCAGGCCCGATACGACAGGGGGACCAGGAAGAAGCCAGCCTGCCATGGCAGTGGGAGGGGAAAGCAGCGGGTCTGGCCTGCTGCGACGGGGGCAGGGGAGGAGCGGTCTTCCTCCCCACCTCAGGTCTGGGGTGACTCCTCCTCCACACCCCTGTCCAGACCTTCCATACCCCCTCCACTGCCACGTTGGCCCAGGCCCTCTGCTACCTTCCCTCCCCCTCCACCGCCATGGCAGGCTGGCCCCGCCCCACCCTTGGGCCTGGTCCTCCCCCGCAGCCCCCACATTGAGCCTAGGCCCACTCCTCCCCTGCTGCTGCGCTGTGGAAGGGGAGAGCGGCCCCAGACTCCAAGCGGCAGGAGGGAAGGAGGGAGTGCGCCCGGATGGGTGGGGCCATGGGGCTCCGTCCCCTCCTGCCCTCGCTTCGTCATTCTTGACGGGCAATTAGCTAGTGTATAACATAATATTGTAGCTCATTCAGCAAGCACCATCCCATACTTTGGGTTCTTGATTTTGTTTGTTTGGCTTTCTTCTCCCCCCTCCCCATTTTAAGTAGGTTGTGGTTATCCAATTACCCTGTCCTACTCAACTTTAAAAGAACTTGTCCTTCAGTTTTGTATCATTGGAATATCTACTACCTTAGCATTACTAATTGATATCTCAAACTGTAGACTTGCAATCTCTTCATTTTCTGCTAAACAGTACTATATATTCTTTGCCAAGATAACCTGTAAGAACTACTTGTTATATTTTATAAATATGAAACGCTAGAGCAATAATAGTAATTAATAGTACTATGCTATACTGGATATTAGGAAGAACTTCACAGTTAGAATGGCCAAGGTCTGGAATGGGCTCCCAAGGGAGGTGGTGCTCTCCCCTACCCTAGGGGTCTTCAAGAGGAGGTTAGATAGGCATCTAGCTGGGGTCATCTAAACCCAGTACTCTTTCCTGCCTGTGCAGGGGGTCGGACTGGATGATCTATTGAGGTCCCTTCCGACCCTAACATCTATGAATCTATGAATATACTTGTTCAGTGGGGCTTTCCATTGGAGAAGTTGGTGAGAGAGCCTGAATATTTACTTAATGTAAATTTTTTACACCACATGCAGCGGTCAATAAAGAGAGGTGGTTACAAATGACATGTGAGCAAATTTTTCTTTTAAGAAACATGGGTAATAAAAAGATGGTTGTCTTTGGATAATGTCAGCTGTGGTGGGGTGTGTCCTGGCACAGCTGATCTGCTTCATTTGGCATCTACAGACATTGGCTGGGGCCCTTGTCCCACAAGGTCACTGCTGCTCCTGGAGCTTCACGAGCTCAGTCTTGTGGGACAAGGGCCCTGGGTGGCTATACCCTGACTTCAGGCATGCATCTGTAAGCAGGGGACGTGAGCATCTGCAAATAGAACAGTGTGATACTTGTGCTGTGGGAATTCCCTGCTGGGGGCATTACTGGACTGCTTGAAGGCCACTCCCTGACTTAGGGTGTGGCAGTGTGAAAATGCGTGTCCTGGGAATTCATTTCAGGTCAGAGTCAGGTGCCCAGGGCCATTGTCATCCAGGATTGGGCCCCTGAAGCCCTGGGACTGCCTGCCAGAGGCGGCTGGAGAGTGCAGGAAGCATTAAGCTGCTAGTGCGCTTGCACTGTAAGAAGAGACGCATGTCATGGAAAGGCAGCACAAACTATTTACTACAAATTATTGCAGCCACGATTTTGGGCATTTGTAGCGTGACAAGGGGCATAAACAGCTGTTTGCCCACATTGTGCTGCTATAAATAGAGGTGCACCAATATGTTCACCCAATATTGGATCGGCACTGATTTTTAAAGAAAATTGGCTGTATTGGAAATTGGCCTGATGCGGCTGATAAATGCCCATGCGTGTGCGCAGCTGCAGTGCAGCATGCAGGCAGCGAGAAGCACAGCCTGGCAGCTTGGAGAGCTGTGTGCAGCTCATAAGTCTGTTGTGGTGGACGGTGGTGCTGGGGGAGACGCTGCTCAGGTGGGACGCGGGATAGAGCCCTGGCTCATCCGGTGGACACAGGAGAGGGCATGTGCCCCCTGGATCTGCTCAGGGCAGAGCGGGCAGACTGCAGCTGTGGCCTGGAGCTGGGGCTGTGCTGGGCTCTTCTCAGTGGGGGCAGGGCTTGGGACGGGTGGTGGCAGTGCTGGGAGCAGGGTTAGGGGGGAGGGCTGCAGCCAGCCCAAATTTTGCTGTAGCCCCACCTCCCAACCCCTCCTCCTAGCACCAAGGTTGCATTGGGAGCAGGCTATGGGGGAGCTTCAGCCACCCGAAATTTTGCTGTAGGCTAGCTCCTTGGCTCTAGGCTGCAGCCTGCCTACCCTGCCCTGCGCAGATCCAGGGGGCATGCCCCACCTGTACCCTCCTGGGGTACGTGCAGTGGCGGGAGCTGACCCCCGGGGCCCCTCCAGTTGAGCTGTGGCTGCATCCCCACAGCATCCCCTCAGTCCCACTCCCTCCCTCATCGCAGCAGGCGTTGATCTGCCCCCGCTTCCCCCATGACCCTTCCCTCCCCCTCTCCTTGCACCACAACAGACTTACCACACGGATGCAGCTGTATTAGAAATCAGATTGTTTGTAGCCAATATGCCTCCTTAAAAATCTGCTATCGGTATTGGCTCCCAAAATCTCTGTTGGTGAACCCCTAGCTAGAAACATTTTTTTAGTGGCAGAAGGGCAATGTCTTTTCACAGCCACAGCCAAATATCAGTGCCCAATTCCCAGAAGCCCAAACTATTCTAAATAAAGGCAGAGAACATAATCTCTTCATGTTTTTCCCAGAGGATCTATATTTGCAAAAGTGAGTAAGATGTAGTTTCTTCTGACATTGCACTTGGGTAATGTGCTAAAAAACTTGTCAGACTATTATAGTATTATTTAGTGACTGAATTATTTAAAAAATGTTTATCCTCAAAGTTGTGTGCAAGAAGTATGTTTAGGTGGCTTATGTTCTAGAAATGTAGTTGGTATTTTAGTGGAAGTATTCTTCTTCAGGCCTGTGGGGACCATCAGTTGAGTGTATAGTAAACCACCAGGATATGAAGAGTGCAAAAGGGCACTGAACAGAAACAGATTTCTTATCAATTATTTTTTCTTTGAAAGAGAATTGTGGGGAGGGGAAGACAGGGAGGGGAATGTATATTATTTAGGTAGTGAAATATAGCTTGGGTAAACTATTGTTTTTTTGTGTGTATTTTACAAAGTTCCCATTTATTTAACAGCATTATTACAGCACTTGGATGTATGATATGGATTTAATTATTTATGCAATTATGGAAAAAATATGGGTCCACATTAAACAGTGCTCCTAGTTGTGGTAGTCATGACACTGTGTGTTCTGAATATGCAAAATCAGGGTTTTCTGACCACTTCCTCCATTAAAGAACAGTTCTAGCAAAATTGCCTCTTTCATTAGCAGGCCAAAAATTGTAAGGGAATGGATAGTTTTGCTAGAATGGCTTTCAAACACTATTTCTAGCTCCACATGAATATCAGAGGGGGAACAAAATGAAGCTCGCTCTCTCTTTAGTTGAGAAATATTTGCAGTCCTAACAGATGCATTGTTTTCTTGAGTATGAAACTTGGCAACCTAAAACAATTGCACTGGAAGTGTGGATAATTCTCTATTCACCCTAAGTATTTAAAAGCTTAAAGGGACCCAGTCAGTTTAGTTTATTGCACAATATTTAAGTGGTGGTAAGAACCTGTATTTATTTATCACTATATTATCTGAATGTCTCATCAACATTCATAAATATATGACATGCTTGGGATGTCTTGATTTAAAGGAAGAGCACAAAAGGATTCATTTAACTTGTTTGAAGCATAGCTGTTGCGGCATATGAACAGAGGGGAAGCTTGGATTACAGACTTGGAGCAAATAGCATGGTGGCAAGTGTGTACAAACAAGCATACTGCATAGAAAGGTAGGTGTTTGGGAGCATAATGACTTTAAGTCCAGTTCATCTAACACTAAACTTGCAGCTGTTTTGACAGATCTGAATTATTTTTAGCTTGCAGTTTTTAACATGGCAGAACTTGACTTGTACATGTGTCTGCAGTCTGACTCAAGAAGCCCGAGATTCAACTAGTCTATAAGGTGCAAATTTACCCTGCCTTAAGCCTGTGGCAGAGCTTGGATATTTGGAATCCCAGTCATGTGCCTTAGGCACAAAACCTTAATATGTTTCTGAAACAAATTTTCTATTGACATTTTATTTTATAAACACCTTTTTATTATGTGTGCATAGCATTAGACATGAAAGAACGGAAATATGCCCATCTTTCAAAGATATTACTTTGCGTTTTTTCCCCCAAAATAAATAAAGAAATAGTGATAGTAAATAAATGTTTAGCTTTCAGCTTAATCTAAGGGGAATTTAAACAATTTAATTTTAAAATACATTTTTTTCACTCAACTATCTGTTCAATTTGTTTAACGCAACGTTTTTAATAATCACTTAACTTCTGGACGGCATGTGGTAATATCAAATGATACCTGCTAATGTAATGTTAAGTGTACTTCTGCTCATGGGTGACTGGTGCCTCCTGGCTCTGGGGAGGCACCAGTGGCCGATCACCGATTTGTGGGGGGGTTCCCCAGCAGCCGATTGTCAACCAGGGAGGTGGGCAGGTCCCCAGCTTGTAAGAAAGGGTCGCAAACAAACTTCAAAAAATGGATTTTCCTTTAAAGGACAAAAACACAGGAAACTATGGTTTTCCCTTGCAGGCTGGTGGAGTTCCAGCCTACAAGGGACTGCTTGGGGCCTCCCATGCCCCCCCTCTGCCGCTCCCCACACAGTGGGGCTGGGGGCAGCAGGTCAGGAGTGAGGGGCACTGGGTCAGGACTGGCCATCAATGTTTACAAATGGGTCCTGGTACAAAAAAGGTTGAGAACCACTGATCTAAAGCACATGTGTAAGAACCTGCATACCAACCGAGCGCAGCAATAATCAAACAAAGGCATAGGCAATCAATGCTTTTCACTAGTCATAGAAATCATAGAATCATAGAAAATTAGGGTTGGAAGGGACCTCAGGAGGTCATCTAGTCCAACTCAAAGCAGGACCATCCCCAAAAGACTAGTGTTCCTATATTGACTTGCACTCATGAATCAAGGACTCTTAGCTAGTTGGGACTGTCAACCAATAACTTTATTTAAGCATAAAACAGTCTTCCCTATGCTTATCATCCTTTGGCTAATAAAGACAGGCATGGTATACTGGGCCTTGCCAGCAAAATACAGTGGCGATTTCCTGGTAAAAACCCTAGATGTTTTGGTGAAGAAACTGTACTTATTAACGGTCCTTGGACCTTCCAACAAAAATGATTACAGATTTAAAAAACATGGTTTTTGAGAAAAAAATTGGAAGTGCTGGGATTGTGGGTAAGTCTTCAAATACCTGAAGCCTGGCTATTTTCTGTGGCTGTAGGGGACAGTACAAGAAGTAACAGTCTTGAATTACAACAAGGGGAATCTAACCTAGCTATTATGGTGGTTCAAAAGAAGATGGAGTGAGACTGTCCTCAGTGGTGGCAAATGACAGAACAAGGAGCAGTGGTCTTAAGTTGCAGCAAGGGAAGTTTAGGTTAGATATTAG
The DNA here is from genome assembly GCF_000455745.1 of Alligator sinensis. Lineage (NCBI taxonomy): Eukaryota > Metazoa > Chordata > Crocodylia > Alligatoridae > Alligator > Alligator sinensis. The sequence goes on along the minus strand of NW_005842231.1, from coordinate 888,474 downwards.
GAAAAAACTTGCTCATGAGGAGGGTAGTAAACCAGTAGAACAGGTTACCCAGAGGTGGTGGAATCTCCATCCTTGGAGGTTTTTAAGGCATGGCTAGAGAGAACCTTGTTTGGGATGATCTAGTTGGGGATGGTCCTAGTTTGAGCAGGGGTTTGGACTAGATGACTCCCTGAGGACCTTTCCAACCCTAATTTTCTATGATTCTGTGATTAGGCAGTAGAGGTGCACTGATACATCAGTCCATATCATATTGGCACCAATAAAAAGAAAATCGACATTATTGGCAATTGGCTTTTTTTGGCTTATGAGGCCAGTAATGTTGCTGAAAAATGCTGCATGCACACAGCTAGCCCAGCAGCTTGGAGAGCAGCATCAGGCTGGTAAGTCTGTTGAGGGGGATGGGGCGTGGAGGAGACAGATTGATGCCCCCATGGTGATGGAGGGAGTGGGGCTGGGGCAGGTGTTGCCCAGCCAGGGCAGGATGCAGGACAGTCATGAGCGGCTGATCCAGGGGATACGGCGAGTGGAAGGGTGGCCCCTGCCACTGCGTGCACCCCAAGGGAGGCATGGAGGGGGGTGCACCCTGGATCTTTGTGCAGAGCAAGGGTGGGCTGCTGCTGCAGGCTGGGGCTGGGGGCAGTGCTGGGCTCTTCCTGGTGTGGGGGCTGGGCTGGGGCTGTGGTTGGGGTGGGTGGCGGTGGTGCTGGGAGGTGGGGGGGGTTGAGGGGGCTATGGTGAATTTTTGGGATGGCTCTAGCCCACCCTATAGCCCCCACTTCCAGTACTGCCACCACCCACTCCAGATGAGGCCCTGGCCGAACTTCCCCACCGGGAAGAGCCTGGTGCTGCCTGCAGTGGCAGCCTGCCCTTGCCCTGTGCACAGATCCAGGGTGCCCACGGCCCACATGCCTCCCCTGGGGGGGCATGCAGCAGTGGGAGGCGCCCCCCCCCGCCCCCCGGGGGGGAGCCACTTGTGGCTCTGTCCCATACCCCTCTCCACCCCTGGGCAGCATCTTCTTCAGCCCCACTCTCTTCCCCACCCCGGGAGGCTTTGATCTGCTCCCTCCATACCCCTTCCTCCACCCTCTATAATGTACATCCCCTGCTCCCAGTGGCACCACCCCTCAGCCCAGGCCCCAGCTCCCACAGATCCGGGGGCGCACACTCCCCCGTGCCCTCCCAGATGAGTGACAGAAGCAGCAGCAGGAGCTGATGGACCAGCCACATGTGGTAGCAGGAGCCACCTCTGCCTCCCCGTCCCCCCCATGTCCCCTGGACAAGCCCTGCTCCATCCCACACCCCCCAGACGAGCTGTAGCTTCATCCCTGGCATGCCCTCTGCAACTGGGCAACACTTGCCCCAGCCCCTGCCTCCCTCCGTCATGACAGGGCCTTGATCTGCCCTCCCACGGCCCTTCCCTTCCCCGGACCCCACCCCTTCTCCTACCATAGCAGACTTACCTGCTGGAAGCAGTGTATCTGATACTGGATCAATATCGGCCAATATGCCTTGTTAAATATCAGGTAGTGGTATCGGCCTCAAAAATTCCTATTGGTGCACCCCTGATGATTAGCAATATATTTTTAGTGGCAGGTGCCTCTGCTATGCAGATCAAATTCTGAAGAGCTGTATATTCAGGCCTCATTTTGAAGTGTATGGATTCTGTAATAGTGTTTCTGTAAAATGTTTGCCTGTATCAGACCCTTTTCAGTACCACTTAACAAAAATTTGGTACTGACATAAGTTTTCCTGAACAAATTCAGTGGGTTTTTTTCCTCTTTAGCAAGGGTTTTCTGAACATACGTTTCATTTTTTGCACTGGGAGGTTATTGCATGATAATTACCTAATATATATTAAAATAGCAAATTAATTTTAGAAGGTTTATAAAATGGTTGCATTTTAACTTAAATACTAGAAGATACTGATTCTAGAAGTTACAAGAAAGCAATATGTTGGGGAAATTTTTTTTTATAACACTTATTTCTATTAGAGGTGCACCAATACTTTGGTTTGTATCGTGTTGGCACCGATAAAAGGCAAATTGTCGTTACCGGCAGTCAGCTTTTTTTGGCTGATGTGGCCGATTTTAATGTCTCCAATTAATGCCACGCACAGCCATAGCTTGCACATGGCCAGTCTAGTATCTTGGAGAGCAGTGTCTGGTTGGTAAGACTTTTGGGGGGGAAGGGGTTGGGGGGCAGATTGAGGCCCCCACGGTGAGGGAGAGGGACGCTGGGACTGAGGCAGACTCTGTCCAGCTGGGGTGGGGTGGGGTGCAGGATGCAGCTGGTCCAGGGGGCACAGGGAGGTGGGGGTGGCTTCTGGTGCTACGCACATCCCTGGGGGAGGTATGGGGCAGGTGCGTGCCCCCTGGATTTGTGCATGGGGTGAGGGTGGGCTGCCGCTGGGGATAGTGCAAGGCTCTTTCTAGCAGGGGGTTCAGCTAGAGCTGCACTTGGGGCGGGTGGTGGCAGTGTTGGGAAGGGGGCTATAAGGTGGGCTGTTGCCGCCCCAGAATTTGCTGGAGCCCCCTGCAGTGTCCCCTCCCCCTCCCCCCGTGCTGTGGCCGCCTGCCCCAAGCGCAGCTCCA
>NW_005842231.1:864799-885830 GCF_000455745.1 Alligator sinensis | reverse complement strand
TGCCCTCATCCCTGAGCCCTCTGCATCAGCTGGTCATGACTGTCCTATGTCCTGCCCCTTGCCCTGGCTGGGCAGCACCTGCCCCAGCTTCCCTCCTCCCTCACCATGGGGGCCTTGGTTTGCTCCCCTCACACCCCTTTCATCCCCCTGCCCCTTCCCCACCCTGCCCCCCAACAGACTTACCAGCTAGATGTTGGTCTCCAAGCTGCCAGGCAGCATATTGGCAATCAGATTGCTATCTGTTTGCTGATATGGCTTGTTAATAATAGGCCATCGGTATCGGCTCACAAAATCTTTATCAGTGCATTTCTAATTTCTATTGGTACTCTGTAAATTCCTTTGATCTAAAAACCTAATTTTGTCATTTGTTTTTCTTGGAGAGAGTATGCAGTTTTGTTGTTTCTTCTATTTTCTAGCAGAATACTCCAGTGGTGCAGTTTTAAAAAGCAACACCCCTTCTCCACTCCACTCCCTCCCCACCACCATCACCACCACCACCACAGCAGTTAGGGGTCCCAGGGCATGTCTACATGATACTGTACTGTGGAGTAGACTAATTAGCTCCTCAGTATATGCTGCACATTTACAGGTGTGGCCCTATTAAGCTGCAGTAAACTAACTCCACAGCAGGGTAGTACTTGTAAATACAAAGGGCACCTACTTAGGGGTGCACTGATAGAGATTTTTGGGGCCAGTACCGATAGAGCCAATATTTAAGAAGGCATATCAGCCAATACTGATCTAATTGCCTCCAACTGGTAAGTCTAATGTGGGGGGAGGGGAGGGGCATGGGGGGCAGATCAATGCCTCCCGTGGTGAGGGAGGGGGCAGGTGCTGCCCAGGCTGGATCTGCGGCTTGTGATGGAGGAGAGGCAGTTCCTGCTGCTTGCACCCCAGGAGGGCATGGGGTGTGTGCACATCCCCCCTCCCCCTGGATCTGCGCAGGGCGGGCTGCAGCTGGGACCGTGTGGGGCTCTTCTCAGCAGAGACTGGGCTTGGAGCAGCCACCAGCGGCGCTGGGAGGATGCTGTATCCACTCCAGATTTCACTGTTGCTCAGCTCCGAATGCTGCCACTGCCAGCCTCCTGCCTCAGCCCTAGCTGTTCCTGGCGCGTGGGTGGAGGTGGGGCATTGAGTTGGGGCTGCATCTGGCAGTGGTGGCAAAATTTGGGGTAGATGCAGCATCCTCCCAGCATTGCTGGTGCCTGCTCCAAGCCTAGCTCCCACCAAGAAGAGGCCCGTGCAGGCTCAGCTGCAGCCCACCCTGCGCAGATCTGGGGGGCACATGCCTCCCCCCTGCCCCTCTCCCCAGTGTCCTCCCCCGAATCGCGGCTCCAGCCCCACCCTTGCCCCATCTGGGCAGTGCCTGCTCTGCCCCTCCCTCACTGGGGGCGGGGATTGATCTGTCCTCCCTTCTTTCTTCCCCCTTCCCCCACACTGGATCTCCAGCTGAAGACAGCTCCCCATGCTGCTGGCTGTGCTCCTTGCTGGCTGAATGCTGCACTGCCGCTGTGCACAGCACAGGCACGTATTGGCCAAATTATTAGCACCATTGTGCCGATATCCGATACAGCCAGTATTCTTTATATTGGTACCGATCTGATATCGGACCAATGTATTTGTGTACCTCTAATCCTACTTCAGAGTTATTTACTTTGCAGTAATGCACGTGTAGATGCTGTCCCGGGAGTAAATTGTACCTGGTCAGCCCTGCCAGCAGGGAGCCTCACTCCTGCTTGTTGCCTAGCCACATGACTTGGCTGCTACAGGAGACTTTTGGCCCAACCAGCTTCTCTGCCCGACACAGCTACCCACTGCCTGGGTCTGATGTCCGCGTGCTCCCTGCCACCCTGGGGCTGCCCCCTTGGACCCTGGGCCACACTGCTACCACCAGCTGGAGCCTGGGGCTGATCCCCATGCACCCTGCCAGCCCAGGGCTGGCTCCCCTTGGCTTGCTGTAGGGGGGCAGAGCAGGGCAGGAGCAGGCCTGGCCTAAACTGCTCCTCCCCAGCTCAATTTTTGTTGCTGTCCCGGGTGCACATGTAGATGCTGCACCCAGGAGTTATTCAGTCGCATTAAATACACGTGTAGATGTACCCCCAGTGATAGTGCTTTATTTCCAAGCATTTCCTTATTGCTGAAGTTAAGATGAGTTTCTACCAGTTTCTTCCTTGGAATGATAAATCTAGAAGTATCTTGGATTTATTATTCACTTCTCTTCAATCCCCGTTTTTCTTTGCCCAGTTACTTTCCATTGTCAAACATATAATTTCATTCTCCCTATGCAGATGCTTGCTTTACTGCATTCAGCAATGCAGTTCATGCATCTTCCTTCAAAGCTCTGTCAGGGACAAGTCTTACAATTAAGTTCATGTTTGTCAGTTTAGCTTCCCAGGCCATTAGGAGTTCCAGAAACATCTTTCTCTAGCATTGAGGAAGGGCCTCATGGTTGTTTCAAATCATCCTTTGTTGCAGATGCCAAGCAATTTTTAAAGGATCTGAAGGGAGTTGTCTTTCCCTCTTCCTGGAACAAGATTTATGGATGTAACCTGGGATTGGGGAAGGATTTGAATGAGGAGTGTGAGAGAGATTGGGGTACTGGAATGGGTGAGGAGTTTGCAGAGTAGTGAACCTGGAAGATGGTCCAGACAAAAGGTACTGAAGCAGGAAATAGTTTGGGCTTTGGGATTCACTATTGAAGTTTAACTTGATTAGTTGATTAACAAGATTTGAGATGAAGGCTGAAGTAGATTTATGTGGAACCCCAAAAGCAACGTAGTAAAGGCTTTGTAAACCAAAGAACCCAGTGCTGGGTTTAAAAAAAAAAAACTGGGAGAGAGAGAGAGATCCTATCCCAGTCTCAAAATTCAGAAAAAAATTCTTCTGACTTTTGAGATTGGGATAGGATATGAGAGAGAGAGAGAATGAAAAGCTGGATGTGATTTTTTTGTGTGTTGGTGGAGGGGGTGGGGGAAATGAAGCTTGAGAACCTTCATCTTTTCCTTCAATCAGGCTTTTTTGATGTCTTTATTGAACAGGTAGAAAATATAATCCTCATCATTTGTCATGGTACAGTGTGGCAGAAACATCAACATTTCACTTGTTGGGTTTTTTTAACTTTGTGCAGCACTTCTCTCCAGTTCCACTACTTCAGCTAGTAGTCAAGTTTTCTTTTTCTTTTTGCATACAATTTAGGTGCATGTTAAATCTTATTTATCATATATTAGGAGACCTGCTTTTCTTTAAGACCTAGTCTTACAATCTCCTTTAGTTTCTTTAAAATGTAAATTCCTCTTTTGGTTGTGGTTGTTGTCTATTAATGGCTTCTATCTGATTATGTGGTATAAACCAAAGTATCACACTTCCTTGTCTAAGCAAAATCTCATGTATATATGATTAGATGTGGTCTAGATTAGCAGTTTGAGTTTTGAAGACCTGTGGTAATCTGTACAGTTTTATATGGCATTCATAACATCTTTATAACTTTAAAAACATGACATTGTGTAATAAACTGCTAATATAAAACGGCTTCCTTTAAGCATTTTTGTAGTTTGTAAGTTATTTTCAGTGTCTCCAATTTCTTGTAGTTTTTCCTGTGGGTAAATCACTAGGGATAACGTTCTAGCAGAAAAATTGCATTATTTTTGCAATTATAATTGCAAATATTGCATTATTTGCATTGCCAGTAGCAGTATTTCATTCTATAGATGTTGGTTAAATTTCTACTTCCATTTCAAATATAGTCAAATAAAGTTGACCGTATTAATTTGTGAACCATGGGAAGGGCTACCATTCACCAAACTTTAAACACCAAACTGTCTAAATAAGTTCCTCTATACTATATTGAGGTTGTGACATACAATTACTGTTGGACAGTAACAATATCTTAATTGACTCCTCTGTGAAATCCTATGAAATATGAACTTTCATTTCTACCCAGGAGAACTTTTACAATTTCTCTGATGCCTGATGAAGGGTGTTTGTGCCCAAAAGCTTGCAATTAAAGAATTGTTTTTGCAAAAATCTTGTTGGTCTAATAAAAGATACCACCTCCTACCATGAGCCCTGATTATTTAAGAATAGCTGTTTTAGGTCAGTGATATTTCAGTTTTAAAAATTTACAGGAAAACCATTCACTGAAGTTCCCAAATTCTTTAGTTGCAGCATTTAGGCCACGTTGTTAGATCTCACTCAGGATAATAGAAAACAGGCAATATAAAAGACATCTTTATTTTTTTCTGTTTCTCTACATGACTTCAGTTTTAGGGGAAGAGCCACCTATGTTTTACACTCAGAAAGCAACATCTAACGAAAGTTAATGCTTTACACTTTGCATATCTTGATGCTTCAACTGAATTTTGCTGCAAGTTATTGACATCGTGCCTAATTCCTTCTCAAATCTGTTAAATAAAACTAGTTATCTGGAGGAATGTTAATGAAACAAAACAGCTCTTTAGGTATCTTCTAGGTTGAATAGATATGGTCTGGGGAATAAACCTTAAGTTTATGGGCAGAAAAAATATTCAATTTTTTAAATAACCATGCCCTCTTAAATGGCAGAAGTTTCATAATTTCATAGGAGCTATGGTCAGGAGAGACCTGAACAGATCATCTAGCCTGACTCCCTGCCACAGGCAGGAATAATGCTGGGTTCACAAGACCCCAGACAGGTGATCATCTAACCTCTTTTTGAATTTACCCAAGGTAGGGGCGAGGACCACTTCCATGGTAAGTTGGTTCCAGATTCTGGCCACCCTAACCATAAAATATTGCCTCCTGATTTCTAACCTAAACCTATTTTCCATCAGCTTATTACTGTTGTTCCTCATCGCCCCATGTGGTGCTGGGGAGAATAGGACTCTTCCTATTTGCTGTTGATCTCCCCTGATGAGTTTGTAGGCAGCCACCAGGTCCCCCCTCAGCCTCCTCTTGCTGAGGCCAAACAGGTTCAGGTCCCTCAGTCTCTCCTCATAGGGCCTGTCCTGCTGCCCTCTCACCAAGCGGGTGGCCATCCTCTGAACTCTCTCCAGTCTTTCCCTTAATATGTATATTTAAAAATGTTTTAGTTAATTTGCATTATCCTACTGTAATATTTGTTATTTAAAGGAGCATAATAATAATTTGTTTGCAGTTTCAGTAATAATGAATTATTTCTTTTACAATAGCCAACTACTCCACCAAGCCAAGGGAGGCCTGATTCACCAGTTTATGCTAATTTACAAGAACTGAAAATATCTCAGTCTGCACTCCCACCTTTACCTGCAAACCCACCAATTCAAGTTAATGGAGAGTGGGAAACTCATAAAGACACTACAGGACGATGTTATTACTACAATCGAGGAACACAGGAAAGAACCTGGAAACCTCCACGTTGGACCAGAGATACAAACATAAATAAAGGGGACCCCCAGAGCCAACTAGATCATGAGGTATTCTCTATTCTTGATGCAAACAGATTGCAAACGTGTGCTGTTTTGCTCTTTGGTTATGCTAGTAAAGCTTTTAACACTAAAAGACGTACTTGTTTTGAAGTAGAAAAGCATGTTGTTGTCTTCTGTTTTTCTTCTGTAGTTAGATGTGTGTGGTAAAACTTATGTGAAGTCTGTTTTTGCTGGACTCCTTTGTCCCCAGATCAGAAGTGAATTAAAACCTCAGGCCTTGTGCCTCTCATTCCATTTGGGTACCCGTAGAAGCTATTTTCTTTAGTCTTGGCTCCCTTTTTTGGAAGAAATAAACATATGGATGATCTTTTATTAAAGTAACAGGATTTTCTCTGGGGTGAGGAAGACAGCATTCCCATTCTTGTTTCTGAAACAAGAAAGATAACATTCCCTTTTTCTTTCTTCTTTATGAGAATACCTCTGGAGGAAGGATCTTGGAAGCTGAGTTAACATTTACATTTCTGGTCTAAAGGTGTACATATTTAATTCTTTTTGCTCTTGATTTGAATCTCATCCTCCCACCCCACTGGAGATTTTTTTTTAAAAATGCCACCAATATTTGGCCAGATGATTTTGGCACCTTTTTCTGTGTTGTGCATCATCTACCTTTATCTCCAACCATTATCAGTTTTCTCTTTAATGGTTCTGCAATAAAACAACGTAGGTCATAATCTCCTAAAACTAAATGCAGGCTGACATGCAGATAGTGTATAAATTTTGTGGCATCTCACGTTTCATTCTCTCAGAAGATGCCACTGCTGTAAATGTGGCATCCTCAGTCTATGTAGTTGGTGGTGGCATGCTAATTAGTTAGCATAGATTTCCGTTTTTCCTTATATACCACCAAAGTTCAGTGCTAACAGGATCTGAAAGTGATCTACCAATATTCCTTGTATAGGGCAACTGAACTAATCCAGGTTTCAAGGTTTTGGTAGAGCTTCTTAAACACAGAAGGTACATGTGTAGAGAAACTATGGGGAAAGTGATTTCCATATTTTAGCGGGGGAAAGATATATAAGGGTTATTGGGAAAGAAAGTAGAAGTTAGACTCCATGGTAGTGGGATTGTACTGCCAAATGAATATTTAGAATGTTTCTAGGACTTTTATTGTCAGTGATTTGTAAGGAAGTGAAGACCTGTGTGTTGCTAGATTGTAGTTAGAAAATGAGATTAAAACCATATTTAATTTTTTGGGGTTTTTTTGTATAGCATGAATTACATACACAACAAAACAGAAGTAGTTTTAGATGTTTGGTTACTAGTTGGACAGGTTTCATGTCTTAATAAATATACAAACCTAAATCTTTTATATAATTCAAAGACGTATTTTTATAGAATGGAGCTAAAAAAAAAAATAGTTGCACACTTGGAGCCTACTACTTTTCTTAAGGGTGTGCAGTTTTGCATGCTGGCTGAATTGATATCCAGAAATGCCATGCTAAGTGCAGAGTAAAATAATTCCTGCTTGTATCTATTTATATAAGAATATGAATTTTATTTTTGAAATCATAATTATTGTATACATCTGTTACAGTTAAAGGTATGTGAAAGATGTCTTACTTCTAAATGAGAAGAGAGAGATTCCTTTATGTTCAAAATTTGAATCGTTCTTCATGCTTGACTTTATAAGAGATGGAATTACTGCACTGAATATTAGAAACAGTATGAGTTGTATGTCATTGTAAAAACAGATCTCGTTTGTCAGTACATATGGTGGTTTGCATAGTTTATTTAACAGCTTAAAAAAATAAATCTGTCCCTAGTGTGAAATTTGTAGGAACTACTAATCTCCAGACCAACTGCCAAACGGGTACTGAGCGTGCTTACATGCGAGTTTTTTAATAGGTATTAGCCTATTTTCATGCACATTAAAGCATCACCAAAAAAAAAAAAAAAGTGCTTTTGCTAATGTGCATGAAAATAGGCTAATGCACCTTTTTCTAGTACCTCACAATGGAGGTACTAAAATTAATGCACATTAGCAGAAGCACATTAATAAATGTCTGGAAGTACCTATGGTGTTGTTTGGGGAAGGGCTTGCTTTTGAATTACACAAATAATTAATCTATACCTGATGTACGTATAGATCGGGGTGGGCAAAATTCAGTCCATAGGCTGGATCCAGCCAACCAGGCGATTTTTTTTCCCCAGCCTGTGGGCTGCCACCAATTAATTGTACCACACCCAGCCTGTGCACTTCAGTTCCATCCTCATGCACACAAGGGCCTCAACACTGGCCCTGGCCAGTGCACACAGCTTCTGGGCAGGGCTGCTGCTGCCACTGTTGCAGCCATGAGGAAACCTGCTCAGTTTCTGTGGTCTCCAGTGGCAGTTTCTTGTAGTCCTGGTTGCAGTGCTTGCTCCATGCAGCAGGTAGGAAAGTGGTGGCAGGTGTTGGGGAAGCATGGGGTTGGGGTTGGTGGGAGCATGGAGTCCGGAGTCTGGGTTGACTTGGTTCTTTTGTGCAAGACTCACCATGGCTTACGTGCAGCTCCCACGACTTGCATACCACCTGAAGCAGGGTTTCCCCTGATGGCATGCGGCTCCCGGGAGCTGCATCTGAGCCGTGGGGAGCCCTCCACAATAGAGGTGATCTGGCCTGGCTCTGCTCCTTGCCGCCACGTGAACTCCTGGAACTGGCTGGAGCCACGTGCTTCTGGGCAGCTGTGCTTGCATGGGCCATGAGCATCCTGAGGACCTGCTGCTGCTGATGCTGCTGGTAGTGGGGGCTGTGTGCCATAGGGATGGGGGGCACGTGAGGGAATCCCACCCTCCCTCACATCCCACAAACCCCACCTACCCACACATACAGCCATACCCTCTCAAACTTCACACGCACCCCCCCACCATACACACACACCCCACCCACAAATACAAAAGTAAGACGTTATTTCTGAGCTATTATGCAACCGCCTCTATATACAGTATGCAAACACAGATAAAATGAGACAACTTCTTTTTTTTTTTTTTTTTTTGACAATAAAATTAAAATATGTTATAGTAGATGTTTGACTTTTTTAATATATGATTTGGTTTTATTCCTTGGTTCCAAGATGGCAACCCCCAACCCCCCTGCAAAAGGAGTACTTTTGGGGGCAAGGGGAGGGACTTGTGGTGGCAACGGTCAGAGGTTAGGGGTGGGACTTCGAGTCCCAAGATGGTGACCGGGGGCTGAGGTACCTGTCAAGGGGCAGAGCTACACTTCTGACCCTCGACAGCTCACCAAAACTCGGTAAGGAGCCCTCTGGCCAAAATGATTGCCCACCCCTGGTATAGATGGATAAAATAACTTCTTATTAGCAAGTTCTGGGGGTCCTTAGTTCTCTTGGACTTTTAAAAGCTACCTCCAGATTCTCAAAGTAGGCAAAACACCTACTCAAACAGGTTTTCAGATCCTGTTACTTGAAAGTGTTTTTTTTAACAGTATTTCTAACCCCCCCCCCCACTTGTATTTTTCCTAACTGTGCTGCTGTTTACTGCTGTTGGGCCCTTTCTGTGTATGGATATTTCTGTCAGAATGCAAATAAGACTGGGAGGGGCCTGTTGAAGGGGTGGAGGTTCCTATTTAAGGAATTGAATGCATACGAATCTTGAGTCAAATGGGTCGCTAACTGGCTGGAGGGCCACACCCAGAGAGTGGTGGTGGATGGGTCATTTTCGACCTGGAGGGATGTGGGCAGTGGGGTCCCCCAGGGCTCAGTCCTCGGACCCGCACTGTTCAACATCTTCATCAGTGACTTGGACGAAGGGGTAAAAAGCACCCTGTTCAAATTTGCTGATGACACTAAGATGTGGGGGGAAGTGGGTACGCTAGAAGGAGAATCAGCAGCATACCTACAGGCTGGGGAACTCCCTTCTCGTCAGTGCAGAGACAGAAAAGGATCTTGGAGTCATTATTGATGCCAAAATGAACATGGGCCGACAGTGTGGGGACGCAGTCAGGAAGGCCATCTGCACCTTGTCATGCATCCACAGATACATCTCAAGCAGGTCCAAGGAGGTGATCCTCCCCCTCTATGCGACACTGGTCAGGCCGCAGTTGGAGTACTGCGTCTGGTTCTGGGCGCCGCACTTCAGGAGGGATGTGGACAACTTGGAGCGGGTCCAGAGGAGGGCCACTCACATGATCAGGGGCCAGCAGGGCAGGCCCTACGAGGAGAGGCTACGGTACCTGAACCTGTTCAGCTTCCACAAGAGAAGGCTGAGGGGGGATCTAGTGGCCTGTTATAAACTAGTCAGGGGGGACCAGCAGGCATTGGGAGAGTCCCTGTTCCCCGAAGCACTACCAGGAGTGACAAGAAATAAAGGTCACAAGCTGGCAGAGGGTAGATTCAGACTAGACATCAGGAGGCGCTACTTCACAGTCAGGGCAGCTAGGATCTAGAACCAACTTCCAAGCAAAGTGGTGCTGGCTCCTACTTTGAGGGTCTTTAGGAGGAGGCTAGATGAACACCTTGCTGGAGTCGTTTGACCCGAGTGCTCTTTTCTGCCACCGCACGGGGTCGGACTTCATGATCTGTCAAGGTCCCTTCTGACCCTACAAACTATGAAACTATGAGGTTGATACAAGTGCTAGAAGAAGCAAACATTTACCAGGATATCTCCCACTTCACTCGTAGTGCCAGTTTTAAAAGTGTAAGATTACATTTCTTTCTGAATTGTTAGAAATCATTCTTGTTACGAAGCAAAGAACACATTTTAAGGTATTTGAGTCCTAATATGGAAGACTCCAGCACTGCCTTACGAGAAATTGGAGTGAGATGGGTTGACTGTCCTTCCTCTGCCCTCGGGGCTGGATATCTGCTGTTCTTCTAGATTCTGAAGCAGCAGCACTGTGGCATTTACAAGCATTTCTTTGGTTTAATTGTTTCGGAACCTATTGGAAGTAGCAGTGAAATGGATAGTATTCTTGTAAAAGTTATTGCTGCTTCTGACACTTGGCTATTACTTTCCCACTCACATCTGTCAAATAAGACTTTATTTCATACCCAGTTACTATAGCAGCTTTTCAAGTAGCTGACTCCCTAAGCAGTTGCCTTACAATGAGCTTATGGTATATATGATTTTCTGCCCCATCTTTCTTCCTGCTTTCTAATGTCAGCACTTCTAATGGTTTTTTTGTCTTTTCTCTCTAGTCCTTCAGAGTGATGCATCTGACCTATTGTCTTCCTTATATCTTTGAATCATAAACTTCTCGTGGTCCCACTGTCAGGAATATTTTTATTCTTTGCTATGGATCTATCATTTCATTGATGGTTCAGTTCGTCACCTTGTTCATGATCCTTTTATACTTTTTTTCCAGATAGTCCTGTCCAGTTTTCAGTCTCTGAATGGACACTGGGGATGCATACTTAAACTAATATAAACTTGATTTTGCTGAAGAATTCCCAATATAACAGGCTTCTTGTAATAACTAGCACTAAAAGTCAACTGTAATATAGGATGCAAACGCAGCAGGTCTAGATCTTCTCTGATTGGAAGATTGCCTGCTTTCTTTATATGTATACCTGTTTTATGTAGAATAGTAGAACAAGGAGTTTTCACTTATAACACGTTGAATTTATACTGCCTCTGGCACATGTTCATATATGACTGAAGGGACTTAGTATCATAGCAAATATTAATTAAAAAGGATGATGGCCTCCCTATACTTTTATAATTTGTATTCAATGAGAAAGGATTGGTTGTTTATATTCCATCAGGTTGGTGGTTTTATATTTTCTCAGTTAAGAAAATGGAAGTAAGATGACTTCAATCACACATGCTTCTAAAATAAATTAGCTTAATATTAGACTTGTAACTCTTTAATTAGGTAAGGAAAGTTTAGAGAATTAAAGCTGTGTATACGTTTAAGCAGTTGAAGCAGAAGTGAATTGGGTGCAGAATCATAGGACTAGATGAGGACTATGGCAGAAAGGAAAAATCTGTATGATTCCAGCAGTGTTTTGTATAAGTTCTGGCCCTGTTTAGTATAGTGGAAAAATAGAATCTAAAAGAATTACAACCAAAGATCAGGAGTATAGGAAGAGATGAAGAGGTCTGGATTTATTAGATGAGATTCATCTTCTGGGAAGTACAAGCTAATTGACCTAAGGAAGAATAATGAAAAAAAGATAGATGTTCACTAGGAGAAATGCATTAGACCATAAAGAGACCTAAGCAGCAAATATGATTTGAACTAGGAATGCAATATGGTAGCAAAATGGATTTTTGAGTGTATTCAGTATTCGTATGATTTGGGCAGTGAGACCCTCTGAGCATGACACAAGGGCTACAATGTAGAATAGAATATTCAGTTCTGGATATTTCATCAACAGTAACTTTTTACAAACAATAAATATACATGTAAAATAGAGCAGCAGAGAAGACAGGACAAAAACCCAGGGATATATCTTCAGAGACCATGTTGGCCATAGGAATGGATTGTGGAGAAAAAGGTGAAAATACCTGAGACCTATGAAAGAGCAAGCTTTTGAGAAAGTAAAGGAAACTCAAATGCCTATGTCTCATGCCAAGTTTTCAGTTTTCTGTGGAAAAATGGGAAAAAATTATGGATTTTCACATTTAACTGAGAGAAAATGCAGAATTTTCATTTTAACTTGGTAACACATAGATTTTTGCACTTTTGCGAAGAGCTCTCTGCAGGCTGGCAGCATTCCAGCCCAGTCCAGGTGATGTGGGAGGCTTGGGGCCTTGGTCTGGAATGTGCGGCTGCAGGGTCTCCTCCAGGAGCAGGATGGAGCCGTGGATGGCTTGGTGGGGCTGGCTTCTCACTGCTCCATGCACTCCCAGGGGGCAGACAGGTGCCCCCCAGATCTGTGTGCAGGGCAGACACAGGCTGCCCACTGCAGACTTGGGCTCCCCGCCCTGCTGCCCTCCCCCTGGGGCCTCTGTGGCCCAGCTGGTGGGACACAGTGTGGCAGGGCAGGGCAGGGGGCAGGGAAGCTCCTTGCTGCTGCAAGCCTTGAACTGCCCCAGTGAGGCACCCCTTGCATGTTTGGCAGCAGCAGGGGTGGCAGTGCAGAATTGTGCCCCTTGCTGCTGCCAGGCGAGCAGGAGGCACCTTGCTTTGGTAGCATGGAGCTCCCAACAGCAGAGAGTTTGCCCACTCTGCCCTGCTACGCTGGGTCCCACCCACTGGGCTGCTGAGGCCCCAGGGAGAGGGCAGCAGGCAGGAAGCCCGCAGCAGGCAGCCTGTATCCACTGTTCCCAACAGGCTGCACTCCTCCAGCTATGCCATCCATGAGGGAGGGCGAGCTGGGCTCTGTGCTTTGCTACAGCAGCTGCTACCTCCTGCAGGCAGCAGCCAGGGCTCGGGTACCGCTGCGGCGATGCAGGGGGCTGTGGACATGGGTCCTTGGCCCCATTGCCCTGGCAGTTGGGGGTGCCCTCTGACAGAGCTGGGGGGCTGGGAAGCATGGGACTGAGTGGGGAGTGAGGGGCACCAGCAGGGCTAGAGGGCTGTGGGTTGGGAGTGAGGGGCATCTGAAATGCTGGTGCACTGTGGCTTGGGAGTGAGGGCCCTGGATCTGTCTTGGTGAGCAAAGAGGGCAGGGAGAGCTCTGATTTTTTCCATGATAAAAAAACCCCCAAAATCAAATGCCAAAATGTATAGATGTATAGAATTTTTTCTATTATAGTGATTAAGGCACTAGTTGGCTTCTAAATTGCTTTAAAATTATATATCAATAAAACGTTGTATTCAGTACACACACGTGCACACGCATTTCATTTTAATTGTGGATTTTAGAGGTGCACTGATACATTGATTCAATATTGGATCAGTGCTGATATAAAGAAAATTGGCTGTATCAGAAATTGGCCTGATGCAGCTGATTAATTTGGCCAATAAATGCCCATGCATGTGCATTTCAGAAGAGCTGGATAATTGGTGTGTGTGGTAGCAACAAAATCTACCTCAGCCATTATTATGAAGAAGAGAAGAGGAAAATATAAGCATGAAGGGGTGTATGGAGTGAGGTTGAGGTCATGATGCTTGGAGAGGTTAATGGGAGGGGTCAGAGCAAACACTACAGGGAGAGAAAATTCAAATTTGAAAACTGAAGAAAGCAGTTTGACACTATTTTATACAGTTTTCACTGCTTTTGCAAAATGCGAATTCCATTCAGGTTTAGTACCCAACAGGTTATGTCATATATAAGACTTTGCAAGTTAAACCTGCAGGTCATTCACTTGAGATTTAGGCTTTCTTTGATCCTCAAAATATAGATCTCATGCAATAACAAATCTTCTGCTTGGTTTCTGCCATACAGTATTTCTGCAGTGGAGGTAATTGCAGGGCAGAAACAAAATATAGATGCACTTAGTTATTTGGTAAAACTGAATATTAAAAATGACCATAGCCTGCCAATTTGGCTTAATGCCAGCATACCTAAGACACAATTAAAGTATAAGTTATAGATCTAAAACCTCTATAGACCCTAAAGGTACCCTGTAAAACTGAATCATGTTTGGCCTATTGCTAGTATTCCTCTGCTCTCACAGTAATTTCAGTATAGTTCTTGATATCCAAGACTAGAACTCGAAGAACATGCCTAAAGACTCTTTTTTTAACAAACTACCATGTCAAACTCAGTACACAAGTAAGCTTTAAGTTTATGGTAAGTGTATGAGTCTTTTCTTGAGAATGTGCCCTCCAGAGTTATCAGATTTGGTATGCTTTGTTTTTAGCATCTAGAAACAAGTCTAGGTTTTTGACTGGTTTCGGATTCATTTGGGAGACCAGCTTAACTTCCCAATATTCACATCTCACATCGCATTGCCCTTGTAGAACAGTGGTCCTCAACACATAGCAGCTATTCCAGAGGTTGCAGGTTCGAGGCCATAGCTGAATTGCTCACAGTGTGGCCATGTCACATTCCAACAAATTTGCGAATTTTGCTAAATACCTTGTCACAAGGACATGGCCATGAGAAGGAATGAAGTAGTCCTGAACCTTTTTAGACTAAAGGCATCCTTTGGAAAAATACCAACTCATTTTTGGCTTTGGAAAAGTAATAGAGCATTTTTTCTGTTCCAGGGATTCCTAGAAAGATCACAATAGCTCAAAATGTCCTTAACCTTATGAGTTCTTATTTGACATCTCTGGGTTTATCCAGTGAATCATATTTGTACACCGAACAGTGATAACATTGTATTGTACCCTGCAGCACCCTTGAAAGGATTTCAAGGTGCATCCCAAGGTGCTGTGGCTCTCTGGCTGAGAATCAGTGTTGTAAAGTACGCCAAAAAGGAATGCAAGACTAGACACTGATTAGATTAAAACTACACTAAAGGCTGTAGATATGCCTGGTTAGCAAAAGCTACTGTTTTTCTTCTGTAGGAAACTGAATAGATATGAGATATCTAAGAAATTTCAGCTTTGCTTACATCAGTAATATTTTTAATTGGATTGGATTGAAGTTCTTCTTGGGACCTTGTGTGCATGTTTTTGAAGACAAACTGATACACCCCCCCCACCCCCGGCGCTTCCCTTCCTGCTTATAGTTTCCTTACCATCAACACTTGTTTGTTCCCCATGTCCCTTCCTCTCTTTAGCTGGTCTTTTATGGCCATGCCTTAGCTGTTGGTTGAGTAGTATAATCTGCACTCTCCTTCACGGAGCAATAATTTGGCATAATTTCTACTAGCCTTGGTAGTGAGCAAATGGGAAAAAGAATGTACACTTGATTCCCAGAGAGCTTTTCTTTTAAGCAAGGAATACTGGGGGCAGAAAAGGTGAAAAAAGAGGTCAAGTTAGAGGTGTTTTGCTCAATCTTCCATCAATTATTGATGTAGCCTTTTTTGCTCCCACTTCCTCCTTACCTTTAAAAGATGATCTTGGAGTGTAGCTTCCTTTGACTTTACTGCTGTATATTTCAAAATGGAGGATTCTAATGGAAACTGGCAATGCCCTAGCCTCTGTTGCCTGTCCAATGAGGAGGTGCTAGGACATAAAGCAAGTGCAGCTGAAGCTCCAAGTAATTCTTGGTGTATGGAACCCCTTAGTATGATGCTGTTTAGGAATTGGGGGTGAGGGGGAATTTTGCTATAAACAGCTAGCATGCTTCTTGAAAACAAAGGCATCTGATTCTCAGATCTCATAGACAATGCAACTTATTGCCAGCTGAATCATTTGGTTAGCTCAGTAAAGTCCGTTATAAGCATGTGAATAAAATGTAGATGCCTTACTGGCTAAAAAACTTGAGAAAACAAATTTATTTGAAACGGTTTTGTAATACAGTACTTGCATGGCAAAACGTTTGGTCATCTGAGATCTGATGTTAATGGGAAGTAAACAGTGGTTTTTATGTTCTCATCTCTCAGAATCTTTGAACAAGCTAGTGACAGTGAACAAGGTTTTCAGTCGTAGAAATGCACTTCTCATTTTCTGACCTAAAGTATTAAATAAAACTATAAAACTCCCTTAAATTATCACTGCATTTTTAAATCTTCAATTTCTAGCCAAGTAAACTTTGATCTCTTTCAGATATTGAACTATATTTATTCTCAAAACTCCCTTGTATGTTTCTGACTACTTATAGCATCTTTCATCAGAAGAAAACGACCACAGTTCTTGTTACAGCCAGTCAGATAGTCAGTATGGTTCTCCTCCAAAGGGTTGGTCAGAAGAGTTGGATGAACATGGTCAAACCTTATATACCAATGACTATACTAATGAAAAGGTACATTTTCCTTTCTTCTCATCACTTGTAGTCTAAATCTTTAAAGTTAATTATCTCTATTAATATAAGTTTCTATTTTAGTGGTAAAGCTTTTCTATAATGCTGGCTTCCTTTATTCTTCAATGAGTACAGAACTTTGGCAACTGAACCAAGTTTGTCCTGATGTATGCCATACCTATGTGCTGTGAAGATGTTTTTCCTACTGATAGCTCTAAAATTGGGACATCATATACAATTTAAACAAACATGCATTGCATCATTTTTTTATCCTCTTGTGATGCTATAGGGAAGTGCTTCTTGCCAGTGTTTTGCCTTGTAGTACAGAAGAGTTCTTCATGCATAATGAGCCATTTTATTAGTTTGTTTATTTAATCTTGTAAATTTTTTCTTTGAGAAGCAGCAAAATTTAGTCATTGGAGCACAGCAGCATCAAGAGATGTGTGTTTTGTTTGTTCTTTTTCTACCATTGACTCATTGTGACAGAGCATTTTACCTATCAGTTTTCACATCTATAAAATGGGCATATAGCTTTCCCCCCATTTTGTAAAACAAGTTTGTAATCTTGTCCTATTGTGTTCACACTAATGCTGGTATTGAGTTTGATTACTTTTTTAAAAATGGACAGTGAGGAAAAAATAAATGTATTTAATGTCCATGGAATAGGTATGCTTCTGTAATATACTAATCTACAGTAAAGTTGTTGTTTTTTTTTTAACTGCAGTATTTAAATTTGAAAGCTGTTTGTTTTTTTAAGACGTGATAATTTTTAAGGTGATTCGTATCTCTTTGTAGAACATGTCCTGTTTGTTGCTTTAGTTTCTAAAAACTTGCGTGGAAGTAACTTCTGCATTAGATTTATTTTAGAAATGTTCTGAATTTTACTGTGAACAGATCATTTTCTTATTCAAATTTCTTTCAACTCTGCTTGAGATTTAGCTAAGTAATGTTGTATAACATTATAAACTTACATTGGACTTTATAGTAAAATGCCTTCCCTAATGCACAGAATATGTGTTCATGGGTTGAAGGACATACCTTTTGAACATCTCTTTGCCAGTTTATAAACAGACTTTTTTTTGCTAGGTCTCTTCTTCCTCTGTAAAACAGAAAAAATGCACTATTTGTTTAGAGCGGTGGTTCTTGAGCATTTTTGTACCAGAACCCATTTGTAAATATCAGCGGCTAGTCCTGACCCAGTACTTGTCACTCCCAACCTGCTGCTCCCTACCCCCAGGCCACAGCGGCCCCAAGCAGCTTCTTGAAGGCTGGAACTCTGGCAACCTGAAAGGGACAAGCCATAGTTTCCCATGTTTATCTCCTTTTAAAGGAGAATCCATTTTTTAAGTTTGTTTGTGACCCTTTCATATATTCTTGTGACCCACTTTGCAGTCATGACCCACAGGTCTAGAAATGGTGGTTTAGAGGGCTCCTTCTAGGTGTTAGAAACGCCATTACATTTTTTCATTATTTGATTAAGAGCAATATCCATGTTTTATAAATATCTTATTGATACTTTTGTAAATATTTTATTGTCTTTTTGTGCAATAGTATCTGAAATGCTCTACAACTCATTTATTAACTTTACAGGAACCTTGATTGAGCTCGTGGCTGTCCTGTACCTAATTAAATAATAAGGTTATCATAGAATCAGAGAAAGTTAGGGTTGGAAGGGACCTCAGGAGGTCATCTAGTCTAACCCCCTGCTCAAAGCAGGAGTATCCCCAACTAGATCATCCCAGCCAAAGCTTCGTCTAGCCTGGTTCAGTGTTTTACTACTCTCCTAATGAGAAAATTCTTCCTAATATCTAACCTAAACTCCCCTTGCTGCAACTCAAGACCATTGCTGCTTGTTTTGTCATCTGCCACCACTGAGAACAATTTAGCTACATCCTCTTTTGAATACCCCCTTCAGATAGTTGAAGGCTGCTATTAAGTCCCCTCAGTCTCCTCTTCTCTTGACTCCCTCAGTCTTCCCTCATAAGTCACGTCCCCCAGCCCCCTCATCATTTTTGTTATGCTAGACCCTCTCCAATTTGTCCACATCCTTTCTGTAGTGAGGGCCCAAAACTAGACACAGTACTCCAGATGTGGCCTCGCCAGTGCTGGATAGAGGAAAATAATCACTCCCCATGACCTACTGGCAACACACCTACCAATGCAGCTCAGTATGCCGTTAGCCTTCTTGGCAACAAGGGCACACTGATAAGTTTCTGTATTTAGTTCTCAATGCTTTTTAAACTTAACATTTTAAAGAGTACCATATATTTTATTTTATTTTGTTTGTTAAATCCACTTTTAACCCCTTTGCTCACCTAACAAACTCAACTCAATCCAGATTTTCACTAGCTGTGACATAACAGGGCACTGTGCTATAGGGATGACAGGAGAGAAATTCACAATAAGTTACTTGAGGGGGTAGGTTTTGAAAAAATGATAATTTTATGCCCTTATTGTTTGTTGGTGTTGGTAAATTGATGGGGGGTGCACAATGGAAATATTTTGAAAGTAAAACAGTCAAATTTCCATTTTTACTCGAAGCTTGATGCTCTGGTATTTAGCTGCTTGTCATTATTATTGAATTTTCTATTATTTATTTCTGCAGTGGATAAAACATGTAGATGAACAAGGTAGACCATATTACTACAGTGCTGATGGATCACGTTCAGAATGGGAACTGCCAAAGGTTAGTAAAAATTACAAAAATGTCCTGATAACTCATTTTTCAATATAAATTCATAGAAATAGATGTGTAGTTAAGAATTCACAACAGAAAGCAGGTGGCTTATTCTTTACTTATACTTATTTTTAACATTTCTTTTTGTGAAGGCATTCATTGTAGTGAATAAGACATCAGACATAATTGGATATAACAGTGTCAGAAATGTTTTTTAACATCTGTACCTAAATGTGCATATGCTGACATTGCTTTTTCTAATGCACTGAAGAATAATTGTCTAGAAGAGGAGCAGAAATATAAACTCGACACATTCTCCACTAAACTAATATAATTTCAGCTAAGAGAATATAAAATTAATTTCCCATCACATTTTTCTGAACCTAATTATTTAAGTTATATAGGCTTCAGTTTCCTTTTGAGGAGGGATAGAAAACAGAGAACTAATCAATAGTTCTTTAACATTTTTGGGATGTTACCAGTAGAATTTCACCTGAAATTTGTTTTGGTTTTCATTTGATTTGACATGAGAGTTCAATTTTTTTCCAATAGCAGTGAAAATTAAGAATACTGAAAAAGTGTTATGGATAATTTCTAATTAGAGTATGTCAGTCTTTATAGAGAATGATTTCAAGGTATTTATAAAATAAGCTATACTTTTTAAATATTTGGTTATACAGAAAGCATCCACCATTGGGTCTTTAAAGAACCTATATACTTGGATGTGATCAAACAGAGTTTTGGATTTTTTATTTTAACTCGTATAGTCAGCTATATGGGCAGCTGTGTTACTAGTGAGTTCTGGATTCGTCTGTTATAGTGAACCAGAGAGATATTTCTTTAATTTTGTGATCAAGTAGAGATCCAGAGTTTTGTGACGGCTCATACCTACCAATATCCTTAATTATATTGTTTAAGAATAAGAATAAATTATTGACCAACTGTTTCCTTTTATGGTGCTTAGTCTGATTAAATATGATCAGATAGGCTTTGTCAATCCTGTCAATTTGTTAGTAATGTAGATAAATTGGAGAAGTAAAGCATAAGCTGGTGTATTCATTCTGGAACTTTTTTAATGCAGAGAGAATGAGCTGACAGTGGAGTGAACTTGAACTTTGTTTTGGTTTAGGGTCTGAGTTAGACAAAGTTGATACTATTAACTCTAATCCAACAGCTGCAGTTTACACTGACAGTGCAACAGTAAGTTAGCTTAAAAAACAGCGGGGAAAGAAAAGTGGTATTGGGAAGGGTATCTTTGTAGTGTTTAGATTCTAGAGGTACACTGTATCTGTCCAAAGTAAAAATAGTCTCAGAGCTTGCAGCTTAAATTTTCCTTTATCTACCTTGCATTAATGAACCTTCTGGGATTTCTCTTGGGGCTCTGCCACACATTACAATTATGGCATGATTAATGTGTTAATTGTACCATAAATTGTAACATGCTACACATGTACCCAAATTTATGGTACTATAACAGGGAAAGCTAGCCACAGAGATGGTCCACATTTGATATGGGACATCTTTTGTGGCTGGTTTGTATTGAACCTTAAACTGAACATGTAGCATGTGTCTAGTAGATCTGGGACTGCCCTGTAATGCAAATATGGCATGGCAGGACTTGTGACTGTTGAGCTCAAGGGTCAGATCCCATCATGCCATTAAATCAGGGGCGGGCGATTATTTTCGGCAGAGGGCTGCTTTCTGAGTTTTGGCAAGCCATCAAGGGCTGCATGACAGGCAGCCCAGGGCAGATTAATATTAATTTTCTAAATTTTTTAGGGGCTCTGAGGGCTGGATAGAATGGCTTGGCAGGCTGCATCTGGCCCGCAGGTTGTATTTTGCCCACCCCTGCCTTAAATGAACATCTGATCCCTGAGAAACATTTGATCGAAAAAGAAAGACCAGCTGAGAAAAAAATAATGGATATTGGAAGTGGTGTCCTAATATATTAGGAGCAATACAAACAAATATCCAAGATGAGAAGAACTAGCTTAAAACTGAAATAATGCTACTGTTCAAAATAAATTAAACTTCTGAATTACTTCTGGGGAATTTTAACAGGGTCTCAAACATCCTCCTGTAATAGAGCTAAAGGACCAGACAGTGAAATGGATAATCATTCAGATCTGTTTATATTGAGCCTTCCATGGGATTCTAATGTTGCCTCATAGATTCATAGATGTTAGGGTCGGAAGGGACCTCAATAGATCATCGAGTCCAACCCCCTGCAT
>NW_005842231.1:864030-864449 GCF_000455745.1 Alligator sinensis | reverse complement strand
AGATGCTTATCTAACCTCCTCTTGAAGACCCCCAGAGTAGGGGAGAGCACCACCTCCCTTGGGAGCCTGTTCCAGACCTTGGCCACTCTAACTGTGAAGAAGTTCTTCCTAATGTCCAGTCTAAATCTGCTCTCTGCTAGCTTGTGGCCATTATTTCTTGTAACCCCTGGGGGTGCCTTGGTGAATAAATACTCACCAATTCCCTTCTGTGCCCCGTGATGAACTTATAGGCAGCCACAAGGTTGCCTCTCAACCTTCTCTTGTGGAGGCTGAAAAGGTCCAGTTTCTCTAGTCTCTCCTCGTAGGGCTTGGTCTGTAGGCCCTTAACCATACGAGTGGCCCTTCTCTGGACCCTCTCCAGGTTATCCGCATCCCTCTTGAAGTGCGGCGCCCAGAATTGCACGCAGTACTCCAACTGC
>NW_005842231.1:862146-862446 GCF_000455745.1 Alligator sinensis | reverse complement strand
GTGAGCTGCCTCAGGAGCCCCGAATCTATTTCTTCCCCTTGATGTGGGGGTCTGTAGCAGACCCCTACCACCAAATCCCTTTCTCCTTGACCCCCATGTAGCCTAACCCACAATCCTTCTACTTCCTCATCCTTGGATTCCGTCTTGATGAGGGTCGATGTATATTGCTCATTGACATAGAGCGCAACCCCTCCCCCTTTTTTCCCCACCCTGTCCTTTCTGTACAATCTATAACCCTCAATATGTACCGCCCAGTCGTGGGATGAATCCCACCAGGTTTCCGTTAGCCCTACTAAGTCA
>NW_005842231.1:855412-862106 GCF_000455745.1 Alligator sinensis | reverse complement strand
CCCATGCTCCTAGCATTAGTATATAGGCACTTGAGCCCTGCGACAGGTGCCTTTGCTGCCCCCCCGCTCCGAGTCCCAAGGGGCCCCTTATTTCTTACCTTCTCATTTCTTACCTGTGCCGTAGTGCTGGCCGCCCCGCGGCTTGCAGGTTCCCAATGTTCTCTTTCTTCAGGCTGGGCTGTCCTTGTGGGTGCCACATGGTTTGGTGGTCCACAGCTTCCCCTGCCCTCATCTTCTCCTCCCCCCGGCGAGCCTAGTTTAAAGCCCGCTGGAGGAGATCCGCCAACCTAGAGGAAAACACACGCTTACCTTTGGGGGACAGGTGAAGCCCATCCCAACTGAGCATGTCCCTCGTCGTGATGTGCGGGTCGTTGTCCAGGAAGCCGAAGCCTGCCTCGAGACACCACTGCCTCTGTCTCTGTTCCAGCAGTTAAGCGTGGAACAACCTAAATTCATGGTGACTAGTCACCTAATTAGTGTCCTACGGATATTTCTGATAAATGGAATCAATGAACTTTATGCTAATTATAATTGCTGTGCTTGCATGTGTTTCCTGATCTGTCTGCATCTTCTTGTAATCTCATTTCATACTTAGACTTTGAGTTTTTTAAGGCAAGGGTCATGTTTTGGTTTGGTCTAGGGAAGCAGTTCCCAAATGAGGGTCGTGGGGGCAATGCCAGTGGTTCTGCACGCAAAGGACAAACCACGCCATGTAGTGGGAGCTCCTGCCCTTGGGCTGCCACCGCTGCCACACTCTGCTCCCAGCAGTGGGTTGCAGCAAAAAAAGTTTGGGAACCACTTGTCTAGGGTGTCAAACCCAAGCTTGTCTTGACTGGTATCTACAGAAACAGTAAGAACACCTGCATTGAATAGAGTGCTCTTATTCATCATTTCGGTTGCTTGAAAAAGATATAAACTTACTCTTAAAAAGGCCAACCACATAGTGAGATGTATAGACAAGTATTGCACAAAAGACACGTGAAGTAATTCTGTTCTACTAGCACTGGTGTAAAGGCTTAGCTGATGCATCATGTCTGTTTTGGGGCACCACAATTTAAGAAAGATGTTGATCAATTTGAAAGAATCCAGAGAAGATCAACAAAAACTATCAGAGGCCTAAAAACACGACTGATAAAAATATTGTGGGATTTCTTCTTTTTAAAAGGACACAGAGGAGTCATAGAGAAGTAGGGCTGGAAGGTTGCTCCAGAGGTCTAGTCCAACTGCCTGAAGCAGGATCATCCTTAAAGCCATCCCAGAAGTTTTTCCAGATACCCAGTCTAAATTTACTTTGTTGCAACTTCAGGCCATTGGTCCACATCCTTCTTTGTGATGAGAGAAAAGATGCTTTATCTCTCCCTTATGACAGCCCTTCAGGTATTTGAAGACTGCTGTCATGTCCCCTCTTAAGTGCTTTTTCTACAAGCTGAACATGCCTAGCTCATTCAGCTTCTCCTTGTATGACATGCCTTCCCAGTCCTTGATTATCTTTGTCATCTGGCTCTAGACCCTCTCTAACTTTTCCACATCCTTTTTAAAATGTGTAGTGCAGAACTTCACACAGTACTCCAGATGAAGCCTAACCAGTGCCAAGTAGAGGCACTGTCACCTCCCATGTCTTGCACCTAATGCTTCTATTGACACAGCCCCAAACCACATTTGCCTCTTGTGTAGCTATATCACACTGCAGATTCATATTGAGTCTGTGATTCTACTGAGACTTTCAAGTTCTTTAATGTTGAGGTGCCATGCAGTCAGGTGTCCCCCGTTTTGTATTTGTGTTTTTGATTATTCTTCCCAAGGTGTAGCACCTTACATTAGTTAGCATTGAACTTCATCCTGTTAGCTCCAGCCCAGCTTTCCAATCTGTCAGTATCCCTCTGAATTGCGCTTGCATCCTCCATGTTCACAATCCTTTCCAGCTTTGTCATCTGCAGACTTGCTCAAGCAACTTTCAATGCCAGCATCCATCTAGCTAACACAAAATCCTGGATGATTAGAGTTGCTTTGACAACTGTTAAATGAACTACACTTAAACGCTATACTGTGACCTTCGTTTGCAGTAGTGGAACAAATGAGTATGCTGACTTCCAGCTTAAAGAATAGTTTTTTTTCTCTTTAAAGAATTTTTCCTATCCCCTCATGTGCATCCCGCTGACGGGGATTTTTTCACTTCGCAGGATCTGCTTTTTAAATAAAAACTAAAAAAAAAAAGTGGACTGAAGTCCACAATGTTGTGGGGGGAGGGGGGGGAAGGGGGGGATGGAAGAGGGGACACAGTTTACTACATTTTAGTGCAGAACCTTGGGACTGAAAAAAAGATTGTGCTTGTCTGGAGTATGCATTTATGTAAACTTTAAATGTAAGCAATGCTTACTGAGTATACTACATTGTTAGTTCTGTGGGATTATCAGATTTAAAACTGGCTATTAGGGGCCTTGAAAATGAGAGGGATCTAATAAATGTCAGGGTTGCTAATATCCCATGCCTGACAGTGCTGTAAGCAATGTTTATTTGTTACATAGCTCTGTCAGAGATGTATTAGTAGCCCTGTAACAGAGTAGCAGGCCCTCATTTTCAAGGTTTGTAAGAGCAGCTCTTTTAACAGTTTCTTTCCTCTCTTTTTCTGGCCCTGGAGAATGGAGTACAGTGTTTTACCGGCAGGGATCCTGGTTTCCTGTTTACAAATGGCAATTCTGTGATTTTAATCCCTCTCCCTGGCAAGTTCTATAATACCCCTCACCCCCAAATCTGCAGTTAAAATGAAACGTCATTTTAAACACCACTTTTATTTTTATATAATAATAATATAATATTATAATATAATAATAATTTTATTATATATCTATATAGAGAGAGATATGCAGATGTATGTGTATATATAGTGTGTGTATGGCTGTATGTATAGATGTGTGTCTAATATATGCGTGTGTGTGTGTGTACATGTGTATCAATTGAACACAATGTTTCATTGATATATTTACAGTGTGGAAGCCTACCAGTGCCTCAGTCACTATAATAAAATCTAATTCTAAGTACCTATACATTTTGGTATTTGATTTTTGTTTTTTATCATGGAAAATCAGAATTCCCCCTGCCCACTTCGTTCACCAAGACACGGGTCCAGCTGTGCCCCCCCCCCCCCCCCCCCCCCCCCCCCCGCGGTCGCCCCGCGGTTGCCTGCGGGAGCTCCCCGCTTGCTACGTTTGCCGTGCTGAGCAGCCCTGATATACCATTAAGAGCTAATAGAGCTTTGGCACCTTAAAAGGCTATGCTAAATGTGATTGTCCAGGTTACCAAGGTTATATTTCCTTTTGTCATAAAATAATTGCAACATCAACCCCTTTCTCTCCTTCTCTGCATCATCCCTACACTTGGAGTTCAAATGCCAGATGAGCACCTCAGTTTTGGAGATCTCATTAGACAAGTGTTCCATTATTAATACCTTTACCTTGTACTATATCATCTGATATGAGCTGAAGTCTGAGTTTGAAACTCAAACCTGTGATCTTCTGTCTTATGGTTTGCTTGCACAAAGCCGATTCCTGTGAGGAAGTGAGGGTGTGAATTTTACTGTACATCAACCACTTTGCAGCAGCTGCTTCTTACCCAGTAAGTGTGAGGTAGCTTGCTGCCTTGCATTTAGCATGGGGTGAGCTGGTGCACAGGGGCAGTTACCATTTTGGTAGGTTTAGACCCTGGGTTAATTGTGGTAACTATTGTCTGTTATGCATAATATAATATAAAAAAACTAAAAAATTAGAAGAGACAACATGTACTGCTAAGATGATGTAATAAAATATAAAACAAATAAAAGGAAAAATATGAGAAGAGAACATACATTTTTAATTGTTCAGGTTTTTTAAATGGTTGCAAACTAATGACATAATTTAGCCAATGAAGAAATCATTAAATCACATGTAGAGCTAAAATACTGAACTTCAGCTACTCACTTTTTTTCCTTAACTATTTTAGAAAAATAAAAGTCTCCCCCCCCCCAAAAAAAAAGATTAACAAAACCATCATGAAAATTTACTACCTAAGGTAGTGTCTTGAAGCCCTTGATCCTGCAAAGTCAAATTGATATGTGTTTTAACATCACTCCTATGAATAAGTCTGGCCTAACACTACTGCTGTACACAGTGTAGTGTAGAGATGTTCAAGTTAGTTTCTAAATGAGCCAACTCGGGTACTATTTGAGTTCAGTGGGAGCATTCAAAGGAATGAGTTCCCTCTAGGCTTAGGCTAGAACTGCTGCCCAGCTGTGTCCTTTGTGGCCTTGCAGATGCACAGGGCCGGGCTGGGGCAGGCCAGGACCACTATGCTGCACCTCCGTGGATAGGTGGTAGCACAGGGGGGGCTAAGATGAATTTGGGCAGGGCTGTAGCCCAATCATTCCCCCCAGCTCCTGCGGCTTCTCCCCGGGCTGCCAGCATCCCGCGGGGGCTCCCCGTTACGGCCTCCCGCCCCGGGGGGGGGGCCAGCCAGTGGAGCCATGGCTTGAACTGGCAGCCCTGGAGAAGCTGCAGGGCCTAGAGGGAATGATTGGGGAGTTGGGGGATTGAACCAGGATCTGGGGAATCAAGCTGGGGGGAAGCCCCTGTTCATTCTTCCCAGCCCCCGCGGCTTCTCCCATGGCTGCCAGCACTACCTACCTTGTCCCAGTGTGGGGCAGCTGGGGGAGCAGCTTTGCCTGGAGCTGCCGGCTTAAGCCAAGACTCATCTGACTGCTTCCCCAGCTGCTCCCATCGGCTCTGCCTAATGCCTAATAGGGCTGTGTGAAGCTTTGGTCCCTGATTTGATTCGGTCCAATTCAGCCCGATTCAGCGGCTGAATCTCTGAATCCATATCGAGTCGGAGGACCCCCTAATCTCTCTGAATCGAATCGGCACCCTCCAAATTGATTCGAAGAGATTCAGAAAGATTCAGTGGTTCAGACATAGACACAGCTTTAAATGTTTTTTCTACATACCTCTAGGTACCAGGCAGCTCGTGAACACTGTGATGCTGGGGCAGATTGAGTGTCCCACAGAAGTGTGGGGGACTCCCCAGAATGTTCGGCAGCAGACCCAGAAGTGGACCAGAAGTACTTCCGGTCCATTTCCAGATCCACTGGGGAGCGCGCTGGGGAACACCCCACCCCACCCCCTGGCTCAGTGACTGGTGCCTCCTGGGTCTGGGGGGCACCCAGGGTCCTCCCGTAGCCAACCACCAAGCTGGGGGGCGTGGGGAACCCCCCCTGCGCGCTCGTTGGCAGACCTGGAAGTGGACCTTAAGTACTTCTGGTCCACTTCCAGGTTTGCTGCTGAGCACGTGGAGGCCTTCTTTCCCCCACCCCCCCTCCGCTGCACTCCTGTGGAATGCTTCATGCGCCACAGCACTGCAGCGATCACAAGCCTCGAAGTATGTAGAAAAAACTTTTAAAGCTGTGTCCATGCCTGGATAGCTGATTCTCTGAATCAGCATTGAACCTTCAGATTTTGATTTGGCTGAATTGAATCGGGGACAGTGATCCGAATCAACTAATCAAATTACTGTACCTGATTTGGGCCGAATCTGAATTGAATAGGGCTTGCTTCGCACACCCCTACAGTCTATAGCCGAATTTCCAAATCTTTCGTAATCGATTCAGAGGATTCTGATTCAGTTCGGAGAGATTAATGGGTCTCCCAATTTTTTCAATTCAGATTCGGAGATTCGGCCACTGAATCAGGCTGAATCTCCCCCAAATCAAATCAGTTACCGAAGCTTCGCACAGCCCTACTGTTCATGTAGACTCCATTCCCCATAAGGGATTACTTTTTTTTTTCTTCTATACCATACTTCTCCCAATGGACCTTTAATCCAATATTGGGATTCCCAGGCAGTATCATAACACTAATAAATGAGTGATGCAAATAAGTTTTGATGAAAGTGACAGCTCAGCAAAATAATAGGTCTTTTTACAACCCACTGTCATGGCAACAAAGGGCATTAAAAAGAGGTAACAGTTGTCATTCTGAAAGGAAGATTAGAAGCACTTGAGAAAGGATCAACAAAACTGCAGTTTAGCTTGCTTGCAGTCCAAAGGTCTTTGAAACAGTAAGTAGTTGTGGCTACACAAAGGGAAATTTTGTAGTTAACAGCAATCTTTTAAAACCAATAAGGGAATCTTTCATATGAAAGATTATCTACAAGAAGTCTAGTTTCCTTGAGCTGTAAAAAGTAAGCCTAAATAGAAACTAATTACCATGGAATGGATTGCGAATCCTGGGAAAAATTCATAATCTTAAAAAGGCAGCAACCTTCAGTATTTTGGGGTCCATTGTGAGAAGTGGAATGTAACCCATGTGGCAACATTAGTTATGCCTGCTAAAGGTTGTTTCAGGAAGGCAATCATACCCTTAGCAATACTGGAAAACTTTTAGCTGCTCTTTACACATGAGTTGCTTGCATTCAGTAAGTGAAATATTTAGTCAAAAAACCAGTCAGTTTATGAAATGTGCTATGCAATGTACCATGCAGACAAGTATAGCAGGTTAATTTTTTATCTTTATTACGTAGCAGAATGCATCTATGTAGGGGGAGAGATATTTTATTTGAGACTTTAGCTTCCATTGCTCTTTCTTCTTGTTCTTGTATTTATTCATAGATTCATAGATGTTAGGGTCGGAAGGGACCTCAATAGATCATCGAGTCTGACCCCCTGCATAAG
>NW_005842231.1:833418-854842 GCF_000455745.1 Alligator sinensis | reverse complement strand
ACCTAGCAGGTCATTTCCTAGGCTGTAGGTGTGCTGGACATTTTTCCTCCCTAGGTGCAGCACTTTGCATTTCTCCTTGTTGAACTGCATTCTGTTGTTTTCTGCCCACTTGTCCAACCTGTCCAGGTCTGCTTGCAGCTGTTCCCTGCTCTCCGGCGTGTCCACTTCTCCCCATAGCTTTGTGTCATCTGCAAACTTGGACAGAGTACATTTCACTCCCTCGTCCAAGTCGCTGATGAAGACATTTAAAGAGTATTGGTCCAAGGACCAAGCCCTGCGGGACCCCACTGCCCACACCCTTCCAGGTCGAAATCGACCCATCTACCACGACTCTCTGGGTGCGACCCTCCAGCCAATTCGCCACCCACTGGACTGTGTAGTCATCCAAGTCACAGCCTTTTAACTTGTTCACCAGTATGGGGTGGGATACCGTATCAAAGGCCTTCCTGAAGTCTAAGTATACGACATCCACCCCTCCTCCTGTGTCCAGGTGTTTTGTAACCTGGTCATAAAAAGAGACTAGATTGGTCAGGCACGATCTGCCTGCCACGAATCCGTGCTGGTTTCCCCTCAGCATAATTTGTCCTGCTGGGCTCTCACAAATGTGAGCCTTGATAATTTTTTCAAAGACTTTGCCAAGGATGGAGGTGAGACTGACTGGCCTATAGTTGCCCAGGTCCTCCTTCCTCCCCTTCTTGAAAATGGGGACCACATTGGCCCTTTTCCAGTCCTCCGGGACTTACTCATAGCTCCACTGCAAATTGTCTTAATAAGCACAGTTCAGTTTCTTGTAGAAACTATTAGCTCGAATTGAAACACTTGTCAGTCAAGGTTATAATTTTGCTGGTCCCTTATAAGATAAATGTGATTCTGATGAGGTCCTTTGCCCCTATATTAGTGAAAATGGCCAGTAGTTTCATTGTGGTTTGACACAAATGACACCAAATGTAAATCTTCATTCACATCTTCATACATTTCATTGGCCAAGAAAGTGGTAAATTCCTACTATTGTCATACGAGGTTCTGAGGACACAGCAGAGGAGGCAGCTAGTGGTGATGGATTCAAGCATATCTGCAGATTTAAGGATCATGGAAGAGTGTTTCCATTGTGCTTTAGAGCACAACACATCAAACTATCGTGTCTCTTCATCTCAAAGGAAGTATGCATGCATGCAAATATTGCACTTGGCCCTCTTTTCAGAGTCTGTATCTATCCGTTTACAGCAAGTTTGAAAGAAAATTAACATGCAGTTGGGTTTTTGCCTCTGATTGTCCCAACAGAATTACTTTTACATTGGCATTTACATCAGCCTTGTGTTCATGGAGGTAATGCCTAGTACAGGATAGTGAGTAAATTTTGATAAATAAGGTTTGTAGTTTGGGTGCAGCCATTGAAAGTTCCACCACTAATGTCCTCTAAAATTCAGCTAAAGAGAAATCCAAAATAAAATTGGTTTAAAGGGGGACAGTATACCATGCAAACAAACTATTGTGCTATAGCCTGAGGTTGGAAATAACTCTTAAATGCATTTCTAATACATCAACATGCCACTTTATAAGTGAGGGTAAGGTTGTGTAAATGGCCAGCCTTTCTTCTTCAGTTACTTGAATTTTGGGTATTAGTAGGCCCTGATTTGGCTTGCCCCCAAAAACACCAGTTTCGGGTAGAAAAGACATCTTCTGCTTTGGTAGGAATAATATAAATGGGCATAATAGCAGGATATATTGCAGTTAGTACTTGCTTCCAGTGAACTTGTAAATGTTTTAAATACCTCAGTAGTAAGAAATTCTGGGAATGCAAGGTTTGGGGGAAGTGTGATTTTTGCTTTTGTTTCAAAGGTGGTCTCCAGTTGTGTTTTGCGACAACCTCTTCCTTGTGGACAGGAGACCTTGCTGATGTATAGGCATACCTTAGCAGGAGAGGGAGCTTTTTTTTACAAAACATGAAAAGAAAGAACAGATCTGGAACCTGTAACTTATATTTTATAAAAAGTCAGGATATCATTTATATTGGTCAGTTTGAAAATGAAACTGTCCAGGCACTCTTAAACAGCAAAATTACCTAGATTACCAGAAAATGAGTCATGAGAGATTTTTAATGCATTTGTTAAAACCTCTATGAATTTTGTGGTTTTGCTACATTTGAATAAACTGATATCAAAGAGCATTGTAAAAGGCATGCCAGAGATGATGAAGATTTTTACATGGATTAAAGCAGGGATGGGCAAAATGGTGGACTCCGTTTCCTGGCAGCCTCTGCCTACATCATTGCTGCTGGTTTCCATGGAGACCCCAGGAGCAGTAGCGCTGTGGAGACCGAGGAGTGCAGGCAGTGGATCGTGGTTCTGCCCCGGCTCCAGACCACGCTGTCACCCCTGCAAGATCCCAGGCTTGGAGCAGCTCCCTGCCTAGCTGTGCGCCCTGACAGCCATGCTGTCTTGGGACTCTGCTGCTCCTGGGGTCTCCATGGAAACCGGCCAGTGATGGCTGGAGCTGCTGGGACATGGAGTCTGCCACAGACCCAATCCAGCCTGTGGGCTGGACTTTGCCCACCCCTGACTTAAAGGCTAACGGTAAATGTAGTAAATCTTAGCAATTTATAAAATTATTCTGAAGTATCAAAATGGAGAAAGATTAGTAGCAAACAGAGTAAACCCCGTGACTTTAGCTGAACCAGTGTTAGTTGTTCTCTTCTTTCTTTTACATTCCCCCAGCTAAGATGCATTCAGTTCCTTTTCATTTGATTACAGATTCGTTACTCTTTCCATTTATGTTAATGAATGCCGTAGCTCTTTCTTGAGAAACTGACAGATCTATGTCATCTGCATAAGAATGAGGACAACTGCTCAAAATAGCTTATTGGTGGGGTATTTGTTTCAGTCACAAATGGGCTAGGACAGAGCCTTGAGCCATACCTCGTTATCAGATTAGAATGAAATATAAATCACTCAAATGCAGACAGCTGATAGGGGTACAAAAATGAAACCAAGTCAGGAAAAGCTTTTATTTAAGTGTCCTTCCGAAGAGGACAGACGCATTTAACAATGCAAATAGGACTCTCTGACCTCAATTCAGAACCAGTATACCATTACCCAGCTCAAAGTTTCGCTAACAAAAAGGCTGGGTTACTTGGTGCTTGTAGTCAGTTAGATCACAAATTTCTGCTTAACAAGCAAATACAATTTAGGCATGATCTCCATGCACACTCCTGGAAAGAAACAGACAGTGAAAGGGAGGATAAATTGAGATGGTGCTGTGATGCTTTGTGTAATGGTACTCAAATTTCAGTCTTGGGAGGAATAGTGCTTAGGGTCAGAAGGGACCTAAACAGATCATCAGGTACGACCCCCTACCCTGGGTAGGAATGAGTGCAGGTTCATAACACCCCAGCCAAATATTTGTCCTCTTGAAGACCCCCAAGGTAGGAGAGAGTACCACCTCACTTGGGAGCCCATTCTAGAGCCTGGCAGCCCGAACTGTAAAGTAATGTCTCCTGATGTCCAGCCTGAACCTTCTCTCTAACAATCTGTGGCCATTATTCCTAGTAACTCCGGGAACAGCGCCTCCCGCAATTCCTGCTGGTCCGCCTTGGTGAATCTGCCTCAACAAACAGTATTTTACATGCCCTGAACTTGCCTTGCCAGATCACTTGATGATCTATCAAGTCTGCTTTTCACAGTGAGAAGGAAAATATTCACTTCCCATATACATATGTAGCTGTGCACTTCTTAAACTGTGACCCATCGTATTTTCTGATGGTTGAGAAACCTTCCTGGTCACATGGTACTATAATGCTGCTGCCCTTGTGATTTTTACTAAAGTGTGCTAGAGATTGTTGCTGTCTTTACTGTAGAGCACTTCTGTAGTTGTCCCCAGGATATTTTGTAATTTGGAGGGAGGATGATAATGCTAAATAATATCCAGAATTATAATCTACCATGAGAAATCTTTGTACCTTCCCCTGCTAAATATTCAGTATTGTACCTGGGATAGTGGCTGGATACATTTTTGTCTGAAGTAGACTAGTTTTACCATGTGCCCTAAACCATGAGCTTTTTAACTTGAAACTCATTTTGGACGTAAGGTATAGGGGGTGGTGTGTGTGTATTCTGGATATAAGATGTATGTGATCATCTGGTCAGAATATATATATAATCTTGGCTATGCCTACTTTATCCAAACAAATTATCCTTTTTCAGTGGCAGTTCCAAAGATTGATCAGTAGTAGTCAGGTCCAAAAACACAGAATCCTAGGAAAATAGGGCTGGAAGAGCCCTCAAAAGGTCATCTAGTCCAGCCCTCTGCTCAGAGCAGGGTCATCCCTTACTAAAACCATCCCAGACAAATGTCTGTTCAGCCTGCTTTTGCTATAATTTCTGAGAATGGAGATTCCACACATCATCTAGGTAGCCTGTTCCAATGCCTGCCCACCCTCATAGTTAGAAAGTTCTTCCTCATCTCCAACCTAATTTCCCCTGCTTCAGCTTGAGACCATTGCTCCTAGTCCTGTCCCCTATGGCTACAGAAAAGCGAGTCTCCATTTACCTCTAATTACCTTTAATGTATTTGAAGACTGTTATCAAATCCCCCTTCAGTCTTCTCTTCTCCAGACTAAATAACTCTAATTAGTTTAGCCTTCCTGCATAAGTTTTGCTTCCCAAACCTTCGATCCTTTTATCACTGTCCTCTGGACCCTTTCCAATTTGTCCACATTCTTCTTGAAACATGGGGGCCAAAACCAGATGCAGTACTCCAGGTGAGGTCTTACACATGCATAGAGTGGAAGGATAAATCTCCTTGATTTGCAAGTGACACTCCTGTTAATACAACCCAGTGTGTTGTGGGTGTGTTTGTTTGTTTTTGGCAAGCAGAGCACACTGTTCGCTCATTTTCAGTTTGGTCCACTGTAACCCCCAGGTTTTTCTGAGCAATGCCTAACCAGTCATTCCCCATTCTGTATTTGTGATGCAACTGTTCCATAGGCGATGCGTATGAGGGCACATTCCCCCTCTGAGATTGGCCACTGCTGGCTTCTGTGGGCAGCCGCTGTCCGCCCTCGCCACTGCTAGGGGCACCACGCTATATAATTCATGCTATCTATGAATCCCCTCTCCCCCTTATCCTTACTGTACTAAACTGTGTAGCATTGTGTGCCACCCCTTGCTGGATTGTTGCATGGTGGCACTTTCCCCCCAAACCCTGCAGCTGCAAACTCTTTCAGCCAATGACTCTGCCTTAGGGGTGGGGGTAGGCAACAGAAGTAGGAGGTAGTGGGGTTCAAAGACTATAGCATGAGAGTAATGGGGGGACCAGGAGCCTGGGAGCTGCAGGTTAACCCTTTGGGAGCCAGATGCAGTCTGCATGTTGGACAGTCCTGTTTTCTATGCCTGAATAAATATAAACTGTACATTCTGTGCTGGGGTGCTAGTAACAGGAGAGAAATGTTATTTACTTTCCTAGGAAAGAAATTAACAAACTTCTTGGAAGTGCCTGGGGTATAATAAACTGCTTGTGACAGCAGCATTGTCCTCAAGTATAAATAAATAATCTTTCTTGAAACCATACTTCAAAGAAGATGGTTATTTCTATTAGTATGATAGGAAAAATGAGCCTTGACAGCAGTAAAGTCTTTAAATAAATGGTTTCCTGTACTGGGCTGTTTTAAAAGCTGAGATTTATCTTTGGCGGAGAGATCTACCAGTTTGTTCTAATTTTCTGCTAGTTATTCCCACTATTTTTTTCATGTGTTTTGCCATGAAAAGGAAATGAAGTGTTTAAGCACTCAAGTGTAGAGATGTTTATTTGACACCTACATTGCAAGAATATATATAAAACAGGTAAATGGTCCTTTATAAAACATATACAGTCTTAACATTGTTTGCATTGCCAATGCAAAGTATTTAAGCTGCTAAAAAGCAGTGCATCTTGCCTCTGAATTTTAACAAGGCAGTCAGCAATGCTTTTCTGACTTTTATTTATTGGTCCCTTGCTTCTCTAGCAGATAAGTTTGTAAAATGTGGGGCTTGCATACTGCTTTGCAGATCCCTCCTGCTTGGAGATGGAGTTGTCTGTTTGATCAGTAGAGACTCTTGATGGCTTATGATGGTATCAAAGGCACCTTTGAATACAGATTACCTGCAGTTTGGTCCTGTTCACATTATAATTCTTAACATTTATTTCAATTTACTTTTTCATTCAAATTTCACACACCTCTCCTTGACTGTGAACTTGTACAGTAATTTCAAAATATATTCAAAATAAATCATCAAATATCAAAACAAATACAGCCTGCTCATATAAGTTGCAATGATATTAGTAAACATAACTGTAGTAGGCAGCAGTCCAACGTCTCTCTAGCAGGAAATAATTTTCTAATGTTTCAGCCCAACAGCTTCCTTTAAAAAGCAGTGTTTAGACCCTAGGAATTATCTGTAAGCATAGTTCCACTACAAGTGGTCTAGGTTTTACTTGCAATATTGAACAGGAGGCTACAAGAACTAATAGTTTGAACGAAGTGGAGGTACAGCACAGTTGTATTGGACACTAAGGGTAAGGTAGGAGGGAGCAGAAAAGCATGTCAGAATAATGACTCTTGTCTGGTTTGTGAAATACGATCTTTGTCTTTGATACTATAAGTTCTGAGAGTATCTGTTTGGATTAAATGCCTGCAGCATGGGTATTTCCATAGCAAGGAAGTCAACTGAGATGAAGCATACTGCAGCAGCACTGGTGGGGAGAAAGACTAAATTACTAATTTCATTTCTAAACATGAAAATAAATTGTGAGGGCTATACACAACTCACCATTGAACTTTGTTAAGGTTGACATGCAAATGTGCAACTCCTACAGGATTGAAAATTCATAAAGCTCTGTCTGTCCACACAACTACCCAATTTTATTGAGGCTAGGGAAAAAAGATGCACACAAACCAGTTTAAGTCATCAGAAACTGGTTTAAACCTGTAACAGAACAGAACTTCAGTGCACATAAACCAGTTTCAAAATGGCTGAAACTGGTTTAAGATAAACCTGGTTGAATGTAGTATTAGACTTAACTAATTTGGGTCAAACCAGTTTATGAAACTTCTGTCCCAGGTCCGTTCTTGGTTCAAGTTAAATCACAGTTCCCCAGCATGCTTTGCAGCCCTGTATTGTGCTGTGCTGTGCTGTCTGCGCCAGCAGAGAGGGGCGGGGTGGGGGGAGGAGGCAGGGACTCTTCCCCCCCCCCCGCCAAACACCAACTGTGGTCTGGGGCCAGGGAGGAGGGCTAAACTTACCTTCCCCCAAGTACAGAGCTGCCATGCTGCTGAACTTGCTGAAACTTACTACTGGATGCAACTGTGGACTACAAATCCCAGAGGCACCTGAAAGAGGAAGTGAAGAACAACCCTGGAGAGTTGTTACTGTGATTCTGGACTACAAATCCCAGAGACCTCAGGGGCAACAGAAAGAGGAAGCAAACACACAGCCCATGCTGGCTACAATCCAGAGAGGCATGCTCCACTGCCCCCTGGCTTCTGGCCTGAGACACTGCAGGCTGATTACAGGGAGATCAAGGCCTTTCAAAAGTGAGGAGGGTCAGTCTCACCTTCCTTGTGTGGGAAGAATGCACGAGTTAAATAGATTATAACATGCCATTAATCTAATATCAGGGATGGCACCCAACAAACCAGTATATACAGACAACCCACAGACTGTACCTATGTTCACAAGATCAGCAATCATCCCAAGCACACCAAACAAGCTGTTGTCTACAGCCAAGCCTTCCGATACCACTGCATCTGCTTGGAGAGCACTTGATGCTCACTTGATCAGCCTAAAATCTGCCTCTATACAACAAGACATACAAAAAACTAGAACTCTTGGTTCCAAAATGATACCTTGTGTTAGACCAACTGGAAAATGGCAAGAAAATTGTCCTTTTCTGCAAGCTTTTGGGATCAAAGTCCCTTCGTCAGGCTCTGGGAAAAGTGTAGATGGTACAAGATGGTAAAAAGTCCCCATAGGTAAGAAATAAACTTCATTTTTGCACAGAGGGAGCTGAAGATGGAAGTCTGTCCCTCTGGGTCCATGAGAGTGTCTTTGTGAGCTGTGTTGAGTAGCTCTTTATACAACAAGGACACTCCAGTAGAGAAATAAACCATACATTTGATAGAGCTACCCAAATACCCTGTACTAACTTGCTACAATACAAAAAGAAACCATTTGTGGTTACCAGCCATCCCACACTGGAACTGATCAGAAGAATCACCAAACAGTTGCAGCTTATACTCAACAAAGATCAGATACTGAAAGAAATATTCCCAGACTCTCTATTCCTAGTTCTCAAACAGCCCCCTAATCTTGCCTAACTCATCATCAAGAATCGGGTTTTTTCCATTGCCCATTTCCTGTGGAAAATAACAGTTTTTTTCTCCTTTAAAGGAGCAGGGAGAAAAGCTTTAAAGCAAGAAACCACTGGAGGTGGGGGGAGAAGGAGGGAACTGACGTGGGGGAGGTGGGGTGGAGGCTTAGAGCAGGAGAGTAAAAATGTGAGGGGATCCCATGGCATAGGGAGGAGGGGAAGGAGCAGGCCTGGCAGGAAACAATGTAGAGAGGGCACTGGTAGACTTCCAAATTGCTTTAAAATTGTAACTATATTAATAAAACAGTGTTTGACTGATACCTGTGTATATATAGTAACATTTCATTTTAATTGTGATAAAACATGGATTTTGGAGGTTTTTATCAAAGAATTTTATGGGTTTTTTATTAGAGAATTTTGGATTTCTTAAGAAAGAGAACCAGGATTCCTGCTTATCAGAAGCAAACTCTCCACTGCCTAACAGACCTCAAGTGAAATGCAGCCTTGCCTTGTCAATAAATGCCTAATCTGTCACCAGACCTCTCCTGCCACTACTATCAATACCCCCACCCAGAGCTGTCCCTTGGGTGGGGGTGGGGAAATCAGAGCAACTGCCCTGGGCCCCGTGCTTTGGGGGTCCCGCAGACAGTGCCGTACAGGCCCCAAGGGTGTCACCACTCCACGTGGCCCCTGCACACCACCGGCTTCACGCTCTGGCTGCTCACCAACCCCTCCCTCCCCTGCACCAGCCGATATGCCCCGGGCCCCCTAGGCTTGGCTCTGCGCCCCCCCCCGCCCCCCGCGTAAAAAAAAAATCCCATCAGAATCCTTGATTCCTACACGTACTTGTCCAAAAATGTGATCTAACTAGGGCCCTACCAAATTCACAGTGGAAGTGGGTTGTGAGGTGCCTCCTTTAATCTTGCAGATTCTCCTATATGCCCCCTCCCCACACTGTTGCTGATTGGCTGAGAGGCCCCGGTGGCCCTGCTGGTTGTTGTCAACAAGCTGGGAGGCAAAAAACAATGCCATATTTAAAGCTGCAGTTTTCTCCTCCCTGCCAATCAGGATCAAGTAGTGGGGCCCCTCTGCCAATTTGTGGGGGTGGGGCATGCAGGGGAACCTGTAAGATTAAAGGACCTGCCCTGCAGCACACTTCTGCCATGAATTCGGTAGGGTCGTGGGTAGACCTGAGCCAGTGCAACGATTGCTTTCATGGCAATTATGTGAGTGAAACTGAAATTAAACAACAATTACACACCAGAATGTACTCTCACAAAAAAATATAAAGGACGGGCATGCACACACATGTACGCCCCTCCCCATTAGGAGCACAATTTTCACAGAACAACCACCCTCTCACCTTGTGCTCAAGGGAAATGTACCCAACACCTTTAAAAGGTGAACTTGGATACAACAATTCATTAGGTGGCTGGACACTAAGAACCAGGGACTAAATGTAGATATCAGGTTTATGGCACATTATAATTTATTCAGCTCCTGAAT
Organism: Alligator sinensis; assembly: GCF_000455745.1. Classification (NCBI taxonomy): domain Eukaryota; kingdom Metazoa; phylum Chordata; order Crocodylia; family Alligatoridae; genus Alligator; species Alligator sinensis. The sequence continues at coordinate 844,993 of NW_005842231.1, read as the reverse complement.
TCAGTATCATTCTAGTACTAATGTAACATCTTTCATGTGATGCAAGTTCAGTTGTTTTAGTGAGCCATTATTTATTTTTGAAGTTTCTTACTGTTTGTTTTTTTTATTATAGCACAAACTTTCTGTAGAGTAAGATGGAAAGCTGCTACCACAAGCATGGTTTTTGCTATAGCAGTTACAGTAATGTTTACTTTGGGTCACAGTGTAATTCAGTATGTCATGTTACATTAATCTGATTTTTCATTAGTACACCTTAACACATTTTAGTAAGGGTTATTGATTATCCTCTCCATTTTACACATGTAAAACCTGAGGCACCAGAGTGAATGTTTATACAATTAAGAATAATATCATATAGCTCTTAAATAGTGCATACTATCACTAGATCTCAAAGCACTTTGAGAGAGGGATCTCATCTCCGGTTCACATTTTTGTAAAACTTTAGGTGTTGAACCTCTTTCACATGCCCTACCTAGTAGGTCACATTCCCTTGTGTAATAAATCAACAAAAACTATGGTTCGAGAACACGTTCTATTTTTTTTAACATTGCCCTGAAAACAGATTTCAAATGAGAAATTTCTTTTTTAAATCTTTAAAAGTTTATATCTTTGGTGTTTATATTTTAGTGCAAATGTTTGATTGAAATATTTGTATAATTTTTTAATGATGCTCCACACATTTTTGTCCATACCATCTAGCACTGCTATTTAAGAGATGGTGAGCATGCTACAACACTTAGGACTTGTGCAGGACCTTGCTTATGGGTTTTCTGCTTTTGATTGTTTATGAAGCCTTGGACACTCAGGGTATTGGACTAAATTGACTATTAATTTGTTTTGATACAGTGATTGCCATTTTTTCTTTTGCTCTTACAGCTTCAGCACCATAACTTTTTACTCATACATATTTATCTTTTTTTTTTTTTTTTCATGGCCAAATGTGGCACAAGTACTTCCTGAGCCCACAAGTTATTGTCTTTCCAGTACTATGAAATAAGGCTTGCTCTCAGAATAGACCACATTTTGGTATCATTCTTTCTCTCAGCCATCAACCTTTTGGCTAAGTAAAGTTGCATATTACGTCCTCCAGAATCTATTGCAGCTACTAATCCAGAGGACTGCTGTAGGATGACCTGGCATACTACTGTTATACATGAGCTGAGCAGACTGTAATACTACTAACATTGTGGAGAGGAAGGTTACAATCAGGTTTATTCCTAGTTGCTGAGAGGCAGGCAGTAAATCTGGGATTAGAACTTGAACACATGCCTGGCAGTACAAAGTATTGTTTTATCAAGCCAACTTCTGTATGATGCCTTAGGGCAGGGTTCAGTCATGTTTCAAAGCTGGGGAAGGAGGAAGTGCTGCTTTATTAGACTTTAGCTCCAAGTGCAGGCCTCTTTCAACCTAGCCTGCACCTCAGTCATCACCCTCTCCTCCTTACCACCTGGCAGCTCTGCCACCACTACTGCTTCTCACTGCCAAAATGCCACAAAGTCCCCTGGCTCTGCAGGCTGGATCCAGCCCACAGGTTGCTGACCCCTGCTTTAGAGCAGACACCCTGTCCTTCAAAACAATATAGGCAATAGAAAAAGGGTTTTTTTTCTTGCTAAATTCAATGTTCCAATATGTTATACTGTTTAGTGTACATTGATTAATTGTATGGATTTTGTGTTCATATAAAATTCATCCTGTTCATAGTGTGATTTTTTTTTTTTTCTCCTCTTTAGTATAATGCTTCACCACAGCAGCAAAGAGAAATAATTAAGAGTAGGAGTCTGGACAGGAGGCTACAAGAACCAATAGTTTTAACCAAGTGGAGGCACAGCACAATTGTATTGGACACCAATGATAAGGTAGGAGGAGCAAAAGAGCATGGTAAAATGAATGACCATTTTCTGGTTTTTGAAACGTTTGAAATGCACAGATTTCTAAAGGATTTATTTGGTGATTTTTTTTTTTTTTTTTTTTTTTCCCCTGTGTTGTAAACCATATACTGAGTATACATTTTCAGTAAAACCATGGGTAACTTCTTAAACTGTTATCTTTTATTTGATTGTTTTTAATCCAGATCTATTTTTGTACATTCACTGATTTATACTTTTTACTCAGAACTGTTTCCTTAAATCTTCTTTTGACTGGCTGATAACTAGCATTAAATTTAAGCTTTGCATCTACAAAAACATTTCTTCTAATTAAGAACCACTTGCATTCTGGTGTAAACAGGGAGAATAATCAGCAATCTTAATTTAAGCCCTTTGTATATATTCATAGTTCTTATGTAAAATACACCAATACTTTGTATCTGAAAGTGAACTGTTGGCAGTAGGGATATACCATATTTACCTAAATCTAAGACAGCTGTGAATTTAAGATGATTCACAAATAATTACATTCTATACATGGAAAATTATAAATGTATTATTATAATTTTTTCTGAAAAAAATCTAATTATAGTGGAAACTTGCCTTAAATTCATCCCCCACCACTGCTGTGGTGGGGAAAGCAGTGGCAGAAGGTGAGGGGCAAGAACCCTGCCCCTTGCCTCTTCTGTGCCTGCCCCACTGTAGCCTGCCCCCCAACTCTTTGCCTTCTGTGTCTCTGCCATCCACTCCCTGCCCCCTCCATGCCTGCCACTTACACACTCCCTGCTCCCCTCCCCCTCCCCCCATCATATACCTTCTGCTGCAGCTCTACTCTGGCTTCTGGGCAGTCGGCATTAGCAGTGGCTCTAGCCCCAGCCCTGCCCAGGAAGGAAGAAATGGTGGCAGCTCTGGGCCAGGGCTGGAGGGACCAGAGGCAGAGCCAGAAGGTAACTTGGCTAGGGGGCAGGCTGCATGGTGTACCCTGCACTCCCCCTGAGTCGCAAATGCAGGTCTTCACCTTTTTTCCTCCTCCCCCACCCTGCAGTCTCCCCCTCACTCTTCCATCTGTGAACCCCTCCCCTGCCAAAGGAGCCATCTCCCAGCCTGGGGTAAGTGCAGATCATCTCTGGCTTGATCCCTGAGCTGGGGGCCGAAGTTGGAACTGAGCTACTGCCTGTCCTGGGTTACTACTTGAATCGAAGACAAGGCTTCTTTCCTGCCACATTGACTGTGTGGGGAGAGATGGGGGAGGGAGAAGCCTTTTCTTGGATTTGAGTAAATATAGTAATATGAAAACACTGATTTAGTACAAAGAATTTATAGCCTGCTTTTTCAGTGGTTTAAATTGGCGTCAATGTCTCACTAATATTGGGCATACGTAGTTAATTGCCAAGTTAAATAATCACCTTTAAGATGGGAGTACCCGTAGAAATATGTAGTGGCTTAATTCCTTTAACAATTCTTCTTTGATTTTTTTTATTGACTTAGTTTTAGTTTTGAAGCAGGCTTCAACTTGGATCATTTTGAGGAGGAGCTAGCTTTACTAGAGGTGCACCAATACATCGGTTCGATATTGGATCAGCACCGATATAAAGAAAAATGACTATATCGGAAATCAGCCTGATGTGACTAATAATTTGGCCAATAAATGCCTGTGCGTGCATGCACGCAGTTGCAGCACAGCACACAGGCAGCAAGGAGCACAGCACAGCCCAGCAGCTTGGAGAGCTGTATGCAGCTGGTAAGTCTGTTGTGGTAGAAGGGGAGAGGGGAGGGAAGGTGTAGCTGGGCAGATCAGTGCCCCCCATGGTAAGGGAGGTAGTGGGGCTGGGGTAGGTGCTGCCCAGCTGGGGTGGTGCAGGATGTGGGATGGAGCCATGGCTCGTCCAGGGACCATGGAGAGGGGGAGTATCTCCCGCTGCTATGTGCACCCTGGGAGGGCATGGAGGGGAGGGGCATATGCACCTGAATCTGCATGGGGCAGGGCAGGCTGCAGCTGTGGGCTGGGGTGGGGGTTGTGCCAGGTTCTTCCTGGCAGAGGGGGCTGGGCCATGCTTCACTCAGGGCAGGCGGCAGCAGTGCTGAGAGGGAACTATGGAGGGTCTACAGCAAAATTTGGGATGGCACCCCCAGCCCGCATCTGCCCTCCCTGGGTGCACACAGCAGTGGAAGCCGCTTCCCCTCCCTGCACCCCACCCGGACGAGCCACAGCTTTGCCCCACCCTGGCTGGACAGCACCTACCCCAGCTCCCCTCCCCTCCCCCCTGCCCTTCACCACAGAGGGCATTGATCTGCACCCTCACTCCCTTCCCTCCCCTCTCCCCTTCAACCACAACAGATTTACCAGCTGGACGCAGCTGTATTGGAAACTGGATCGGTATCAGCCGATATGCCTCCTTAATAATCTGCTATTGGTATCAGCCCCCAAAATCTCAATCAGTGCACCCCTAAGCCTTACTTAAATTCATGGTACGGAAAGTGCTAATGACTCGGTTTCAGTTGCTTTTCAGAGGTCAACTGAGAGTTGAATGGTCCTCATTTCCTCTCAAGTTCATTTTAAAAGTTGTTTCCTACACTGTTTATTAGAACAGTCTCTTTAGTACTTGACAAAATGCATCTTAAGCAAAACAGCAGGGACAGGTCTCCTAGCTGTTCCTTTACATCTTCTGTATGATTTATAGTAGAATCGGGATTTATTTCAACCATATCTTCCAGTAAGTTACACGTTTATTAATATTAATGGTGAGAAATCAAATCTTGCTTAGCATTCAGAGCTAGCAGTCGGAGGATTGATGTTAATTGCAGGTAATTTTGCAATATAATGTAAAATCTTCAATCTGCGTGCTCCCCTGCTTTTCAAAAAAGCATTGGGAAAAGTAGATACTTTGGAAATTGGATCTTCACAGGAGACGTAAACATAAATTAGCATCTTTACTGTCATAGACCTTGAAGAAAGAAGTGAGGGGTTGTTCTATATAGCCTCAAATGCCCAAAAGAGTAATTTGACGTTTACTAAGATTAAATCAGAATACACTTTTGTTCATGTTACTTGTGTCCTAAGTTGTTTTTCCTAAAACATCAGTATTCTTTACCTTACAGCTTGAATGTTAACACACCTTACAGTGTCTAAACATTCTGCTACTGTTAACTCTGGGAGAAAAAGCAATCTTGATATAATATGTATATCCAGCATGATTGCAAATGATTGTGTGGTCGAATGGATCAAAATAAACCTTACTGTAGAGCAAGAACAGAGAGCTGAGGCCAATATGAAAGGAAATGGGAAGTAGTAATCAGCTGTTTAAAAATTAGGGTTGCCCTCACAATATTGCTAACTGTTTTACTCTGCACTATTAAAGTGTAAAGTGGCATGTCTACAAAACTAATCTGACTTATCAAACTTTGTGACAAGCACCTAGAAAATGGAAAGAAGAAATATTTTCCACCAAGACAAGAAGGAAGTCTCTCTTAATAATAAGAAGGAAGTCTCTCTTGCATGTAATACCACCACTGAAAATCTGTGGGGAAATACCACATAAAGCTTTTCAATGCAGAATGATCACAGACCATATTAGAGAAAACATTATTTTTTCCCCCCCATTTGGTTGACTTTGATCTTCAGAAATTTAGTATTTTTTCTTTTTGATACATAATTAATATGTAGCTCACAAATCCAACACTCTGTGATTTCACTTATGCCCTCAAGACATAGTCGGCCTTGGATTGCAGGAAAATTAATTAAAATAGTTCAAAAAATTAATCCTAAATCTATTAAATTATTTACATATTAAAGTCATTTCATCTTTTTGGTTACCAACTAAGCACAGGCATAATTCTTATTTATAGTTGGGACAAATACCCAAGAATACCCCAGGCAAAATTAATATCCAGAACCTGATTTTATTTTGACAATGTAGGTGAATTTGTAAAAGACTATTGAAAAAGCCTCCAATAAGTTCTACTTCTTAGGAAAATGAAAGCATTGTTGTACAGCATGGTGGTATTGTTAAGATTCTGCTTCAATAAACATACTAGGTTGACGTGGACATGATTTCATTCTATAAACCTTGTAGGAGCACCTCCTTCAACAAACAGTTATATCAGTATCTCATTATGTTATCTGTGCTTTAAAACACAGTGCATAGTCCATGACTCACAATATGAAATGCGATACTGGAAAGGAAAAAATGTAATTGAAGAATGAGCAGTGCTGCTGTTCAAAAGAGTAACTCTTTGTATTATTTAACTTCACTTTTTAGGATTCTCCATCTGCTTCCAAGACAAGCTTCCCTGAAAATGAGTCATCTCCTTCTTCACCAAAGCACCAAGCCACAGTCAGTATTGAAGTTATTTCACAATATATACTGTAATGACTGGGCAGCTAGTGAATAAAATAGTTTGAGAGCAAGTCATGGGGTTTAAATCTTGCCAACCTCTGGCCTAAAGGTATACCACTAGCCCAAGAAGTCAGAGATCTGGGTTGCAGGCCCTCTGTCTGAGGGGGTTTCATACCTAGGTCTCCCATCTGCCAGGAGAGTGCTGTAACCATTAGGACTATAGGTTGGGTTTTGGATGGGTGGAGTTTCCACTCCTGTTGCAGCTGATCTACTGTTTAGAAAGGAATACAGAACTAATGAGGAAGAGGAAGCAGTAGGGAACTTCTCTTCAGTAATGAAGATGGACACATGCACACACCCCTGCCCTGGGTGAGGGAAGATCTGGGGCCTGGCCTCTGTTCCACAGATTATTTATATATATTTTACATTTGAAAGTTATCCAGCAAATATTGGGATCTGAGACTGAAACCCAGAACTCTAAAAAAGGTCTAGGAATGCCTACTAGACTGGGCCTTAAGGGGTTTTGGTATGAAGATGCCCGATTTGTGAATCCTAAATTGTATCAAGCTACTCAGCATTTTGCAGGTAATGCTGTATGTATGTAGTTGCAGAACTTTCAGTGTTTCAAGATTTCTGGAAAAAAACTAGTGTATCTGGTCTCTGTGCTCAAATAACTAGGGTTTTTATCGATTTATTTATTTATTTTTATTATTATTATTTTTTAACCTGGACTAACATGCCTAAATTTTGCATTCTGGTCACTAATACTTTTTTTTGGTGATCTGGCCCCTAGTGTGAATGAGCAACATCCCTTCTGCTGTAGTATTTTTAAGCACGGGAAGTATAACTAATTTTTTGTGCTCACCAATGCAACATCAATTTTGTCATCTTTATGGTCTGTCTATTAATAGATATTGGTTTTAGGTTAAATTTTAAATAATTTGTGAAACAATATAAAATTTAGTTCTGGAATGTGAAAAACATTGAGGTGTTCCTTTAAAAAAAAATCCATATATTATAGCATTAGGAATTGTTGATGCATGATTTTAATGATTTGTTAGTATTTGTTTTGGGAGCATGAAGGCACCATTTTTTCTCATCTATCACAATGCACCAGTGTATAGATTGAAAACCCTACTACTCATTTACAGTGATCTATTCTATGCTGCTTATTTTATGATTTTTTAGATTACTGTGAATATAGGCAGATTTTCCTTAGTGTATTTACTAAGTTTCTCTCAACAAGTAAATCTTTTGTCTTAGTGCACAAGCAAAAAGTGCTGCTTATTTTACTTCAGATGTTTTAAATATGGCACAGTTTTTGAGGTATTATAATTATCCTTAGTAAATAATGCACTACTTGTCTTAGACAGCAGAAAAATGCTGGTTCTCCAGCAAATTCAGTATTTTCCTCTATTCTGTTCAGGTTTGCACATCCACAAAGAAAGCTTTTTAAGTCTTTTTGCATTGCTTGAGCCTTAATTCATTTTTCCTTGCTATTTTCCCATGGGACTTTACATTGGCACTCCCCCATTCCCCTGATTAATCAGACCTTTATTTTGTTTATTTGCTGCTGGGGAGAATTCTTCCTATTGGTAAGATTGATATCTGTGTTGTCCAGGCGCATCTAAGGTGGATGCAGATAGTGAGTTTTTGTGTTACTAATAATTTACTATGAATAATTAGTGATAGCATGTGTCAGCATGCTGTAGTAACATTGAAAAAGCAGAGGAAGATACTCTGAGGGATTCTACTTGAACGTTAAAGTCTTAGAAGGTTTATTTGCAATTTATATGAATATTAGGTATTGTTTGTCATAGATCACTAATGACGTGACAAAGAATAGGCTAATTGCAGAGACGGGGGGAGGGTTGTAAACCATTTTCTCAACTGAACCAAACCAGCGCTGGAAAAGGTCATTTTTCAATAGATGTCTTGACTAAAAGGAAAAATTGTTGAAATGTCCCATTTTTCACATTTTGTAAATGAAAAATTCTGTTTTCCTATTTTGAAATTATTTCATTTAAAATTTGATTTAATCATGTTTGTGCATGTGTCTGTTTATATATAGCTATATATCTATTTATATAGATATACTGTATATCTATCTAGATAGATATATATCTTTATATCATCCCTGAGGTTTCAAGAAAAACTCCCCATCTCTTGAGTCAGGCAAAAGCAACAGTCTTGGAAGTTTTAAAGCAGCAACACATACCAAAATTTCAGTTAAGACCAAGGCATTTTAAAAATATATTTATATTTATATTTGTATTTATATTATATTTGCTGTTTGAAAACTTCCAAGACTTTTGCTTTTGCCTGACTGTAGAGATGGGGAGCTTCTCTTCAAATCTGAAGGATTTTTCTGTGCAAGGAAGTTATGCTACTGCTAGGCAGAAAACTGTAGTTCAGTAGATTAACAGAAATCAAGTTGGGTCGAGACTGTCCATAGACTGTGTCATATTTATCTTAAATTATTGTTGCATCTTTGAGTAAAATAAGCATTATTTGAAGGATCTATGAATAAATCCTACCAGCCTCACACAATCAAAAATTATAAAACAAAACGAAAGGTCTGGAAGACAGGTTTAGTTCTGTCCCTTGTTTCATCTATGTAAAGCATCCCAGCCAAGTCAGCCAAGTACTTGTCTATCAACAAGTCTATTAACATCTCCCAAATATGGGGATTCCTTAGACGTTCCAGTGCTTGATCATCTTATAGTTAGAAAGCTCTTATATGCAAGCTAAAATTTCTCTTGTTGCAGTTCAAGATTTGCTTCTTGTCCTGTCACCTGTTGAGATGACAAATAGTTGATCATCATTCTTTTTATAACACCTTTGCTTGTATTTGAAGACATATCAAGTCCTCCTTTCAGACTTCTCAATAAATAATCTTGGTTCTTTCAACCCATCCATGAATGTAGATAGTATAGGCAGTAACACCCTAAAAATTTTATCTGAGATAGAATCCTTGTGGATAGAAATTCTGTGCTTGAATAAAAAGAACATACCATGTTTATATAAATCTTAGATGATGATAAATGTAATATAACTCCCCAGTAATTAGAATCTATACATGGAAAATTTATAAACTTGTTATAATTTTCCATGTATAGAATCCAAGTATTGGAGGGTTGTCTTTAATTTATCCCCCCCCCCAACTGCTGCATAGGGGCAGGTGGGGAGGTCAAACAGCTTGTGCCCTGCCCCTCCCCATGCCTTGGGTCCCCCTCCACCCCTGCTGCCCCTGTGCTTCCCTCTTCCCCTCCTATCCTTGCTCTATGCCAGCAGGCTACATCCTCATTCTAGTCTGGGACAGAGCATGGGCCCCACCCAACCCCTGTAGCAGCCATGCAGACTGTGCGCTGCTGCTCCAGAGCCAGGGTGGGCCTGTTCTCAGTGCCCCAGTTTGCAGTGTATGTATGGAGCAAGGGGAGAGGGCTAGATGGGGGAGCAGCAACTGCATGGTGGGGAAGAGGGTGCAGTGTACAGAGAGGGCAGTGGGAGTAAGCAACAACTGTGCTACAGCCCTGATCACGTCAGAGCTGGAGCCTGAGCTACAGCAGCTGCCTCTTCCCACCCCGCCTTTCCAGCCCCGTACTTGAGTCTAAGATAAGGTGCTTTTCCTCCCATGTTAAATGGGGGGGACTTAGAATCAAGTAAATACGGTAGTTCTAGGATTGTACTACTGATTACCTAATCAGGAAAGTGAAGGTGATTATTAAAGGCTCAGTGAGATTAGAGAAGCTGGTAAAATGGAACAAACAATAATAATGGGAACCTTCGACTATCCTCACATAGACTGAATAAGCACCTCATCAGGGCAAGATGCAGAGATAAAATTTCTGGATGTGGTAAATGACTGTTTTGTAGAACAGCTCGCCTGGGAACCCACAAGGGAAGAAGCAATTCTAGACCTAAACATGCAGGCCCTGGTTCAAGAGGTACCAGTTGGTGAGCCACTGTGTAATAGCAACTATAACATAATCACATTCAACATTTTAGCAGGAGGGAGTAAGCCAAAAAAGTCCACCATGCCAATATGCAACTTTAGGAAGAGTAATTGCACAAAAACGAGGAAATTAGTTAGGAAGAAGTTTAAAGGAGCATTCAAAAACATAGACTTGCAGGTAGCTTAGAAGCTGTTTAAACAGCAGTGGCTCAGGAAAAGCATGTTTCACAAATTGAATAAGGGAAGCAGAAGACCACTAAAATCCCTGCGTGGTTTAATAGGGAGTTAAGGAGGCCCTCCAAGGCAAAAAGCATCCTTCAAAAAATGGAAGGCATACCTAAATGAGTAGAACAGGAAAGCTCACAAAATAGAACAGGTCAAATATAAAAGTGAATTAAGGCAGGCCAAAACATAATTTGAGGAGGATCTAGCAAAAGATACTAAATTTAACAATAAAAACTTTAAAAAATGCATCAGAAGCAGGAAGCCAGCTAGAGAATTGCTGGGACTATTATATGTCCAGAATGTAAAAGATGCCCTTAGGGATGACAAAACCACAGTAGAGAAGCTAAGTGAATTCTTTGCATTGGTGTTTATCACAGAAGATACTGGGGAAATTCCCAAGCTAGATCAATCCTTTGTAGTATATAGGTATGAAGAGTTGGACCACGTTAAAGTCACAACAGAAGAAGTTTTAGAACAGATTAAACAAAAGGAAATGCTGATAAGTCACCAGGACTGGATGGCATTCACCCAAGAGTTCTGAAGGAATGCAAAAGGTGAAATTATAAAGCTTGGTAATACTTAATGTAATAAAACTATTGTTACAAATGGCCTCTGTGCCAAAGGACTGGTGGCCTGCCAATGTGACACCCACCTTCAAAAAGAACTCTTGAGGTGATCCCGAGAACAACAGATCTTTGAGTCTCGCTTCATCCTGGCAAGTTGGTAGAATGTATAATACAGAATAGCAGTCACACGGAGAAATAGGATCTACTAGGGAAGAGGCAGCATGGTTTTTTGTAAAGGGAAGTCCTGCCTCACCAATCTGTTGGAGTTCTTTGTGGGTATCAGCAAGCATGTGAACAAAGGGAATCCAGTTGACAATATATTTGGACTTTCAGATGCCAAAAGCTTCAAAAAAGCAAAAACAAACCATGTAGATTAGTAAAGTCAAGGTATATCATATTCACTGCTCTTCCTCCTGTTGGCTACAAATGCCCAACTCGGGATCCTTAAAATTCTAGTTTATTAGGCAGATTGAAACACTGTAATCATAAACCTTGGGGCTGGTCCCCACACACACATGCACACACATACACACACACAGTAGCAGGCTACAGAGTCAGGTATACCTATCCTACAAGCGTTGGAGTCTGTCGTTGAGGCTTCTTTCAGCGTGGTCTTATCTTCCAGAA
>NW_005842231.1:831300-833344 GCF_000455745.1 Alligator sinensis | reverse complement strand
AGGGCTCGTCCGCATGTACGTGCAGGTTTGGGAGTCCGTTGATGAATTTAGAATAGGGCTCTGGGAGCGGTTGATCTGGAGATATTCAGCCCAAAAGTTGGTCTCTGGCGTTGATTAACTCAGGCCAGGGCTTCTAGCCTTTGATCAGTGACGTTTAGAGATTTCCCGGTTGTTACATTGTCTTCTATTGAGTTCTTCCCTTGGTTGATCTGCAGCTTCCCAGGTGTTAATTGCTGTGTGCTACCTTGTTACACATTCAATCACTGATTCACTCGCTCTTTCAGGGGCCAGCCTGATACAGAGAAGGACAGTTTGATTCCTGCCCTTGTTAACATTGTTACAATGTATAACTTACTAAAACACATTTAGTTGAAAGTTGAAAGGTGAGGAGTATAAAATATAAGCTACAAATGCCATGGCACACAAATAGATAAAAATACCAAACTACAAGGGGAGACACAAAATGCACACACAAATTTTAAAACACAATTCCTTATCTTAAAGTGAAAGAAAGAGGAAGGAAGAAAGGTAGAAAAAGAGAAATATATCCAAAGAAGGGAGAGCAAATGCAGGCAAGAGGAAAAGGGGGCTTTCTGCTACACTACTGCCTTTCCTCCATCCACAAAGCCAGTCACCTTGTCATAGAATGAAATCAAGGTGGTTAAGCTGGATTTCATCTTGACAAACCTTTGTTGGCTATTCCTTATCACTTTATTTCCTGTGTGCTTAGAAATAAATTCCTTGAAGTGCTTCAGTCTCTTTCTGGGTATCAGGGTTAGATTGAAGTTATAATATGGATTTTACTTTACTTTAAAATTTTAGTGTTGTACATCGAATTTTTAAAGTTTGACAGATGTAAGTCTGATTTGGTATGAAGTGCTATGGAGTGTACGCTAAAGCTTTTTAGGTTTTGTTTTCTCTCTCCTGTCTTGTATTCCACAAGTACTATCCATTTTAAAGACAAGATTTAGACTAGAATGCTGCAGGGACTGTAGTATTTTTTCATTGACCCTATGTTGAGGACATCTTGTTATGACTGTGTTAATTTAGATTCTTTCCCTAGTTGATTGTGTCATCTCATAGTTTAATGTCTAAATTAGGAACTGTTACTGAAAGGAATTTGATTTTGAAAGTTTTAATTGAGCATTTCTTTAGCTCCACTCATTGGTTGGACCAGGGATTAGCAACATTTTTTGGGGCAAGTGCCAAAAACCTGGCAGCCTGGAGTTTGAAGATGTTGATGTGCCAGGGGTGGATGGCAGGGAGCTGTGAGGGGGCCTGATCATGGCAGCACAGTCCCGGCCCCTTCCCCGCCTCCTGCTTGGCACATGTGTAGCCACCCAGCAACAAGCGGGGCCAGTGCAGCCGCTTGCAAGCTCACAGCTACCAGGGATCCTGGGCTGCTCACAGGAGGCAGCTACAAGCCTGAAAGTAGCTGCGCTGGGTTCTAGAGCCGTACCCTCCGTGTTGTCAGCGGAGGCTGCAGACATGTCTTGGGGAGCACAGCAGGGAAGGGGCTGGGGCACTGGGGTGGAGGGTGTGGCCCCTTCCCTGCTGCAGGCTAGGCGCTGGCGGCACGCGCAGGGACAGTGCAGACCCCACCTGGACCCATTGGGCTGCGGAGGGGAAAAGAGCCACGGCCCATGTTTGTGCTACCCTGCGGCAGCAGCCTGGCTTCCAGCTCAGTGCAGCTGGAGCAGGGGCTGGCAGTGTGGTTAGGTATGGCCTGCTGGCATGCGGGCATGAGAGGAGGAGCCCCCTGGGACCACCCAAGGCAGTCACCCCTGCAGCACTGCTCCCCACCTGTGAGCACCTTCCTTTGGCCTTGCAGTTAGACTCCCTTGGCCACTGTGTGGACAAGCTTTGTGGTGAGAGGAGACATGGCTGGGGGCCCAGAACTGCCCTGCTGGAGACATCCTGTTTGTGGCTGCTATGCTAATACAGCTCGCCCAGCCCTTTGCAGTCAGACCTGGTGGGATGAGGACAGGGATGGGATCTTGTCACCCTTCACGCCACCCCCCAGCTCGGCCTCCTCCAGTCCCCC
>NW_005842231.1:824749-831290 GCF_000455745.1 Alligator sinensis | reverse complement strand
TGCCAAGCAAAATGGCCTCTTTTGCCATGTTGCCAACCCCTGGTTTGGACTAAATTGAGCTGGCGGAAAGTATTGGTAGAATGAAGATGAAATCCTGTCATTCTCTAATAGTACATATATAAGAGTAATACCCTAAATTTTATTTTATAAATATGCCTGTATATAATCTTAATCTTGCATAACATCTGAAAATATTTAACTTTGTACTTACAAGGGCATACCTTTTGTTAAGTTCTGCCTAATGAATCAAGTAATTTGAACTGCAAATTGATATACATGTTCAGATGTTTCAAGTGCTCTAATTCATAAAACAGCTAAATAGTTTGTAGTTTTAATAGTTAAACCTTTGTATGAAAGGAAAATAATATATAGGCTATCAAAAAATATTTTACCTTTTTTATTTTTAAGCTAAAGTAAATAATGCTTTGTAGACGCAATAGAAAATTTATTTTCAAATATGAGGTATTTGTTAAAATAAATTTAACTCTAAATTCAGTTAATTAGTTAATTCTTCAACTAACCCTGTTTTAAGGATAAAGATGGTAAATATGTCAGCAACAGAGATGTCTTCATATACATACCTCAGTTTCTAATATGCTTCACCAGATAGACAAAGAATTTAAGTCCAGTTAATTATTGAATGTCAGGTCTTGATTTGGGGCAGCTGCCTATTTATTAAATGGTAATGATTAATTCTGTACAGTCATTCCGTTTTTACTCCTCTTGTTACATTGAAGTAGACTAATTACAATTGTGAGTGTCGGAGATGAGCCAAAATTTTCCCAATGCAGGAAGCCTATTACTAGGGAGGGAGCAGGGTTAAGTTTAGGACTTACTGATGGCAAGCTTAAAGAATCTCTTATTTATCGATGTGGTATTTTATTTGATACTACAGGGTCAAGAGAAGTATGGATTATTAAATGTGACAAAAATTACAGAAAATGGGAAAAAAGTTCGGTAAGTCTGTACTTCAATTCTATCTTCTTGGTCTTTATTTTATTGATTTATGAATTGGGTAGTTATCAGTGTAAATAATAGTCGAATAAATATTACGATTTTCATATTAGTAATTATTGCTAAACAGGTTTTTAATATCTTGTTTCCAGGTGGAATTTGTTATAATTTTGTGTAAATTTATCTCAGTTTCACTTTGAGATGCAGCATTTCCCCCACTGCAATAGTAATGATCTTCTCAATAGGCTGAAGACACTAGGCTTTTAACAGTGGTAGTCTGGTATCTAAAGCCCTTGCTGAAGCTTTGTATTACTCGAAAGTACTCAATTATGCTTTGGCTGCTATAATATCCTGAGGCTAGATCAATTAATAATCCAAAGGTTCACCTAAATATTTTTTGGTGTGATTATCCATTATTCACTTCCTAATGTCAGCATAAGTTGATAGTTTAACTAGAAATTTGTTGCCTTCCAAATTGATCTACCCCAGGTTTGGCTGTATCCAGCCTGTTGGGCTACCAGGGGGCCACTGGAAAAAAGGGATGAGGGCTGCTGTAGAACCCCAGAGTGTTCAGCAATCAGCAGCAGGAAGGCAGGCAAGGGCTGGCACAACCCCAGGCCTCCTCCAGCTACTTCGGCCATCACCACCACTCTGGCCCCAGCTAATCAGTTGTCTGCCCCACTGACCTGTGTTAAATCCAGAGCTGGAGTCATCACCAGTGCTTCATGCCAGAGTTCCTGCCCCGGCACAAAATCTGTGTTTGGTTGCTGTTGCTCCATCTCTAGTATGGAGCATGTGGCAAGAGCTGGAGTTAACTGCTGCCACCACATGTATCTGACAGGGGCTGGAGTTGCTGTCACTGCCGGCAGAGCCATCCCATTCCCTGGACTGGATTTGGACCTGGCCTGGGGCCTTGATAGATTTTTTTCAGTACTAAGATTAATTTATTTTCAACACTGTTTTACAAGTATTTTTCTGGGAACAAACTGTGAAATAGAGCCAGTCAGCAGCTGGCCCAGCTATGAAATAGTTAATTATGTTGGACAATGGAGGTAGTTCACATATTTTAAAGCCCTCCCGTGGCACCAGAACTACAGAATTGGCATTTGAAGGATATTAGTTCATAATTCTCACTTGAACAAAACTTTTTTTTTTTTTTAAAGAATGAAAGATGAAATGTTTTACATATCAGTAAGCTACCAAAGGAGTGCCAATCTGCTGTGTGCCTAGAATATGGACTCCTGTATCTGACTTTCAGACTAGATGAGTTATTTCTTCCGAATTTCTCGGATTTTTTTATTTAGTGCCACCAACACGGTTTATAATTTAAATTTATAAAAAATACACAGATGTAGTGAGGCATAAGTTTGGGAATTTTAGCCTCTTTAAAGTATATAAGCTATATATAGGTACATTTTTCCAGTTAATTGATGTATGTTCTTCCATGCAGTATTCTGAAGGTTAACATCTTTAAACTCGCATGCATTTTTTCCTGGCAGAACTTTTAAGTGAAATGGCCTAGGTCTAGTGTTTTCTTTAGTTTCATGGATTTCTGCTTAGAAAGAAGTAATTTGGCCATACTTGCACAAAGAAGACAAGGATTTTGGGGTGCTGACAGATGTGGGAAAAAAAGCGCTTTATTGGAAGGGGCAGCGCATTAGTTCAACCTGGCTCCACAGCATCTGTATAAATTGGGTGATTCAGCGGGGCTTTTTGGCACTTCTATCTAATAGCTGATTCAATTGATAAAAGCGCCAAAAGCCCTGCGGAAGTGCCCAATCTATACAGATGTTGGGCGAGCCGGGTCCAACTAACGCAATGCCTCTTTTAGGCATGTGCTGCTTTCAGCACCAGGGCACGCCCATTTTAAAATACATTTCCATTTGTGGGGAGGGGTTCCCCACATCTGTAAGAAGACTAAATGTTTCTTAGCCATAAAGGGACAGTTGTGAGGAGTGGGGGGTGGTGCTGAGGGATGAATATGGATTTGTTATGCTGCTGGAATAGCTTGCCTCTATTTTCTGCATGTAAATTCTCAAAAGAAATATCCTTTTATTACACATGTAAGTTAATTTGTGTCAGATGTTGAATACCTGGATTCTTTGCTGGTATGGGCTACAGTGCCTTGTTAATCTCAAAATGATGCAGTGTTTTGATATAATTTATTTAGTATCTAGCAGTTTGGGCATAATTATACAGTGTTTTTTTTCTAGTGAAACTGAAGGCTTTCACTGCTATTTAGGTCCGTTTGATTTGGAAACTTTGGCCAGCTTGGGACTATTTAATACAAATTCCTCTCTGTAAACATATTAGTAATTCAGACTTAACTGATATTGCTAACGATCATTGCAATCATTACACTGTTAATTAAGTTAACATGTAAGTCTGCTTTTCAGCAGAGGGCAGATTTTGAAGTAGTTTCATTTTATTTGGAAACAAATATAAAGATTAGTCATTTTAATTGTAGAAAAAACTGGACGTCCTCATGGGCAGTATTACAAGGTTCGTCATTATTGTTCACTAAAACCCAAGGAAGTGGAACTGGCTGGGTAAGTGCTTTGACTATACATCTCTTTGCTTGATTTAATTGTCTTTCTGGTTATGCAAAGTATATTGCAGCTGTCATCTGAAGGGTTGACAATAACAAGATCTATGCATGTAGAAATGAGAATAATAAGGGAGGAGGAAAGGAGTGTAAATACAATTTGTGATGCAGCATCAGAAGCAATCCAAATGTCTTTTTCCCCTTGTATTTGGACATTTTATGAATCACTCACCAGGTCTAAACTTATAAAAGGTTTTTCAAGTGTCTTTAAGTTTGTCTGACCTAAACTGAAAGATAGCATGTGCTCCAGACCAAATATGTCCTTGATCTCTTTCTCACCAGTGGGTTTGTTTAAACTGGATTCTGTTTGGTCTGTCTCACAGTTTAGTTTCTTGAAGAGATTATTTTCACAGCTGAAGGCAATTTGAATGTGCTGTCGTTAATATGATGCAATGACCTCCCTACTATTGCACTGGAAGTTATGAATAATCAGTAATGGCTTGCGTAGGATTAATGAGATAATAGGATCTTATGGGTAAATCAATGTGAAATCAGGTTAAGTCCAGGGAGAAGGCAGAAATTTAATGTTTGGTCATATTATAATCCATGCTTTATCACACTTCTGTTTTGTTTTGTGTCTGTACATTGCAAGTAAAATGTTCATAACCAGTTGACAGTCAATGTGAGAGGCACTGTTTGACGATACCCTGAGACTGACAATTCATATACATTCCAAGCTTAGAAACAGTTATAGTTACAATGACTTTGAATTTTTTTGACTTAGGGCATAGAAGCAGTCTTACGAAGCTTCAGAAAATGTTTTAAATTTTAAATGATATATAGGCCTATTTCGAGTCTAAAGAGCACTTTGAACTGATGACAATTGCAGAGATTGTATTTGACTGGCATGTTCATGCTCCCTGGAGCTTTTTTGTTCTGTCGTCTTTCTGCTGTTTGGCTATTTCTGAGCAGCAAATTGATATTGACAGTATTTTTGAAGCATTTTAAGAGATCAGAAATCTCATCAGTTCTTGCCCTTCTGTTGCTAACTTCAGTACTTTGGTCATGTGTTCTAAAAACACATACATGTTTAAATTTACTTATGGTATTGTTTGTTAGGAAAGAATTTGTTTAGTACTTATCTAGTGGTTACATAATCGCTTATTCTCTTGTGCATTGTTTTGTGACTTCATCACTTTCTTCCTTTTTCTCATCAAGTCATTTTGCCAACGGGGCTCAATTCCTGAGCTCTTGCTCTCGCTGCTTTCTTCTTGGAAAAATGCTCTCAGTCATCGGCCTGCTGTCACCTATGTAAACTCTGACCCTGTTTCAGCTATCAGTGTATGTGTTCTTGTTGCATGCCTCTTGTCACTCATAATGCAGTTTTATTCACCATTAATCTTAAAAGTAAATTTGAAATGTCTTTTTTGACCCAGAATTGTTGAGTTAACTTTCATACCATTTTACATAACACTTTGTTTTCTTTGTATTTTTGTTATTTTTGCTTTAAATTCATTGTTAAGGCTTGTGCTGGTGATCAGTACTGGAGTTCTAATCCAAAATTTACCTATCATTTGAATCACTAGTGTATTGACTAATGAAGAGCGTGATATAATATGTTTTAACAAATTTTAGGGTATGTGCCTAATTCTTTCTAACTACTAACTTAGGATATTTAGAAACTATTTCATGTGCATTTGATTGACCCAGTGTGCTTGAAATTGGTTAATTCTAGCTGTAACTGAAATATATAATGATGACATGACTAAGCGATGCCTAAAGTGATACCCTAGATGTCCAGTTCAGAGGAACTGTAAAAAGATCAGAGACCTCTGAATGCTGTGCAATAAGATAACATATAGAAATGCCATATGAGTTTATAAGGATAGCTTTCTTTTTATGTAGTGAAGATAAGTATGAAAATGTTATATTTTCAGAAAAAGATTAAATAGTTGTAGGTTGTAAAGTTAGCCTGTGGCTGAGGGCAAGTAGTCAGATTATTCTGAAACCAATTGTCTTCAGTTCTCAAGCATTTTCAATGTAAATGATTAAGCTCAAATGCAGAACTTCAAAAACTATTTTCAGTTTTCTTTCATTTTTTCCCTTCGCTGTAGAAGCCAATAAAGCAATAATTTTGGTTCTTTTAAGACTGAATATTGGTGGAAGGAACCTTTTAACTTCCCCCAGAGGAAAGGAAACAGAGCTGTTAATATTTAAATTCAGGATGCAGGCAGATGTTAGGGCCCCATTCCAACCTGGAATGACCAGGTTATGAAACGCCTGGACACAGGAGGAGGGGTGGATGTTGTATACTTAGACTTCAGGAAGGCCTTCGATACGGTATCCCACCCCATACTGGTGAACAAGTTAAGAGGCTGTGACTTGGATGACTACACAGTCCGGTGGGTGGCAAATTGGCTGGAGGGTCGCACCCAGAGAGTCGTGGTGGATGGGTTGGTTTCGACCTGGAAGGGTGTGGGAAGTGGGGTCCCACAGGGTTCGGTCCTTGGACTGATACTCTTTAATGTCTTCATCAGTGACTTGGACGAGGGAGTGAAATGTACTCTGTCCAAGTTTGCAGATGACACAAAGCTATGGGGAGAAGTGGACACGCCGGAGGGCAGGGAACAGCTGCAAGCAGACCTGGACAGGTTGGACAAGTGGGCAGAAAACAACAGAATGCAGTTCAACAAGGAGAAATGCAAAGTGCTGCATCTAGGGAGGAAAAATGTCCAGCACACCTACAGCCTAGGGAATGACCTGCTGGGTGGCACGGAAGTGGAAAGGGATCTTGGAGTCCTAGTAGACTCCAAGATGAACATGAGTCGGCAGTGTGACGAAGCCATCAGAAAAGCCAATGGGACTTTATCGTGCATCAGCAGATGCATGACGAATAGATCCAAGGAGGTGATACTTCCCCTCTATCGGGCGCTGATCAGACCGCGGTTGGAGTACTGCGTGCAATTCTCGGTGCCGCACTTCAAGAGGGATGCGGATAACCTGGAGGGGGCCCAGAGAAGGGCCACACGTATGGTTAAGGGC
>NW_005842231.1:822444-824558 GCF_000455745.1 Alligator sinensis | reverse complement strand
AGGGGGTCGGACTCGATGATCTATTGAGGTCCCTTCCGACCCTAACATCTATGAATCTATGAATAACCCATGGCACTTTTCATAAGGTACCATGAGTTACTCCTTCCCTGCTGCCCCTCACCCCAACCAATGTTCACTTGTTGGGTTGGTTGGGAGGGGGGACTTGGAGACAGTCTCCACCATCCCAAGCCAACAGGCAGGGGCACTGCAGCAGCTTCCCAGGAGGCGGCTGAATGGCCAAAGCTGAAGGGGTGAAGGGCGGGGGGGGGCGGCGGGAATGAAGCCCTCTTGCTTAGGAGTCCGATCCAGCTCCTCCAGTGGGTGGGCTGTGAGGTGTGAGGGGGATCTCATTTCCCGTCCTCCCCACCCCCCAAGCTCTGGCCATTCAGCAGCTGGGAGCTCCCTCTTTTTTCCCCCTGAGAGTCCAGGAGGCAGGGCAGGGCACCAGTCCAACCCCATCTCCTGTGCAAAGCACAGGTTCCCTAAGCACTCTGCTTTTGAGCACCTGAATGTAATACCTGCTTAACCAGGGTAAATTTTTCATGCAGTTGGCCATTTTTAAAGTGCTCTGCAGCCGTGCATGTGTGAACTTGGCTGTAGAGTGCTTTCAGGGGCCAGATCACTTGAAAAATATAATTTCTGTCTGCACCCTTAGTTAAAATACAAAAGACTTGATCTGGATGCCAACATCTCATTTACTATAATCAGTTTGGATCATGATCTCCTTTTTTAAGCTTTACAGTAGGCAAATATAAGAGTGTGTTTGCACATTTAATTAGCCATGTAATAAGATTAAAAAGAGGTATTGGGTGAATCACTTTTCTAGTCAGTTCAATGTGCAAGAAATAACTAGGCCCAGATTTCTGTTTAGTGCAAATTAAGGGCTCCTCTACATGTGCGGGTAAAGGAACAATGGGATCTGATGCATGATTTGCAGAGACGCACCTCCTGCCATGAACATGTGGCATGTGGGCTGTGGACTGTGTATTAGATCCTGTCACACCTTATTGCCAGTGCAGGGGGAGCCCAATCCCAGGTTTCCCTGGCTGGATCTTTGAGCTGAGGTGGGGCTTTACGCAGCCCCACAGCTGGGAGATTGCAGCAGCTGCGGGGGGGGGGGCCCATGGCTTAGAGTCCTGTCAGCTGGGAGCTTCCAGGCATTGGGGGTGCACATGGGAGCACATGACAGCTACAGGGGCCCCGGCCACGTGTTCAGTTAATGGCATGATAGTAAGCTACTACAAAGTTATTCCACATTTTGTGGAATAAACTTTGTAGTTTATTCCTCTTTTTATTACTCCATTAATTGATTGAACATTCGGCTGGGTGACCATTTAAGGTGTGATTAACTGGTTAGGTCCCGTCCTATGTGCCTTGAGTGTAACGTGTAGATGGGACCTAACTAACATGCTTATTGTACCTGTGAGGTTTAGTGCTGCAGAAGAGTAGTAATGTGGATTTTTTGTGCTTTGGAATTTCAGCCGAGTCTTGGAGAAAATTAGACTTTTTGTTGAAAGGGGCCTGACTCTTAACACGTTGGTACCAAAAGCTTTGCTGAGTTAATTACTCTGTGTGTGTGTGTGTGTGTGTGTGTGTGTGTGTGTGTGTGTGTGTGTGTGTGTTCCATGAAATTTGTGACCTGCTGAAATACGGCAGACTTGATCTGAGCTTTGCAATGTTCAACTGTCTCTGTGTAAAAATCTACCTTCTCTGTTAACGTCTGCATTTAATGCATGTAGTCTGAATACTAAGGTTCTAAATACTAAGCCTGTAAATACTGTACTGTCATTTCCTAGCTGTGTTCAGCATACAGACAGAAACATCGAAGAATGAAATTACAGCTGTCTATCTGGAACATTAAATCTTTCTGAAGATTCTGGGTTTTTTTCAATAATTTTTGTTTCTTGTTTTTGCTGTGAAGAAAAAAATACGGTTTACTCATACAAGATGACCCCCCCCAATAATTAGATTTTATATATAAAAAATGAATACATTTGTTATAATGACTTCATTCCCCCTCCCACTACTTCAGCGGGGAAAATAGTGCCTAGGATGGTCAGGTGCCCTCTGCCCCTCACAATTTATTTCCCTTGCAGCCTTCCTGTCTCCCTTCC
>NW_005842231.1:812217-822434 GCF_000455745.1 Alligator sinensis | reverse complement strand
CCCCCCCCCCCCCCCCCCCCTTTCTGTCAGATCCTGTTCAGCCTTTGTTCCTTCTCCAAGCACAATATGGAAGTGAGCTGCATGTGACAGTACTGGGGGAGGGGGAGTGAGTGACAAAGAAGAGAGCAGAAACTGCAGAAGGGGAGACTGCTGTGGGTCTGGCTCTGGCGCCAACCCTGACTGCTGCACAGGGGAGTGCCATAAATGCACTTTTAAGCACAACTTGTGTACCTATTTATACAAGAGGAGCAAGCCAGAGTAAAAGCTAGAATGCAGTTCCTCAAAATTGTGCAGTCAAGTTTCCCGCAACTGGAGAAATTTGCAAGCATCAGCCTGCCTAGAGTGCCAGGGATAGGCCTCGCCATCATCACTTTTTGGCATCAGGGGATGGTGTTAGAGCTTGCTTCAGCCTCTCTGAGTGCTGGCCTGGTGCTGCACTACCGCTGGGCCCAGTGCTCATTTCCTCCTGGGGGAGCAACTACCTATAATTGTTTTTGTTTTGTTTGTTTGTAGTCCTGGAAAAAACAAAAACACATACATATGCGCACACAAAACAAAGTTCCTATCAGCATTTTGGCCCAGTATGGGCCCATGGGCCATGCGTCTTATGGCCTCTATTTAGTCAACTTCATAGTTGGTTTCCATGACTGAGTACATGTAGCTTCTAGGCGCAGCTTAATGAGAGCCAGTATGTGTAACAGGAGGCAGGGGGTTGCTGGTATGCAAATATAAGATAAGGGGCTTTTTTCCCTATGATGATTGAGGACTGAGGGGGGCCTCATTTTGTATTCAATTAAATATAGTTATAGCCAAATCCCTTCTCTGTCTATTTTAACTGTTCTTTTGACGGTCTCAGCCAATGAAGTTTCTTTATGCGTTATGAGAGATGACTTGCACATATACTTCTAGCCAGTCAAGTCCTCAGAGTTGCTGGTTTGTCTTAGATGCTGGAGATCATGTTGTTTGTATGGTTGCACATCTACTGGTGACTAATCTCTGAATAGGACCTCTACGAAGTGATTCAATTTAACCTACTCAAAATACATTGTTTTCATTAGGTAAGTTTGAGAAGTACATCTGAATTTATTTATCTTGATTTTTTAGTTCCTGGTTCTTTTTTGGCAATGCAAGATATGGTCCTAGTCTCCACAGTGTGAAGGTTTTTCTTAATTTAAGGACTCCCCTCCCCACCCCTCTCTGAAATTTATGTACCAACTCCAAATGCAGTTCAGCGGAAACTATACTTAATTGAAGTTTGCACCTCTGAAGAATCTCTCCCTCGGTTTCTAGAGGAGAGGTTCCCAACCACTGGGCCACAGCCTGGTACTGGGCTGTGAAGGGTTGGCTGCCGAGTTGTCTATCTGCTCGGGTTAAAGCTGGGCGGTGGGGCAGCCCTGGGAAGGAGGGAGCTGACTCTGTGCACCCCGTCCCGCTCCTACCACCATGGCCGCACCCGGCAAGGTGCTGCCCGTGCAGCAGGTACTAGGGCCTGTGCTGGGCCAGGCAGGACCCCCCAACCCCACCCACGGCTGGGAGTAGGGGGATGCAGGTGGGGAAATGCCCGGGGTGGAGGGCAGGGAGGCAGCTTTGCTGTTTGCTCCTAGGGAAGGCAGGGGAGCCCCTTCTTCCCGGGCAACAACTCCTGAGCCCTTTTGAAATCTGTCTGTCAAGACTGGAGTTTGTATAGGTGTCGCTTTCTTCGGTAGCTAATCAGGGTTTTTTAATCTCTAGTTGTCAAATAAATGCTTTACATGACCACTATATTCACTTTTCAATAAATAGAAAACATGTTTAAGTGATTTTTAGGAGTTTGTGCTGGTCTATGAGGGTGTATTTACTTTTATTATGTTTTTAAAGCTAAATTGGGAAGTGTAACACTCCATGTTCAGCAAGCATATTGCTGTCTGTGCCATCAGGAAAAGAACAAAAAGTGCTATAGATGCCCCCCTCTCCCCCGCCCCTTGTTTGACTGGATGCTTGTGGGTTAAATCACATTTTCACCATTTGCTTGTTGTTCAGTTTTTCTGTATTAGAATAGACAGTGAAACTGCTTTCTGCTTCAGCATACTCGCATACAGTTCTGCAGTATTTGTGCTAAAAGTGCATCAGGGAAACATTTGAAGTAAAACTTTAATTTTAACATAAAATATCAATTGATATTTTATTAAATGTAAAGAATTGATGTGCTTTTTCAATATACAAGGTGATTTTACTATCTTCTGTTAAGGACATTTCACTATATGTCTAGCAAAGCCATTAGTGTTTTTGTTTTTTTGTGTTAAGCCCAAGTATTGGCTAACTACTGAAATGGTTTCACCTGTAGAGTTGGGGTGATATTGTAGCTGTGGTGATCCAGGAAAAAATGTGAGGGGCAAGAATGTTTGTGTGATATCTTTTACTGGACCAATTGTCTTTGACCAAATCTTATATAAATAAATGCAGCTACATGTAGTTTATCATTGTTACAGTGAAACAGAAATTCTCTGCAGGAGCCTGGTCCGGATTTGAAGCTAGCCAACTATATACTAATGCTACCAGTAAATATTTCAAACAAAAACATGTTCTTTCTTTAGACATAATTTGTTTTTCAGGGCACCACTTTAGCTAGGTAGTGGCAGAGTACTGTACTCGGGTTAACTTGTGTAGACTGCAGAATTCACAGATTGATTACATTCAGGGGAACATAAGACTGCATACACATTTTATGGGTCACGTCTCCTGGAAAATAATCATCATTCTTTTTTTCAGAAGTTTGGGGTTAATCAATCTAAGCCAGAATTTACAGTGGATCTTAGAGGGGCATTTATTGACTGGGCTTCAAAGGACAAATCCAGCAAAAAGAATGTCATTGAGGTGAATTTAGTTACTTCTTGTTGTTTTAAAATAAGTTGTTGTTGGTGGTGTGGTCATTTCAAGATAACTTTTTTTTCTTACTTAAATGTGTACACTTATGGATGTAGTATGTGAAAACTGTGCAACTTAAATCAATCTGTCCTATAATGGCTTTGCTATTTGAGATTTACTCATCTCTTTTTTTTTATTTTCTAGGGATATAAAGTTTTATTCAGCAAATAGTAGCAGGCTTTAGACTTTTTTCATTTTAGTACGTCTTGTAAAAAACAGTTGACCTAATTTTGGTGTAAAATAGCAATGATTCTGTGTGTTGAATAACATTTAACCATTGGTCACCTTGTTATATCAGTATCTTATTTTATATCTTATTTTGTTATTACACCTTTACCTATATTAATCTAAGATTACTCTGAATTATGGGTGACCCTCCAATAATTAGATTCTATACATGGAAAATTTTATAAATTTGTTCTAATTTTCCATGTATAGAATCTAATTATTGGAGGGTCACCCTAAAATTAATTAACCCTCTGGCTTAATCCCACTCCAGCCTGGGGCAAGGAGCCATGTGGCTGCTCCAGCCTCAGCCCAGTCATACAGCACCTGTTGCAGCAGTAGGTCCGGCTGCGACCTGAAGCCAAAGCCTGGGCCAGAGCTTCCAGCATTGGCCAGAGCCCAGAGCCCAGTTCAGTGCTGCCACCACTGCTGCTACTACCTGGCTGTGCTGGAGCTAGAGCAACCATGTGCTCTGCACTGTGTTGGAGCTCAGCCGGAGACCTGCCAAAGGGCAAGCGGTGCAACAAGTTGTTGTTGCACTGCTAAATATCAGAGGGAAGGTAGTGTCTTTGCATTACTATTATCTCTTCTTAAAATATTTGTCCTCGTCTCCTGTTTAACATCCTGTTGGTGTATGGTACTAAAACACTGAATCATATTTGAATATTTGTGCTTGTTTTTAATTCACATAAGTTCTTTCTTTTCTTTAAAGTTGAAAACCCGACAAGGAACTGAACTCTTAATACAATCGGATAATGATAGTTCGATTAATGAGTGGTTTAAAGTTCTTACTTTAACCATCAATAATCAGGTATGTGCTTAAATCATAAAGACGTTCTTTTCAAGGGCATGCATAATATTTAGAAAACTAATTTGTATATTTATTTTATGATTCCAACTTCTCAAACAGATTTGTTTCCTTATTTCTTGGAGCACAAGTGTTAGAGGCAGGAAAAAGGGCATATGATAGTTGTTCTGCATTTTCTGGTGACTGATTAACAAAATAATAGTAGCACTGACAAGGAAAGTATGGTGCAATGACCTTGGTGACTGACTGGGACTTGTGGACCTGGATCCAGTTTTCTAGTCAGATGTAACCTTTCTCAGAGTGGTTTACTGGACAAGTTCCTTGATCTTCCCCGTCCTTGGATTCCCCATCTGAAATATAATGCCTACCTTACGCTAGAATAACTGAAAAATTCTTGCATGGCAGAGAGATGAATCTTAAAGTGTACCTGGATTTGGAATCCTGACTTCTCTGTTTGAGTTTGTTACTGTTAGTCACTTGAATTAGTGGTGTTTTGGTAACATGTAGACAAAAAAATCTAACATTAGATTTGTATTCTTTTTGCATGGTAAAAGTCAGTATTGCCTTGCTTTAATTGATTATCTGAGCTTCCCTTCAGAAGACATGAGGCCAGTTTTTTTCTGCTGATACAAAGGTGATGCTGACAAATGCCACCTAACACTGCCTGGATTCTTTGTATTTGGGAGAGGTTATTGGGGAGATTGTGGTAGGACACTTCCATCAGAATCTAAATTAATAAAATCTGTAACTTGATCTATTTGGGCACTTTTACACGTGCTCCAGGGTGTGGCAGGGGATGGTTTAATTAGAGCAGCTCTCAGAACTACTCTAATTAAAGTGCTGAATGGTTGGAATTTTTGATTGTGGAAAATATTCCACACTGATGGGATTGCTCAGATGCAATTTAATGTGCTGAGAAAACATGAACATTGATGCACAGGGCAAGGTTTTCAGAAGCCAACAAGATCATTGTATCACACTGATTTCAGTGCATGGTTCTGGCAATATGTCTGATAATGCTTTGCCAACGGTCATGTTACAGAAACAGCAAACTTCAAGATTTAAAGGTAGGGTAACTATTGTAAGTTTATAGGAAGTAACCCTGTCCTCACGCTGATAAAAATAATTCTGAGGGGAATAATCAAATAGCCAGTATTGTTTACTTGCCTGTGAAAAAATACCATATATATTTATTTATTTATTTATTTATTTTTTTTTTGTTGTTGTTGTTGTTGTTGTTTGAGGCTTTTGAAGTCTCATCAGGTAAGTCCTTTTTTGGAGCAGTCCTGCTCATTCCTCAACATTGACTGTATTCAATTCACTTTTTGAGTGTTCAATAAAATTTTCTATATTTTATCTTGTAAATTATTTCCATAATTGTTAATGGTTAAATACTATTCTTACTGATACAGAAATGAAAATAACATCATAGATTATGACATCACTGTTCCAAAAGATCACTGGTTTAGTATTTTTTTTAAGCATTATTTTATTGCTGATGGGATTTCCCAGGAGTGTGATTAAAATATATTATTACTGTATCCTATAATCTACAAGAGTCAACCTGATTTGCCTATATATAATTTTTTAAAATAGGCAGTAGAGTCGGATGAGGCATTAGAAGATGATATACCAGA
The DNA here is from genome assembly GCF_000455745.1 of Alligator sinensis. NCBI lineage: Eukaryota > Metazoa > Chordata > Crocodylia > Alligatoridae > Alligator > Alligator sinensis. The sequence continues at coordinate 816,860 of NW_005842231.1, read as the reverse complement.
TTCCCCAGGGCTGGAAAAGCAAGACAAAGAGAAGGATAATAAGGATTCTAAGAAACTTCGTTGTAAGTACAGCTAACTCTTAATAAGTTTCCATTGATTATGTTGATCCCACCTAGCTTATTATGGTTGGAAGAAGGTTTAATTTAAACAAAGAAGATCTCTATTACGCTATAAGTATAAATTATTTTAAAGCCAAAAGATGAGAAGAAAGCAAATATGAGGTTAATATTACTCAAAGAATCTTACCAGCAGTGTGCCAAAGCACAGTGCAACATCCATATATTTAAGAATTAATATTGCTTTTCATAATTTTGAAACCTGTCTGATTTTAAGTTCCATTAATTTATTTGCATAAGCTTTTCAAGACCTACATATCTACACTAAATATTTTTTTTTAAATTCCATGTTTTAAAATTCCTTGTAAAACTTAAAATTTGTCATTCTGTCTAGAAGTCAGTTCCTCTCTCTCCTCCTTTCTCCAAATTTGGACACTTCACTTTGCAACAAAATGTGCATCAATTTTTCATCATGCTGGGCCATCAAGGGGGGGTACTGTGCAATGCGGAAGATGGACAGCTGGTCCTTCACATATAACTCCATGAGGGGCATGGGGGAAAGAGGTTTCAATCTATAGTGACATGGTGGGGTATTTTTTGCTGTTGCTGGCAAGTATTTCATGCTCAGCCCCTGGGAGAGCCACATACCTTTACACTTTCACCGTTTGCTTTTAATGTTTGTATAATCAAGTTCTAAACAGTAAAAAAGTCTTTGTGTCTCTGGCATGGTAGTGGGACAGACATGGTTTCAGGGCTCACAGGTTGAATGGCTACATATTAACCACCCATAGGCTGCCCATCAGACAGCCCTGGTATAAAACGTTTCATTTAATAGTTCATTTGACTTTTTTTTCCTTTCAAGGTACCATTTGTACAATAAAGGAAAAGTGCCAATGGTGACAACAGACCCCTTAGCCTATAGCCCAGTGTTTGAAATGCTAGTCAGGGAGCTAGAAGGCCCAGATTCAAATTGCCTCTTCCCTTATTTAGATCAGGAACTTGAATTTGGGTATCCTCTCTTGAATGCCCTAGTCACAAAGCTGTTAGGGTATTCTAAGGTAGTCTCTCCTGTTAAAGATGTTCTACTTTGTATAAATAACTACATCTTTATTGGAACAGTTCTTGTTTCTGTCCTCTCTGAAGAGTATTCTTACCTACCAGATGGGCCTTCAAGTTGTGCCTTCCCAATGACTATTGACATTCATTAAATATGAAATAGATTAAACAGGAGTGACAGTATCCTGGCAGAAATTACATTTCTGCCATGATTAACATGTTAATTGAGCCATAAATTGCAGCGTGCCACACTTTCAGCCTATTTATGGTCTGATAAAATGGCAAGCCAGCCACAAAGATGTTCCATGTGTAACGTAGAACATGTTTGTGATGGGTATGTATTATGTTTCAGTGTGTGGCATTCAAGATTGGACTGCATGGTATGGTTTTAAATGTTCCTTTACTGGAAGCCAAAGGACTCCCTTATGTGGGGACATTTAAATCCAGGCTGAGCACCCCACTGTTGGGCCTGTCACAGACAGCTGTGGGGTCCGAGACCTCACAGATGTTCAGCTGCATACGCTTCTATATGGAAGCTTTTGAATTGGAGCATGTGCACCTGGGCACTGGGAAGCTTCCTAGCTAAATGTGTGCCCCATCAGGTTTGTGGCATGGGCAGCCGGGGATAGAGGAGTTCACAAATCCCCAGCTGTTTGCTTCAGTGAGCATTCACCTGGTCACATGCACACTGCTGACAGCATACTTTAAGACCTAAGACTGCTCTGTTCTCAATCCTGAAACTCAGCTTAGTGTCAGAATTGGGCACAGGGCAGCCCCGGGTTTTGGGAAAAAGTCACTCCCCATCCAGAGTCCATGGGATCAGGCTGGGGACAGTCCCGGGTGCCATTTTGTCCTGTGCCAGTTGCGCAGTTAGGATCTAAGGAATTTTATGCCCCATCCCAAACATGCCTCCTAACAGTGTATGTTTGGTGTGGCAGAAGTGTAGTGTAAAATATCTCATAGCCCAATCATTCCATTGTTTTAATGTCTGTGAGGGAACAGAGACTCACCCGAGACCACCATGAATCCTGATTGGTAGGTAGCCATTCTCCTGGGAGGTGAGGCCCAGGTTTAGGTCCATCTTTTAAATCATGCAGAGGGAATGTTTTGAACCAAGGCCTCCTCCTTTGATTCAGCATCCATTTGATGTGCTATTTTTCTCCTGAAGCATTTCCCAGCTCCAGCATTTCTTCTGTTGTTTAGCTACTTAATGCTTCTCAATTTTATATATGTATGTATGTGTGTGTGGAAGAGAGTATTTTTGTATTTGAATTTAATTTGTCGTCTTCAGCAATGAAACTCTCTGGCAGTATAGATGCTTCAGAACAGAAGAAGACCAAAACAAAGCTGAAGAAATTTCTCACACGGCGACCTACGTTACAAGCCGTCCGTGAAAAAGGCTACATTAAGGGTAAATGAACTTTATTTATGCAGATTGCTTTTTAACAAGCTAGGTTTAAAAAAATCTAGGTCTACAGTTGTTCTAGAGGAAGACAGACTCATAGTTGACTGTGTAAGAACCTGTCATCTTTGTAGCAGATGGTAAATGTATGTTGGCTCATCAGTGTATTGATTGGCATTTAATGGCTCTAGAAGCCACCAAACTCAATCTAGATGGAGAATATAATCTTCAAATTATTATGGACAAGGGTGAGATTCCAAGAACATTATGAGAACTGTTGTACTTTTGGAAAGCAGAGTTTATTGGTAGGGACCTACTTTAATTGTAGTCTCACAGTTTTCATGGAAACCAAACTCTTTTCGTGGTAACTGCAAAAAATGGCGTTTCCCACAATTTTGTTTGGAGTCTCCTGAAAAAAAAAGCATGGCAGTCACTACAGCCATAGAGCACGTGGTTTGAGAAAGCACTACTGAGAAGTTGAGCTGTTGACAAAGACTCAGTGAAGGTACCAGTCAGGAAAGTGAAAAGGTTTTGGCACCATCTTTTAAGAAGCCATATGCAATGCTGCAGCAATCCTGCAGCATGAGTGATTGACCTCTTGGCCAATCAGAGATGAGGGACATGGCTGCAGAGGCCCCTTGGCCAATCAGCAGTGCGGATGGTGGGCGGGGCTCACCGTGGAAAAAAAGCACAACATTGGCTCTGCGTGTCATGAGCTGCCCACAAAAAACCCTTTGTCTTGCCATGATTTAGGTAAGTCCCTATTTATTGGTCTGCACTTTCAGCTGGAAAGCTTGAATGCAAAAACGAAAGTGAATAAAATTGTTTTCTTGGGGTACGGGGTTGAGCACACATGTACATTTTCATCTCTCCATTTGGGCTTTTGCCCCATGGATGGTACCAGACAGCCTTGTATTCAGAACAACCAAATACCAAAATTAAACAACATGAGTTTAAAGGAGATTTCATTAATGTCTTTATTCTTTGCCTTCCTGTTGCTTTTACTGTCACTTAAATGTATTTTTTCCAAACAGTCTTGCATCAGACTTGTATAAGAGTTGATAGATTGGTATGCAGTAGTTTCAATTGTTACACATTTATTTAAAAAAACCCTAAATTAAAAGTGTGCTAATGCAGATTTAAATACTTAAACCATTTGTTTACAAACACTGTTTACCTGATTCTAATTCTAGGTTTTAGATTTTAATGTATCCAATGTACTAGAGATTGCTTTGAAGTTAAGAGCCCCCTTGAGTCAGTAACTATGGGGATTGCCCCTGTTGGTAGATATGTACCAAGTGAAACCATGTTCTGACACTGACCTGCCAAGCTTCACATTTCAACTAATTTGGTTCAGTAGTATGAGCACCAACATATAAACCATGTCTGTTTACATTCCCAAATCCTAATTACAAAGTAAATTGAGATTTTTACTTGGTTTGGATGGAATGAATTATCCCCAGACTGCCAATTTTATTCCATTCAAATACCTAGAATTAATTTAATAGTTTAGTGTTTAAACCTCTGAGAGACTAGCAATAGTGTGATCACTGGGCCAAACAGAAGCGTGTTGAACTGCTTGATTTACCAAAGCAGCTGATTACAGTAGGGAAGAAGTTGAAAAAATTATAGGAAACAGTGTGCATTAATTAGGAGTAATTGTATTTTAATATACTTTAATAAATGAAAATGTTAGTAAAATTAAAGAAAATGTTTTAAGATACAGTGGAAGAAAATGCAGATGTGCACTAAAAGATTTCATAGATTTCATAGACATCAGGGCTGGAAGGGACCTCGGAAGATCATCGAGTCCAGCCCCCCGCCCAAAGGGCAGGAAGTCAGCTGGGGTCATAGGATCCCAGCAAGATAAGCATTCAGTTTGCTCTTGAAGGTGTTCAATGTAGGCGCTTGAACCACCTCCGGTGGCAGGCTGTTCCAGACCTTGGGAGCTCGGACAGTAAAGAAGTTCTTCCTTATGTCCAGCCTGAAACGATCTTGAAGTAGTTTGTGACCATTCGACCTCGTCATCCCTTGGGGCGCTCTGGTGAACAAACGTTCCCCCAGATGCTGGTGGTCGGTCACCCCTGATAAACTTGTAGGTGGCCATCAGATCACCCCTGAGCCTGCGC
>NW_005842231.1:795367-810136 GCF_000455745.1 Alligator sinensis | reverse complement strand
GTCCCCTGTGCTGTGTTCCCCACGGATTTTAACCCAGAGGGTCTCCAGCCGTCCACCCTGGTCGCCAATATCGGCTTGCAGGGATGTGTAGTTTTCCTTAACATAGAGAGCTACCCCCCCCGCCCCTTTTCTCTACACGATCCCTCCTGTACAGGGTATAGCCATCTATCCCCGTGGTCCAGTCATGGGTGGAGTCCCACCAGGTCTCCGTTATCCCTATGACATCGTAATTGTTTGCACTGAGGAGGAGGATGAGCTCCTCCTGCTTATTCCCCAAGCTCCTGGCATTAGTGTACAGGCAGGCAAGTGCCCCCTGGGGGGCTCCTTCCTTGCACACAGATTTTACCAGGGCTGGGGCAGGGGTGGGCTCCCTGAAGCGCCGTGATCTGCTGGCTTTGCAAGGATTGCTCAGCGTGCCAGCAGTGGCGATAGTCCCCCCGTCCCCCAACAGGCTTAGTTTAAAGCCCAGTGGAGCAGGTCCGCCAGTCTGGCTGAGAAGAGCCTCCTCCCTAGGGGAGAGAGGTGGAGGCCATCTCTTCCCAGCAGCTCGCTGCCTCTCTCGCCAAAGAGCGGGCTGTGGTCATGAAAGCCAAAGCCTTCCTGACGACACCAGCGCTGCAGTCTTTGGTTGACCACATAGATCCTCCTGTCCCTCCTCAGCCCATAGCCTGAGACTGGGAGGATCGACGAGAACACTACCTGTGCCCCCAGACCCTTAAGCCCCGCTCCCAAATCCCTGTAGCGCCTCATGACCTGGCTGGGAGTGCTCCGAGCAGTGTCATTGGTGCCCACATGAATAAGGAGCATGGGATAGTGGTCTGTGGGTTTAAGGAGCTTTGGGATCCTCTCCGCAATGTCCCGGATGCAGGCCCCCGGGAAGCAGCAGACAGATAAATGTCCTTAAATAGTCTAGGGATTTCCCATTAGGATTCACAGATGCAAAACTTACTACATTCCTGTCTGAAATGTAAGTCTGAGTTTAGGTAGGCACCAAAAGAATATTTGGTGCTCTATACCGGGGTAGGCAACCTATGGCCCATGGCCATGGGACTTTCAGGGGCTTTTAGCAGGGCACTTATGGCTGCCAGATCTCTCCTCATGTCACCTTCACGAGAAGTGGCAGCACTAGGCAGGTCATAGCACCCCCCAACCTCTGACCTGAGGCTGGTAGTTTTAGCCTGAACATGGACAAGGTTACCAGCAACTGTTCTGCATGGTGGGGGGAGGGTGCAGAGAGAGAGGACCATTTTGTTCCAGAGAGCGCTTTCATTCAATCCTAGACGGAAAGAAAAGGTTAGCAGGGAGTCCCCTGAGAGGTGGTTCATTTATACTTCTAAATGTCCTTTTCTGTTTTGCTTTTTCATGTATTTGTGAGCTTCACTATAGAAACAGGTGATTTATCAATTTACTGACAGATTTTAAATGGAGAAATAAAGACCTGATGGACCTGAATTGGGAAGGTTTCCAATTTGTGGGGCACCACTAAAGAAAGCAAAAGACATGAGGGGAAAAAAGGTGCAGGCCAACATCATTGGCAAATGAAGGGGAAAGCAATGTAGAAATACTACATGATAGAGCAGGGATGGGCAAAATGGCGGATCCAGCAGCTAGACTCCATTTCCCAGCAGCCCTACCCGCATGCCTAGGGCCAGTTTCCATTGAGACCCCAGCAGCAGCCATGCTGTGATATAGCAATCCCAGCCTTGCGCTCTGGGGCACAGTTGCGATCTGTGGCCTGTACACCCCTGCCCAGGGCATGCAGGCTGCAGATTGCGGTTCTGCCCTGGCTCTGGACCACACTTTCACCACCGCAGGATCCCAGCTGGGCTCCGGAGCAGCTCTGAACCCTGCCAGCAACCGGGGGGGGGGGCTTGGAGGGGGCTCTAGCCACCCCAAAATTCCTTGTAACCCCCCATAGCCACCCCTCCCAGCAGCACCGTCACTGCCTGCCCTGCACAGGTGGCAGCAGCTGAGCCCACCCCGCTCCCGCCTGCCGCACAGCACCTTCCTTATTCCCTACCAAGAAGAGGCTGGCACTCCTGCTGCCTCCCAAGGCTGCTGGGACTGGTTTCCGTGGAAACCCCAGCAGCGCTATTACAGTGCAGCTGCTGCTGATGTTTCCATGGAAACTGGCCCCAGCTACAGAGGCAGGGGCTGCTGAGAAATGGGAGTCCGCTGCCGGCCGGATCTGGCCCGGAGGCCAGACTTTGCCCGCCCCTGCTACAGAGCATCAGTGGCAGATTATTCCGTCCTAACACAAAACATGGCACAAGTGCGGACTCCAGCAAATTGCTGAGATTTAAACTGACATGGCAAGATTTTTTGTTAAACGCTAGCTTGCATCTCATTGTCCATATAGCTTTTCATTCAGTTTTGCAGTAAGAACTTCAGTAAATCCTTATTTTTGTTACTAGTAGGCTTTAAGAACAAGGTTCAAAACTACTCGTTACATAACCCTGTATATAGGCATCCAAACCAGGCCCCAAGCCTGTACTGGCGTGTCTGTGCAGAGCCCAGTTTTGTGTCCACAGGCAAACATCCATCCTTCTGCCCTGATCACACATCATATCGCATACCTTAGAGCACTTAAGTCACTTACAGATGAACATGGGGTTAAATGGACAAATAAGGTGAAAGGTCATTTTTAGTAGCTCTTTTAAGTACTATTAAAACTAGCGTCAGAAGCTTTTAATTCAGTACCCGTTGAAACTCCTTCTCTGCCTAAAAATGTAGGCCGAGGATGACAGTACATTTTTTTTGCACAAACTTGTGTGGTCACTCTTGTCAGGAGCACAGGATACAACAGGACTTACAGAAATCCTTTAAGTTCTCTTCTTAAAATGACAGCTGTATGGTACTTATTATAGTTCACCTAAGGGTATGAGAAGTGATTTCTGTAGGTCAGGCGGTTAGATGCTGGAATGCTGAGTGCTATAACAAAAGAGAAGTGGTTAAATATCTCTTTCTATTTTTATCTATGCGTAAGTTTTATTCTAGTGTCACGATGATGGCAAAACACAGAAAAAAACTATATGCAATTTTTACTGAAATTACCAGTTGTATGTGAGGTAGAACTTTGAATCAGGGGTACACTGTTTTTATTTCAGATTCCTTACGCAATCATGAGACAGACATGTTGGGCTGGATTTCAGAATTGGACTGCTCTTGCATTTGGGGATGGGTTTTCCATGGTTCAGCACCTAGCAGCTACTGCTGTTTATAATGGTAGCTGTTGGATGCTTAGCAGTTTTCAAAGTCCTGCCTGGTGTAACTCTTAACACTCTGGGTAACCATTTCCATCAGCTTTTACTCTGAGTGACTTTGCATGGAAGTAATTATATCACTTGAATCCCATTCCGCTGTAAATTAGTCTTTTTTTTATTTGTTTACAGATCAGGTGTTTGGCTCAAACCTCACCAGCTTGTGCCAGAGAGAAAACAGCACCGTGCCAAAGTTTGTGAAGCTGTGCATTGAGCATGTTGAGGAACATGGTAGGGTGAATATATTTGTCTTTTCTTGCCCTCTGAGTTGCCTGATTTTGAAAGGTTACAGTTCTGTGGCTTTCACTTGATTCTTGTAAAGTCAATGGATTGCATACAGAGTTAGCAATCTCCTTTGGGGTATGGATTGGAGATGGACAGAAAGGGATCAGATCCCTATGAGAAAGTTGTAGTTGAGGCTTGGATCTTATTTGGGCATATATCAGGCAGTTCAGCAGCAGTGGGGATCCAGCAAGATAGGTGGCAGGTGAGAGGAACTGGGAGCATCTCTTATCAATAAGGGATTTTGGACAGGAGAGGAGGAAGTGGGAAGTGGAGCAGCAGGACGTAACCAGGAAAACTGCTGTAGTAACAAAACACCATTTTCTTAAAACAAGGCTATTTTTTTCTGTGAGTTCATTTCAAGGAAACCTTACTTAGAAAATCTGTGCCTTTTGGTGACATCAGATTAGTTGAGGTCCTTCAACCCACTGCACTGATGAAAGTTAAAAAATGGTTCACACAGCTAAAATAATCAATGTCTACAGCTTTTATAAATGTTGGAATATATTGAACATGCTCTCCTGCACTCCTGTGGGCAGTAATAAAAGTACAGATCCTCTTATGCAAATATTAAAGGGTGGCTAAATTGAAAACCACCCTTACCATTCTAGGAAGTCTGCACAAGACCATAAAACCTAATAATATCATTTATTGTATGTAAAAGTGTAGATGACTGGGGCTCCAAACTTACTTTTATTTCCTCATCTGTAGAATTGTAGAAAATTTAGGGTTGGAAGAGACCTCAGGAGGCCATCTAGTTCAACCCGCTGCTGAGAGCAGGACTATCCCCAGCTAGATTATCCCAGCCAAAGACAGAGAGTCCACAACCTTTCTGGGTAGCCTGTTCCCGTGTTTTACTACCCTCCTAGTGAGAAAATTCTTCCTGATACATAACCTAACATACCCTTGCTGCCACTTGAAACCATTGCTCCTTGTTCTGTCATCTGCCACCACTGAGAACAGTCTAGCTCCATTCTCTTTTGAACTCCCTTTCAGGTACTCGAAGGCTACTATTAAATCGTCTCTCAGCCTTCTCTGGACTAAGCCCCGCACACAGGAACCATCTGCCTTTGCCACTCCTTGCCATGTAGACCTGGGACTCTGTGGGGAAGCAGGGACTGGGGCTTCCCTCCACTTCCAGCGGAGTCCCAGAACCTGCACAGAAGAGAGCAGCGAAGGCAGCTGGCTCTAGCACACAGGGCTTTCCCCAGTGCCATATGAGTGCTGGGAGCTCCATGTGCACTGCACGGAGCCCCCATGATAGAGGTGGCCTGGCAGGGCTGCACTCGTTGCCCCTGCGTGCAGTGCTGGCCAGAGCCACGTGCCGCTTGGCATGGGCACGAGCACTCTGAGTTCCCCCGCATGCTGGTTTCATAGCTTCATAAATTGTAAGGCTGGAAGGGACCTCGGAAGATCATCGAGCCCAGCCCCTTGCACCAAGCAGAAAAGATAACTGCGGGTGAGGTGACCCCAGGTGGACATTGTGGGATACTAGATCAAAGGCCTTTTGAAATCAAGGTATACAATGTCAACTTGCTCTCTCGTGTCCAGATGGTGAATTACCTGGTCATAGAAGGAGATGAGGTTGGTAAGGCAAGACCTTCCCCTGACAAAGCCATGCTGGCTGTCATTCAGAATCTTTCTTTCTGTAAGCTTATCACAGATAGACTCCTTGATAAACTTTTTTAGGATTTTCCCCAAGATGGAAGTTAGGCTGATTGGCCTATAGTTAACTGGGTCTTCCTTCCTGCCCTTCTTGTGAATGGGTACAACATTGGCCCTCTTCTAGTCCTCAGGGACTTCTCCAGAGTGCCACGAGTTGTGGAAGAGTTTCGCCAGGGGTTGCTCAGTGACTTCAGCCAGCTCCTTCAGCACTCTCAGATGAAGATCATTCAGTCCCGCTGACTTGTATACATCTAATTTTTTTTATTGGTCATATACCAATTCTACGGCAATAGTAGGAAGGTGATTATTCCTACCGTGCTCCCGCTGCTAACACTGGGGGCTATGCACCAAGGGGGGAAGGGTGTGGGAGTTTCCCACAGCATGCCACAATCCCTTATACTCGCACCTGCCCACCTGAGCTCCACACTCCCACTGCCCTCTTGGGCCCAGGCTCCACTCATGCTTTTATTTATTCTAGAGAGAATACATGTGTCTTAAATTCTTCATGTATTATGCATTGCTTGCAATAACTAAATATTAGAGACAGGATTTTCAAAAGTGCCTTACATAACATTAGGTCTCAAACTTACTAAGCTGGATACCTTGCTTCATTGGGCATGATAGAAATCCACACACTTTTAGTATGTTAGATTTTAGAAATTATTTCAACTGTGTTTTGGAATGGGAGGCTGCTTGTCGGTAAATAATTGAGCCCTACAAATCAACAAGAAAGTAGCTAGTTTAAATCAACTTTCATTGGCAAATGTATTTGGAGTCTACATTTATGGGGTTTCTTTTTTCTGACTGTTCTCTAAAACAAGCAGCAGATTAATGTACCTGAATATCCATAAGAATTTTTAACATATATTAAAATTAATTTAAAATGTGTTTTAGGATTAGATGTTGATGGGCTATACCGAGTCAGTGGCAACCTTGCAGTGATACAGAAGCTAAGGTTTGCAGTTAATCACGGTAAGTTCCCTTCAACTTTATTAACAGTTTGAAAATCTCTGCAAGACTATTTGTCAAAACTCTTAGACCTTCAGATTGTCTAAGGATATACTTTTTGGTTCATCTTTATGAGAACACTACAGTCTTTTTTTTAAAAAAAACAAACTGCTGTGCCCCCCCTTCACCTCCTCTCCCAAAAAGAAAACATGTTTAAAATACTCTTAAATAGCTACTTCTAAGTTCTGCAAGGTACCAGGTACCCAAGCTCTACAAGGCTGCTATCTTTATTCTTTAACAAATAGCATGTCAGGGTTGCTCATAACTAGGGCTCTCTGTAATATGCCACACAATTGTTAAAAGATCATGGGAATTTAAAAAGAATTTAATTCAAATAAAACATTTCCATACTCCATAGAAAGCAACCAAGTGTACTGAACTTACAATGCAGGGGTTTAGGTTGTAGCCGTGTTGGTCTAAGGACATAGGCAGACAAGGTTCCTTGGGTGAATTTGATATCTTTTATTAGACCAACCTAAATAGCTGAACTTACAATAGCACTTGATATTTTTCTGCTACTTACATCATCAATGGGATTTTCTTCTGCACTCCTGAAAGGTCCATCAAAGGACTCTGTCCAGAGGAGTTTGGAGTCAAACTGACTTTAAGCCAGTTGACCATCTTAAACCTGTACTGTTTTGAAGGTTGAAAAGTCCCTTTGCATAACCTAGATAGTCCTGTGAGTCTGTCTCTGTTACTGTAGCTGCTTCAGGGCTGACCTATGAGCTGCATTGCCACATATTGCATCAGAACTTTGATAGGGGGTCATTGGATCAGCCTTACATGGGGGGTCCACAGTGCTGATGCTGCAACTCCTCTAACCGGTAGGTACACAGCATGTAGAGCTACTGCTCCCATTCTCTTACCCAGCAGAAAGGGGGCTGAAGCTGGGGTAAGAATGTCATCCTTGGTTTTAATGCCAAGTCCTGGAAATAAGAGTAGAGATGTAGAGATGTGTCTTGGGTTTTAGGTTGGTTAAATTGCCTACATTTATATTCTTTACCTTGTCTTTCAGATGAGAAATTACACTTGAATGACAGTAAATGGGAAGACATACATGTCATCACAGGAGCGCTAAAAATGTTTTTCAGAGAGCTGCCAGAACCACTCTTCACATATAATCACTTCAATGACTTTGTCAATGCAATTAGTAAGTCCAGAGACATGCACAGAATTTTCACACATCGTGCACAGTATACTTAATTATTCTCCTTTTCATCATTTCAAAAGGAGATATTATGAAATGCTGTCTTACTGAAGATCATTTACCAGTAGTATATAATTTGGCCAGCAGATGGCAGTATGCTACCTAATATCAGCAATGCAGAATTGTGCCTTCATTGAGTTTTTGATACATTTTAAATGAAATTGAATTATGTTTTATAAACTTTTATCTCTTCCAGAACAAGAACCAAGACAACGTGTCCATGCTGTCAAAGATTTAATTAAGCAATTGCCAAAGCCAAACCAAGATACCATGCAGGTACTTTTCAAACACCTCAAGAGGTAAGTAGCAGACTGAGGAGAGAGTCTTATTGCACAGCTGAACTTTCTTAAAAAATATAAGTCCTGAGGGACCGATGTACTACTTTTTTCCTTCTGATGTTCATTGTGTTTTAATCAAAGTAGAGCATCAGACTTATGTTTATACAAGCTTCCAAAGCCATGAACCCAAGTTTACCAGTGAATAAACTGAAACACTGTCCACGGCTTTAGATTATAGGGATCTGAGGTTGGGATGCTATCAAGAATATTGGTTCAAGTATAAGATTTCCTAAGTGGAGGGAGTTACAGCAGTGGCTGTATGACAGCAGTGCTTTATAGATGACAGGAGGAATAAATGTGTTGAAAAGCAAAAGGAAAAAACTCATTGACAATAATAAGTGCTAACACTAATTGATTAATTTATTTTTAAAGTGTATTTTCTTTTTCCCCCCCTCTAGAGTAGTGGAAAATGGAGAGAAGAACCGAATGACCTATCAAAGTATAGCAATAGTTTTTGGTCCAACTTTATTAAAGCCAGAAAAAGAGACTGGTAACATAGCGGTCCATACAGTGTACCAGAATCAGATTGTAGAATTAATTCTGCTGGAATTGAACTCCATCTTTGGACGCTGAAGTGTTCTCGGACTGCAAACTGGAAGTGATGGGTTGGCAGCAGTGTCCCATCAAAAGTCAGATATCTCTGTATGTGATGTATTGTGTTTGTGGACCAAGCAGCATCTTGATTTTGCACTTTTGGGGGTGGGGCAGGAAGGAAGGAACAGGAGGAGAGTTTGACCATTTTAACTGCTATTTATGCAAGTTATTAACATTTGGATTTCACTCGTTACAAAATTTCAGTAGTTTATACTCTGCATTTTTTGTAACAAACTACACATCTGGTATAGGCATACACTGGATTTCTTGATGAGAAAAACTTGATCTCAAACTGGATAATCTGGAACTGCTTTTTATTTTATTTATTTTTTTTTAAGTTCCCCAGTTGGTAGGGCAAGATATCTATTAACTGGCCTTGAAAATTTAAGTGAAAAGAATTGCTTCCTAAGCTCTTGTACTAAATCTATTTGATCCTGTGTGGATCATTACAGCTGGGTTTCTGCATGCAGTGGCTTGCTTAAATTAGTGCTAACAGTGGCCAGTTTGGTTTACAGTAATCCAAATCTAATCCTTCATTTGAGGCTTTTTTTTTTTTAATTATTATATTGCACATTATCCTTGGTGGAATTTTTTTTTTAATGGTTTGATAAAGCAGCGCACTAGTATTTTAAACACTGAACTTTCAAGACTATCCAGCAGAGGATATTTGTTCTGTGGTGATCTAGAATTTTTATTTAATACACAAGTCCATTTTCAGGGTATTTCTTGGGTCACGGTTTGTGCTATATTGATTTGCAGCTAACAATCCTAAGTAAATACCGATCTTTTCTAATGCTATACTGAGTTTTCAGTATGATCCTGTGGTAGTGAACATTTTTCAATGTAAATACATGCTAAAGACTGAATGGCCTTTGGCTTATGTACATAAAATCAGTTGTATAGTCTCAAAGTACCTTCTAGTCGCACATTTCTAATCATGAGTAGAGTAGCTACAGGTAGCTTAATACTTCCAGTTTGGGTTTCTGCAAAGAAACAGATTGTTTGGGAAAGCTAACTGCGTGCACTTTTAGATGTTAATTACATTTGCAGGCAAATAAATATAATGCAAATGGTACTGGAAAAATACTGTGTGTGTGCTTGCTAAATTGTTAATGCACTACAAGAGGAGCCTTTTAGATTATTTAATATGTACAGGATACATTAGAGAAATGTATTATGAATTCTAACATCTACAGATAGTGGAAACCCATGTTTTCATAGATAGATGTTTGATGGAAACAATGATGATGCTAAATTTGAGAATTCCTTTTTACATTAATGTAGATTAATTTGTAAAATTGGTTTTGGAAGATTTTGTTACAGGGAACATGGTCTGCTGAAGATTTTTTAAATGTATTTTTCTAGACTAACTGCTGTACCTGACACATTTGTTATGTCTAATCTGAATAAAGAAAAGCATTAGATATTTTGGGATTTGCTATTTCAGATTTAGACAACATTATATCCTGTTTCAGTTTGCAAACATTTTGCCAAATATTCACTTACTGTCTGTTGAAAATAATACTTTTGCAGAGTTAGTAAGATGTTTTTAGAAATGAAAGCTTAACTCAGAATGAATCATGGTTTCCCCCATTCCTACCTCCGCTCTCAACAGTACTTGGACATACATTATGATAGAAGTTTTGGGAAAATTGGAGTAATTTATACAGTTAAACTTTCAAATATCCTTACAATTTTTTTTGTGCTCCTTAGAACACCCGCCCACAACAGAGAAGTAGAGAAATTATTGTATTTTACCTTTGATCTTTTTTCTGCGGCACTTGAAAAGCTACAGATTCTGGCAGTGGGAGATAAACAAAACCGTAGACTTTTTTCCAGGAATACATAACAAAATAATGAGTAGTTTCTCAACTTTAAACCAAACAGCAGTAGAGTTCCAGCGACAGAAAGCTAGCCTGCAAGTCTCTGTTAAGAAAAGAGAGAGAGAGACAGACAAACAATTTACCTTGTGGCTTTCTCGCTCTTTTATTGTGGCAGTGGTGAAGTTTTGCGGTTTGTTGCACAGCAACTTGGTGAGAATTGTAATAACTACAAATTGGTGTTGCATTTTCAGCCTCCTAATCTGCTTTTACATGTTTGAGCTGCAGAGATGGCATCATCCAGTAGGAAATATAAATCCAGTTGGACGTCTTGTAGTAGTTTATTCAAATCCCCATTTATTTGAATATTAGAAAGAAAGAAAGAAAATCTTATTCAGCAGAAAAAAATAAGATTGCTAAACTACAGATCATTTTGTCTGTATATATATTGCTGTATTCAAAGAAAAGAGAATGCCTTTAAAAAAAATTTAAATAGTATGGGGAACCATAATATTTTCCACTGTATTCCCAGAGAATAAAGCATTTTGTTTTATGTTTTTGTCTTTGTGCAGTAAATGTTATGAATGCTTAAACATCTTAATATTCCGTTTGAGGAGGAGTAAGTATTTTCAAAAGCTTCAGACAATAAGACTTATTTACCTGCTAGCAAGGAAAAATATCCCAGCTTGAATTTTTGTAAAACAGTATATAATTAATTTGTCTTTCTAGACATAAAATACATAGCAAATGATGTCTTCCATATCTACCATTAATTATTTTTTAAAGTATACTTTAAAACTGTTTGACTTTAAAGAAGGTCATTTAAAAATCGAAAAAAGTTTGGAATTGAACATGCATTGGCCTACTACTATTTACATTAAGAAATCTTTAAGAAAAAGTATTAGGAAAATATGAATAATTGAAAATTAATGATTTATAAATATGATTTTTATTCTTAGAAATGAAAACAAAATTATTAGCGTACCAAAATTACCACTGAGGATAGCCAAGGTTATAGTATTTGTATATTGATGCCAGCTATTTTCATAAACCCAATATTTGTCCTGTTGGCAATAATTTGGCATCTGTGGAGATAGTAGATATAATATTACTGAAGTGACATTGCTTGAGCTTGATATTGAAGAAATTTTGCTGTAGCAAAATTTTACTAGATCAACATAAAAAATTGGGCACGGGCATGAAGACTGCTAAATGAATGCATCAAGCCTCGTCAAGTTGATTTAAAAGTCATTTCACTGTATTTTTTCTGTTTTTTAAATGCATCTCAGATAGTGGTGAGGCTATCCTTAACTTTCACTATCAGCTCCTAATAGCTTTTTTTTTTTTTCTTGCTTTTTTTTATTTGTAATTGCATCCTCTCTTTATTATGACATGCAAATCCTTGACTCCTTACAGCCTCGAAGAGAAGGTGAGGTACTCCCTTATCTGAGTTCACTCTAACAACTAACTTAACTCTGTTTTAGAAGAGTTGACTGTGGAATGCTACTTTTTCCTTTAAAGGAAGCTACTTTATTCAGAGACAAAGCAGTGAGATTATGGAATCAATTGGTAATTCATAAAAGCTATAAATGTAGGCTAGGCACAGTTAGACCGACTGTTCTGGAGAAGGGGGAGGTACAGAATGTCTAATGAGGCATTCTGTAACCACCAAAGAGAAGGGAGTTCCTCTGAAGAATCTTAATTAGTCTCCACAATTGCAAAGTTTTGTGAGCAAGCAGCTGCTGAGACTGTATTCTGCTGGATCAAGCCCTTACAAAGTAGTCTTATGTGATTATGGAACTCAAATGAACATTTTTCTTCATGGCATTCTCGTAAACAGAGCACTTGTAAAACAAGATAACACTGTGACAAAGGAACAGAAAGGCATTTAAAGGGAACCCTGGCCTCCCTTGCTCCCCCTTTTTCCCCAGAGAAAGGAATGGCAGCTCTAACATGAAAGATTTTAGAATTTTACAAAACAGATGGATTTCACTGTTGAGAAAAATATATAGCGCTGCCTAGAATTATTTCTGGCGGGGAAAAAAAATGTACTCATCAATTTATTCTCAACAGCCTCTGCTATCTGTAAATTTAGCAATTTAATTGTCAACTGGGCTTTAATTTATGGCCATGATGTGACTAGTTATTGTGAAGACCTTGATAATGAGTAAATAAGTAAAACTCTGCTGCCCTGTTGCATCCTGCACTGCATTATAGCTTGTCTGGAAAATAAATCTAGGGCCCTGGTTTTGGGGTGAGCAATATGAACTGCAGAATTCTGAAGGTGACTAAGGGGAGACTGGAGAAATCAGACACAAGTTGGATAGTGGAGGAGAAATGACCCAAAGCAATTGGAGTAGTGTAGCTAGAAGCCCAAAATAGCCAACTAAAAAGAAATCGGAGAGTGGCAGTGGCCAGGGGCCAGAGACCTCAGAGAGCCAGATCTCATGCAATTCTGTACTCTGCTTCTGCCAGGCCCTATTCTGAATAAAATGTATAAAGCTCATGAAGATGCACTTCTCTGTGAATTGATTGGGGGAAGGTTTCCTGAAGCTCTGAGGGGAAATTCTGCTCCCTTTTCTCCTAGGATGTAAACCCCTAGTTTAACAGGCAGCTTTCTGCGGTACTGATCTGTCTCCTGTTTACTCTTGTGTCGTGTCTGCAAGGCACACAGCTGAGCAGACTACAGACCAAGGGAAGGTTTGATAGTGCAACAAGGAAGGGGGTGGGGAAAGGAACTTGTGTTAACTTAGTCATCAGGATGGGGAAGCTGCCTATCACCACAGGCTCCACGAGCACTCAGTCCCACTTCTAGTCTCCAGCATTTGAGGAAAAACCCAGAGCTGAACTCTGATGGACAGCACCGTTTACATTACCACTGGGCTAGATGCTGAGCTCCAACTCAAACATACAAAGTCCAAATTGTGATCCTTAGCTGCAATCTAATCCTAGAGGTCCCCAAGATTTTGGTCATAAAATTGTTGCCTTGGTGCATAAGGATTTATACAGCATGAGAAAGCACCTTCCAGAGATAGTTGAGCTAGCTCTGAATACACCATTTCTGGACCCAGGACACATGGGCAGAGAAAGCACACCTGGTGTAGTAAATCCCACTTGAAGTTGTTCCATTTCTGCATAGAACAAGTGACTCACTGGAACAGACGGGGGCGAGAGTGCTGGCGTAGAGACTCCGGTCAGAGGCAAAGGGATTTGGGTTCCAGTCCCAGCTTTGGTGAATCTACATGAATGATGCTACTAGCCTCCTGCTGCTCCACAGCCCCATTTAGGACACCTACAAGAACTGTGAATACTGAGCCATTTGGCAGTAGCTTTTAATGACTGCTCTGCCTTTCTTCTACAGTACTTCAGAAGTAAAGTGAAAACTCAGTTTTATTATTACAGCTAACAGGCAACTGTCTGCTGTTCTTGCAAACCTGAAAACCTTGAAATGTTGCACTGGGTTTAAAAATGAACCTGTTACTCATGCACCATAGACTTAAGCTATCACTGAGCAATGCCTTCAGAGAAAAAGATGCCATGTCTTACCCTCTTATTACTCAGCTTCCTAAAAGGCTGAATTAATGTAACCCTTAAAATGAGTCTCATTCTACTGCTCACTCCTCCTTTAACTCTTGGAATCCTCCGGGAGCTGTCTACACACAAGGAGAAATTTACAACAGGAGTTTGGGATGTGTCTAAAAGCAGGAAGGGTGAGAATGGGACCACACTTCAAACACTATCCTAGTAAATGGTGGAGCTTACCATGTTCACTTGAAGAACAGAGACTTCCTGTGGGTACTACCCTATAGAGAATATACCTCTAAATCTGGGAGTGATTTTGGGTCTGCCACTGTATTTTTCCATTTTTGTGTGAGACTATTTTGTGTTAAAGTTAATCTTAATTCTTTTTCATAGTTTCATAGTAGGTAGGGTCGGAAGGGACCTGGGCAGATCATCTAGTCCGACCCCCTGCCATGGCAGGAAAGAGTACTGGGGGTCAAACGACCCCAGCAAGATGGTCATCTAACCTCCTCTTAAAAACCCCCAGGGTGGGAGCCTGCACCACCTCACTTGGAAGCTGGTTCCAGACCCTAGCCGCCCTGACCGTGAAGTAGCGCCTCCTGATACCTAGCCTGAATCTACTCTTGGTCAACTTATGGCCGTTGTTCCTTATTACCCCCGGTAGTGCTCGGGGGAACAGGGACTCTCCCATTGCCTGCTGCTCTCCCTTGGCAAATTTATAGGCGGCCACTAGATCCCCTCGCAGCCTGCTCTTGTGGAAGCTGAACAGGTTCAGGTCCAATAGCCTCTCCTCATAGGGCCTGCCCTGCCGCCCCCTGATCATGCGAGTGGCATCCTCTGAACCCTCTCGCTACTGGCCACATCCCTCCTGAATTACGGCGCCCAGAACTGGACGCAGTACTCCAACTGTGGTCTGACCAATGTTGCATAGAGGGGGAGGATGACCTGCTTCATAGTTTCATAGTTTCTAGGGTCGGAAGGGACCTGGGCAGATCATCTAGTCCGACCCCCTGCCATGGCAGGAAAGAGTACCGGGGGGCAAAAGAACCCAACAAAAAGGGCATCCAACCCTC